>NC_090921.1:464149204-464452234 GCF_040938575.1 Ambystoma mexicanum
CTCTGATGACTTGCCAGGGCCTCATTTTTAGTCAAGGCGCTTTGACTCAGAAGGGCACCAACCTCACGATCTTTGACTTTCTTACCTCGTTTCATTTTCGATTTCATTTTTGTTATAAAGCTCGACTTTTGATCATGTACTTTCAACTCCTATGCTATAGAGCGATCGTTGAAATGAAATCATCGGGTCTTTAACAATGATGCGGATAGGGGAGTTGACATTTGCCTTTCCGTCACTTTTGCCTTGGTGATCTTTTCAATTGGCTTAGATATTCCCTTCAATGATGGATCAGTCGGGAAAGCAACTGACTGCCCCTGTGGTTCCTGTGACGGTGGACACTTTTCTAATCCGGCCTCTATGTCCATCCAGCTCTTTGAAGCTGTTGCGCGATATATTTGTGTGTGGGCAGCATCCCGGAGACAATCCCTCGTCAAGCTGTTGAAGCGCGATGGTTTACACAATAGGAATCAGCGATTCATCTACTTTCGGCGCTGTGCACCGCGGGTCGGCTGGTAAGCTAGTGGGAGAAACAAATGACTTCATAATTTCTCTAGGGGTTCTCGGGCTATTTTAATTTTAAATAGTTTTTATTGGAATTTGGTTAAGCACAACCAGGCATCTCAATATCTCACCTTCTGTACAAGTCACATGTTTATGCCTGATTTTAACTTTAACTTATAAACAACAAACAAATATTTCCCACACAAGTTTATGATGTGTTGCATAGTTCTTCGGGGTAGGCACCCAGGTGCCCGGGATCCAGTCCATACCCCCGCTCTCCAGGTGTCACCAGCGCTCTTTATAGTTGGGTGGGTGGGTCGTGCTGTATGTGGCAGGTATATCCCTATGTGCAACTCATTCAGTGGGGGTTTATCGTCAGATGGCTGGAACATGTCCCACACCAGTGCCTTCCATGCGACCCATTTGTCATTGCCATCTGGTTCCGTTCTGTCGACCCCATCCATCCACACCTTGGTTTCCGCCTCCGCCCACCTCTCAAATTCCCTGTGCCATTGTGCGTATTGTGGCCCCCCAGCCTTCTTCCAGGACATGGCGATGGTCCTTGTAGCCAGGATACATGCCAGGTCCATGAATATATAAACACATGTTTGTGTTTGCTGGTCCTGGGGTAGGCTCTGAGCAGACATTCCTTTGGCAACCATTCAAACCTCACCACACCAGCCGCTCTGCAGGCTCGTTCTATGCATGCCCACAGACCCCGCACGTGCCCACACCCCAGAACATGTGTATCATATCGCCTCCACACCATGGGCACAGTGACCTGGTATTCCTGTTGAATGTGGCTACCCTTTGCGGAGCCATGTAGGTGCGGTGTAGGATATTTAGGTGTATTGGTTTGAAGCGATGATTTCGCGCAACTGCCCTGGGGTAACCCAGTATCCTTTCCCATTCCTTTTCCGTTTAGTACCGTGCCCAGGTCTGCTTCCCACTGCTCTTTTAATGTTGTGCTCCTGGGGTGGGTATATCTATGAACATGCTGTACAGCCTTGAAACAGGCCGCCAGCCATCGCCCAAGCTGTACATTAGCGTGAGTATTGGTTCCGCTTGTGGTTCTTCCGGCCAGCCCTCCCATCTGTCCTTTGCAACCTTACGGATTCGTTGGTACCAGAGGAACTGCCCACCGGGGATCCCTTCTCTCTCCTGTATTGAGCTGAATTCCCTGAAGGCCCCCTCCTCATATACATCTCCCCATGTGTAAATCCCTTTCCCTTCCCATTTTCTCATCACCGCCATGTCTGCGCTGTCCCGGCATGTGTCCGCCGCTATTGGGACTTCTGAGGAGTAAGGTTGCGCTAGTTTCAGTAGGGCCTGCATCCTCCTCCATATCTTCCTCCCTAACAATGCCACCATTGGGGGGGTGTTCTGTTTCCCCATGCGTTACCCACAGTATCTCTTTCAGTCTAGTGGGAGCTACCAGGTGTTGTGAAAGGTCGGTTTCTGAGTTAGACTTGTCCGCCAACCATTTGACCACATGGCTAAGTTGGGCTGCGAGATAATATCTCTCTTAGTTTGGCCCTTCACTCAGTGTTTCCAATGATCGGAAAAAGGACGCTTTGATGTAGTAGTGCACATTGTTAAAGAAGTAAAGAAATCTCGGCAGAATGATCGTTTTGGTGATGGCCACTCTACCTAGTAGTGACAATGGTAGCTTGGACCAGAACTTCATAGATTTCCCCAGGCCTTGGACCACCCTTGCCGTGTTGTATTCATGCATCTGTTCTGGCGTATGCGCTACGTTGACCCCCAGGTACTTCAACAAATCCACCCCCCATTTGAGTTCCACTGCTGGATGTGTGCTGATGTCCCTCCCTCTTAGCCCCGCTATTGGGAATATGCAGGATTTAGATCTGCTGAAGCAGATTCCTGACACCTTGGCGTAGTTGTCGAATATGTCTAGGATAACTGGGATATTTAGGTGTGGGTTCCTTACATATAGGAGCACGTCATCTGCATAGAGTGATGGTAGGTGTCCCATTCCCCCAACCCAAATGCCTGCGTCTATGTACTGTTTTCTGAGGTATACAGATATCGGCTCGAGGCCCAAAATGTATAGCATTGGGGACAGCAGGCATCCCTGTCTGGTCCCCCTCTCTGTCCCAGAGTGCTGACGCCCACCTCCCGGTTTTGACCCTGGCTTTGGCGTTCGTGTATAGGATCAGAACCCAGCGAGTGAAGGCCGCCCCAAATCCAAACTCCCTTAGTGCTGCCAGCAGCCATTCCCAGTAGATTGAATCGAATGCTTTCATGGCGTCTAGGGAGAGTATAGCATATTCCCTCTGAGAACCTTTTGTCTGCGCCAGGATGTGTTGCAGCCTGCGTAGGCTTAATGCAGGGCTGCGACCTGGTATAAACCCAGTCTGGTCGCTATGTATTAGGCCCCCTAATATTCTATTCAAGCGTTTAGCCAGTATCGTGGTGAAGATTTTTACGTTGTAGTTCAACATCGACAGTGGGCGATGAGTCACATTCTTCCGTTGGTTTTCCGGGCTTGGGTATCGGGACAATTAGCGTTTCCCTCATGGACCCTTGGCAGTTCCCGCTTGGTGAATGCTTATCGGTAGACCTCAAGCAGCACCAGTGTGATGACTGCTTCATATGTTTTGTAGAACTCCGGGGGGAGTCTAGAGGTGAGGGACCTTATTGCCTCTGCAACATAGTCCCCCGTGATTTCTTCATCTAGGGCTTCTCGCTGCGTCTGTTCTATTTTGGGGAGACCTATTTCCTCCAATGTGTCCAGTATGTCAGCGTGTGCCACTTGGTGTTCATGGCTATATAGGCGGGAGTAAAATTCCCAAAATGTGTCATTTATTCCCTGTTGTGTCATGTGTGCTGTGCCCGGTGCGTCTTTAATTTCCATGACTTGGTGTCTTGGGTGTTCCCTTCTGCATAGCCATGCTAAGAACCTGCTCGGTCTCTCTCCCTCAGCATGTGCCCTGGCAGTTTTTACCGTATAGTCAAATTTGGAGATCCTCCCCCATGCTTCCTGACAATCCCCTCTTAGCTGCGCCAATTCCCTTTCCTCCTCCCGTGTTCCTTGTGTGTTAGCCTCTCTGTGCCTTATATCATCCTCCAGTTGGTTCTCGGGCTATGATGGGTTTCTCGGTTGTAGTGTGCTGTTGCCGATACAGACGGAAACCTGCTCACTGTGTCATTGCCCGCAGCTTCAGCTTCTAATAGTTCTGCGTCCGTTAGATCAAGGCACTTTTTGTGACTCACTTCAGGTTCTATTAAAACACTGGGCATGTTCGAGGGAAGGGACTTGGAGCCTTCAGGCAGCGATTTAACATTACTCATTGGTTTTTTTTGCTGCTTTTTCCTAAATGTCATGGCAGCCATCGCTGCTCCAATCCTCGTGCTTCCATTGGTATAGACGAGTGTTCGGACGAATACTTGTATGGATGTTAGAGAGCTCTGCTCCTTCACTTCTGGAGACCATTCTGCCACCCGTCCTCGCTGGGACTCGTGAGTGACTGGAGTGACTGGACTCCACCGGACTCGCGTCCGGCGCTGGTATTTAAGGCAGTCTTTCAAGTTAAAGTAACAGCACACAATTACTCCGTCACTACAGCTACTCTAAAAAACCTCACGCCAACTGGAAACAAAAACTGCAGAGTGACTGGACTCCTCTGGATTCGCGCCCATACTAATGTTGAAGACTTTTGAATGACAAAAGCTGCTGCTGCTGAAGCTTACTCAGAAGGGAGCCATCCCTGCATCACTGGGTCCAAAAGTCCACTATAGTATGCTAAAGGTTTATGGCCTTGCGATGTTTGCTGGGCCAGGACCGCTGTCATCACCTGCCCGTTTGATTGAGAAAATAGATAAAAATGTTTTCTAGTAATTCGTGGTCGCAAAGACTCCCGAAAGCAAGTTGCCATTTCTTCAGACCATTCGAACCCTTCACCTTCTGTGCTTCCGTAAGTCCTTTCAATAAGGGCCCCGCATAAATGGAGTAGTCAAAGATCCAAGATCTACAATAGTTAGTGTCCCAGGGACTGCTGTATTTGTTTCACTGTAACCGGTTGATGTGCATTTTGAACCGCAGTGGCACTTTGGCATTACCTCCCTTCCTGCGGTTGATATAACATGCCCCAAATATACTACCTGTGTCTGGCAGTACTACAATTTTTCTTAGTCCACTTTGTACCCCTTCTCTGCAAGCCGGGTGAGGAGCATTATTGAATCTCCTCGACACTGCTCTTCTGAAGTGCTACAGACTCACAAATCATCCAAATACTGGATTAATGTACTGGACACATGTACATTCCCCAAATCCATTTGAACCACCCTGTTGAAAACACTCACAAATTCACAGTACGCCTGGGGCAACCTTGTGTGCTCGAATCTCTGACCACAATATGTAAACGATGTAAGGGGAACCAAGAAAAATCCATTGCAGTGAAGTGGGTCGACCCAGTAGGGATATTGCAGAGAATGGTAGCAGGATTATTATTGAGGAGGTGGAAATCCTGGACCATCCTTCAACTGGACCCCTTCGCTTTCTTCACAGGGTAGATGGCTGTGTTACATGGGGAAGGTTGTATTATGCCTTGTTGCAACAGCGCCATAATTGTCATAAATCACTTTGTCCACCTCTCTACACATGGGGCACTGCTTAACTTGTGGTATTATCGCACCAGATGTCAATTGTATCTGCACTGCCCCAACACTCTTTACAAGCCCCCCATTATGAGGATTGCTGGTCCATAAATGGTCTGGCACATTTTCCAAATCCTCCTTCCAATGTGGCGGTGTATTTCTAACGATGAGCATGGTCTGTGCTATTCTTCTGTACTCTATCGATATCTGGAAAGACACCCCAATCTCAAAACCCATCTCTTCTGTGTCATAGATTTTGAACAATTGCTCATCCAACATGATCCTTATCGAAAAGGTTGGATCTATGCACAATACTGTGCACCTCTCTCCGCCTTCCTCATCAGTGCCTGAGAGAACCAACCACCCTGTCTTTCTTGATGACTACTGCTTCTATGAGAATCGTATCAATGGTGCCTGGCGTTCCCTTATACGGCACAGCAGGCTGAAACAAAAACTCAATTGGTACCCACCATGCCTGATCTGATTCCCGGGACCCAACTCAACAAAATCATTACCCCATTAAAAAATGTTCAGGTACCCCCCTTATCACGCTGTTGCAACTATATGCTTGCAAATGCACTGCTTTTCTTACTGGATACAAACCTGGAGTCGACTGAGGATATCTCTGCCCAAGAGATTTGCCGGGGTATCTGCGTAATAGAACAAAGGTGCAGTTACATTTTGATTACCTACTTTAATTCTTAGATCTTCAGTGTAAGGAACCGATGGGACCCCATGCAACCCTCCATAGTTCTTTCCCACTGGCCTGTTAAACCAGCGCTCCATTCCTCCGAACCTGCCAAATGACCCATTACCTGGTGAAAATCCTCCCCTGCTCATTGGAAACACTCTCATTTGCATTGGACTGGGAGCATATTCGTCCATCCAACCTTTTGTCATACCTGAATCCCTATGTCCCTGTTGTCCCCATTGACCCCGCTGTCCCTCCATGGATCTGGTAATCACCGCTCCTTCCCAACAGATTTTGCTAGCTTTTTCTGAACAAGTTCGGCCTCTGCCTTTTGTGCCTGTCCTATATACTCTCCTTTTGCCTCTTGCCTCCTTTTACAAAAAGCACAATACGTGCCTGAATTTCTGGCCAACTCTTAGCCTCTGTCCCTACTAATTTATCTAGATCGTGTTGGACTTGCTTAGGAAGTCCCTTCTTTAGCATGCAGTAAAAATATCTGCATTCTTATCCCACGCTTCTCCAGTCTCTGCCCTCCCACATCTCCTGAATTACATGGATGTGTGTAGCAGGATCCTCTTCTAACTTCATTGTTTTGTCCAGAATTGAATGTATATCATACAGTTACCCCCATACCTGCACCCTGTAATTATTAAATGCTGCTCCACAATGGGTATTTGTATCCAGCTGAATTCCTGGATACTCTGCTTGAAGAACAACATAATCAGCAGTACTGTAGGATGCCGGTTCTTGTTCTCCGTGCTCGAATCCTATACCCATAGCAATACTTCAGCCGTCCTGGTCCACGCTCACCTCCTTTATAAGGAACTTGACCAACCTAACAAGAACTTGTCCATGCATCCACCTACCTTCCTCTACGTCCTTTGCCTGTCTATTCACTTTTTCCTGCTCTTCACTTCTCTGCTGTCATAAATAACAAGACTACCTCTTTTTCCGCTAGCTTTTGCACTTCATCCAATTCTTTCCACTCATGTGTGTGTACTGCCATTCGCAGCCTTTCCTCCATCTTAGTGGTAAAAGGCATAATCTCCCCTTTCTCACAGATTCTCAACCCTTCATCTACTCTTCTGGCTGCCAGCCACAATCTCTCTCGTTCCTCCACCCTGAATCTCTCTGCTAACCCAGAAGTCAGAGGAGTATTTCTTTTCTGCTCTCAACCTTTCTACAGCCCTAACCATTGAAGGAGTTCTCCTTCCACTTTCCTAAATATCTCATTTTCTATGAATTGTAGCTGATGATGGTGTTACCTGTGTCCATTTTGCAACTACTGGAGTGGCCACTGGGGAAAACTGCGATTGGAACTCGTGGTCTGTATACCCATCTATGAGTTCTAGGATGTTTAACTGCCTCTCTAACTTTGAACACTTGTGCCTAGAAACTAAAAGTATACAGTTTTTCCAATATGCACTTATCATAGGTTCCCTTAGTAGGCCAAGCATTGAGCATTTTACCCATAGTTTTCCGCAGCCATTTCCAATGGTACTTTAAAATCTTCACCTTATAGCCAGGAAGTACCTGACACAAATTATTCAGTGGAGCTTCCATACTCCACCCCAATTCGTCCAAAATAATTTCACAAAACATAATGTGTGACCTTAAGAAACTTTACAGCCAAGAGTGTGTGTTATTCCGTGCGGTTGGGCCTGTAGCTACCTAGCAATCATAATAGTAAATGGTGACCATCGTATCCTATAACCGGAAAATCGACCACTATAGATGATAAAAATAATTGACGCAATACCGAAGCTGACACGCAGAGACTGCAGACTGCACTTTATAGGTAAGCCCTTACTTTTCAATTATTTTTATCATCTACAATGGACGAAGAACGAGTTGACCTAGTGGGGAAGTAAATACAAGCACACAAAGAAAGTGGGGAAAAGTGTTAATAATAAAAAGAGAGGAACAAAAGAAGACAGTCCAATGTCGATAAAAGTGACATTTACAAACCAAAGTCAATCCTCACAAAAATGAGGAACCGAAAATGGAAAGAAAGAGAAAAAGAAGTGAAAGGAAACGACTGGTCATGGCTAGCCAGAACACTTGCAGAGAAATCAAAATGGGTTATAAAGAACAACGAATCTCGGACTTGTGCATTAATAACATGCAACACAAGAGGCTTCAGACACGTATTCAATTAAGCTCTGGACAATATAAAGGAAGCCAAAATAATTTGTCACCAGGAAACATAGCTACAAACGTGTCCAACATGTGACGGTTTCGAAACCAGAATAAATCCAGCAGGGAAGGGTCCAAATGATAGACTTTTTGCAGGTCTACTGATGATGGTTAAAACTAACTGTAACCTGTCAAAAGCTAGTACCGGGAACCCGAACTGTTACATACAATGGTTGCTCTTTAAACCAGAGATCCAGATAAGGGACGAGATGCCAGATGTACTAATCATAAATATCTACTTGAACTAAATAAACATCAAAACGTCAGTTCTTATTGATTGCATATGAAACCTAATAGACAACGCACAAAACAGTTTGATAAATCCCCAAATAATAATTTGTGGAGATTAAATTATGAAATGCCTGACTCAAAACGGCATACGGAAGACAAATACCGAAAAGAAAAGCGGGCCTTTTCGAATGAGGTACAATGGTCAAAGTTAATACAATCGTGAAACCTTTTATTTACTAAATGGACAGACTCCAGGAGACACTCCAGGAAGGCAGACGTGGACCAACGGAACATTTGCGACAACAATATATATATGTGTCAAGGAATTACTTACATAAAGTCCAACGGTTGCAAGTTCTTGAGGCCCAAAGTAGTGACCATAAACCCTTGAAACTACTATGGGAAGTAAAGGACGAGGGAACTCAAATAACTGCTAGAAAGGGGCACGATGAACAACTCAAAAAAAATTATACAGAGCAAATAGAGAAGAGCTCAAATGACGCTGAATATGAGGCCCTATTGACCGAGTACTGAGAAGTTTGGACAGGCATGAAACAACCGCTACTTCTTCTGAAACATTTATTTACTAAGTCAGTAGTAAAAAAAAAGAAAAAAAACTACAAAGAGATCTAAACAAATGGAAAAAAGGCACTAAAAACTTACCAGACACCGAAAGAAACAGGAATAAAGTTATTAAAACAACAATGCATCAACTGGTTGATTGGATTTAAGAGGAAAAAAGAAATCGCGAGCAGGGGGAAATCCTGCTCAACTTCATGAAAGACAAGAGAACAAAAGAAACTTGGGCCATCCTCAACAGCATAACTTTAAATTAAGACAGTTGTCTGAACAACGCAGTCCGAGAGATGAGTTGGATTAAACACTTCTCTAAGGTATTTGGAACAAATAACCCAGAACGCGAAATAGAAGATCCATTGAAAGACGCAATCTGGAAGCATGACCTAACTGCCGAAGCAATAAGTATCAAAATCAAAATCAAAAAATTCAATTCGGCAGCAGCAGGACCAGATGGCATATCAAATACCAATGTCTCCCAATCCTCTTCTCTGTCGGTAAATATCGTGTCATAACCTACGCTATTACGGCCTCCGTCCCTATGCTTCTGAATCCTCTAGAATTCCCCCACAATTGGGTTATTCCTTGCTTGAGTGTACCTTGATATCTTTGATAACCGTACTATTGATCCTGAAAAGAGTCAGTTCAGCCCTCGATTCTGTGCCTATTACCGTGCACTGCCCCTTCTCTTGCCCATGTACTTCTCACACTAACTCCTCCTCTGCTTTCTTTAGTGCTGCTTCTAGTTCTCTCCAAAGCCTTATTTTCTATTTCCATAATCAATGAGTCTTGTGTTTTATCTTTCAGTTCTGCTGCTGTTCCTTTTTAAGCCCAATGGGGGGCAAATACCAGGCTTTGGTGTACCCTGCGGTGAGCTGTAAAGGAAAGCACCCATAAAGGCCCAGGACTGTGGTGTCTCATTGGATGCCTCTGTGCATTCATCTGGGGCATTATCTACTTCTTCAAACCTTTTCCATAATTAAAGTACACTCTCCCTGTCTTTCAACTTTTTTTCCCTTTATGTTGACGATTAATGTGTATACATCTGTGCCAATAGAATTCTTCATGCGTGACCTCCTTGAGTCAAGTTTTAAACATTTTGTCATCTGTTCCCTGAAACAACTCCTAGTGGTACTCCAGAATTATCTCCCTGTACTGTGGGAACATTTTACACATGTTCCAACAAAGTACCCATACTCCTTCTCAAATCTAACCTCATTTAAACCCCCAAAAAATGTGGCGACCACCGATCAGCGGCATCTCACCTCAAAACTCCCAATACCTCAACAAAACCGGTCTAGCTTCCAACAACAAAAAATACAATAAATTCCCCCCCCCCGTCCCAAGCACCACCTCAAAATACCTTTGCTAATATAATCACCACAAAAGGCCCTACCACACAATGGGCTACTACTTCCCCACATCAAACCTTTCTCACTACACAACTACTAACAAAGCCACTAATAAAAACACATCTATTTACACAACAGTGTAGACCCTTCCTCTGTCTCCTTCTCTTGAGATGCCCCTTTCACTCTACGATGGAGGGATACAGGATCCTTTTTGTACAGGATCATCGCTTCCACGACAGCGCTGTTTGTCCTTGTCTAAGATGAGATACCCCACATTAATTCTTCACATTTACTACCATTTATGATGTTGTCTTTCCCCGCGGGGCTGGGAAACCTTCACCTAAGTCATGCAAAATCACAATGTTATCTTTCCTTGTCTTCAAGGAGATTCCCATTCTCTCACTCTACACTTGCTCATACACACAAACTCAACCCCTTTGTTTTTCCTACAAGAGTGCACTCACATTCTTAAGTGTCCACCAAACTTCTCAGGTGCAGTGTCCCCCTTCAATTGCCTACCCAGCTGGGCGCAGCACCCTGCTTCATGGAACCATGGAGGCCCTCTGGAAACACGCCACCTGCAAACCACCTCAAGGTGTGCACATGGAATGCCCACTGCCGCAACCCAGGGTGCGTGGTGAGGGAAGCCCCCAGCCGCTCCGGGGAATCTGAAGATCACATCGGTGGTCACCAAATTTGTACGAAGGGCCCATAAAACCAATCGATTAAAATAACAATCCATTTGGTCAATAAGGAGTGCATGTTTTTCAAGGAAAACATATTTATTACATGCTAATACAGTTGTGAGGGTCAGTCAGCTCAGAAGAACTGAGCACTCGCTCAACACGCCCATGTTAGTTACAGCTTTTAAAGACAAACTCCTCAAACTACATTGGCAACATGTATCCAATACAGATCAATCCCACATTTTCTATTGGCTATCGCCTATATTTTACTACTCCATTGGTCAATTAAGTATCTGTGATGACTTGAATAAAGCCCTCTGTGAATTACTTAATTGTGTAGTCGGCAAAAAGCACTTTGTTCTGATTGGTCCATTACATTCAGGTAACTTGTTGCAACAATGGACTTTCCTTATTGTTCATACCAACTTTAGATAATTTGTGATGTGTACACCCCTGAAAGACCCAGTCCTGAGCAAGTGTGAAAAATGAAGTCAATACCCTGTGGCAATGAAGTGGACACAATACTACTGTTTCATGAGACAAGACAATTTGGGAAACCCCGAACGGCTATTTGACTTTGCAGCAGTACTTTTTGGCAACACCTCTTGTGACCTTCTTGATATAAGTTACGTTCCTGGTACACATCCTTCCCTATCTCTCTTGGGAACAAGGTGGCTTTATTAAAAATGCAACCAAGAGATTGCTCTGGGGATTAATTTCTTGGATGGATTTGCTCAATTTGGCTTGACAACTGTAGTTCTAATGGACCTGGCACTTCTCAATGTGGGCAGTATAACCACAACCTAGTTCAAGACCTTTGCAATGTCTGGACACACCAGGCCTTGTTCTCAGTAAGATTTGTCCTTCACGGAATGGCACTAAGCTAATCGACAGGAAGAAAAGTGATATGCATTCCATTCACAGCCCCTGTGGACTGCTCGGCCTTGCACCCTCAATTAATATCTGCAGAGTGCTCCCCATACGCCCGTTCCTCCACCGACCGTGGCTGTCTAAACACTCACTGGGGGGAGGAGGAATACAATCTAATTAAATGACCAGAAGCATGATGCGTCCTAACACTCTAACTAAAGGAAGCTGCAACCTCTAATGGGGCCTAATTCAAAAATGGCAGGGGACTTGTTATCATGGTCAACAGCCTTTATGTTACTTAAGAATCAACATCTATCCTACTTCATGTTAGCACTACGTGGCACTTCAGAAATGTTCACCAACCACCAAAGCAACATATTCAAAGTTCTACCATATACAAACAAAGCACAACCTAATTCCCTGATTCTAGCTCCAAATCCCATAATAAGCAACATTGTTGCTGCCCCTCATTCCACTGTGATGCTCTTTAAAATGTGTTAAAGCTAACTACAAGTAGCACCTGTGCAGAAATGCTAAACCAAATAGCGAAAATGCTGACTCTAATTTACCAGCTCTCCTTTCATATAGAATTTTCGCAGTCTGAACATGCTTCTGTGTTTGGGACGCAGCACTTGCATCCCAACATCAGCATCTCGTCATCAATTTGTCCTGGCTACCTCTGGTGAGGTGTTTATTAAAGGAGGGCTATTCCAACGTTTTACCTCCTAAAGATGGTTCTAAGCCTGCATCTCTTTAGAAAGCTTCTCAAGCCCCAAATGTTCTATGTTATTTTATTAATGGGCATTGCCATCACCCAGTACTATTTTTCCATGCTAGCAGTGGTCAGTATGCTCGGCTGCTCTATGGAATTATGAAGTGGTTTTGTTAGCAATGCATCAGAGGTTAAGGCACAACAGCCTGCATTCATCTTTCTCTATCTGAAATCCTAACTGTCAAACCAACAACTAAAACCAGTTTGCTTGATCGCATAAAGTCATCTAATCTCCAGATCTCATTCACTTCCTGGGGAATGTATATGAGCAAGGTCCACCACTGGTCTTTGCTCTTCTTGTTGAAACGGACACCAAGAAGCATGCATTGTGTGATGTGTTTGAGAATCTTAGGCAACCCACTCTGGATTCCGACAACCTAGGTAACCATCGCCCCATCTCATATCTTCCCGTCTTAGGTAAGATCATAGAGAAAACAGTAGCCGCACTACTGTAGCAACACATCGACATCAACAATCTCCACCAAACCTACCAATCCTAGGTTCAGACCCAGATGTAGCACGGGACGGCAACCATACAGGTGGTCGATGCCCGCAACATTCATGCACATCTTACATCAGCAAATTGGGATCAGCGACCTTGTCCTACACTGGTTCAAGTTTTACCTCTCCAACCGCCAGCAGTTTGTTCAGATGGATTCCGCTAGATCGGCAATGCTACCCGTCACCTGTGGGGTCACGCAGTTCCATCCTCTCCCCAGTGATCTACAATCTGTACTTGGAGCCGCTGGGAGCCCTCCTAGTCTCACATATCCACATTCACCAATATGCTGACACACAGCTCTACCTCAAGATCAACTTCATCAAGGACATCCACAGGCTCTAAACATGCCTCTTGCAGATCCAGTCTTGGATGTCCATTGCATACTTGAATCTCAACCCATCCAAGACAAAATTCCTACTTCGCACCAACACCACCAAACACCCAGATGTATGTAATGGACACCACCAAACACCCAGATGTATGTAATGGACCTGGCTATCCACCATGAACCTTAAG
Organism: Ambystoma mexicanum; assembly: GCF_040938575.1. NCBI lineage: Eukaryota > Metazoa > Chordata > Amphibia > Caudata > Ambystomatidae > Ambystoma > Ambystoma mexicanum. The sequence goes on from NC_090921.1 coordinate 464,162,718, forward strand.
GTCTTCACACCCAAGCTCACCTCCTGCGCCAAGTCCCTTGGGTTTCCCAACGTCAAATACCTCTCCTTCAAGACACATGGCTAAGAAAACTGACAGGTTGGTATCCGCTCTCCCTCCTGTGGAAAGTCAAGCCCTTCTCTCTCCCCCCACCAAACCCCTCCCCCCGGACAACTTTGGATCCACCATTCATGCACTGGTCCTGTTGCACCTGGATGGGGCCGTGCCCTCCTCGAAGGCCTCCCGTCGTCCTCCCTTGTGCCCCTGAGAAGTGTCCTACATGGATCTGCATGCCTCCTCAAGGATCTACGCAGATACGACCACATCACCTTGTCCTTCACTGGCTCCCGCTGCACCCATGCATCACCTTCAAGTCTTGCTGCATCTTCTTTAAGGCAGTCTCCTTCAAGACACCCAGCTATCTTGTGGAGAAACTCAGCATCTCCGGCAGACCGCGCACCACCAGAAGTCAGGACACGTGCAGACTTGAAATCCGCTGCTGCAAAAAGGAAAGAACCAGAAGACAAACCTCTTCTGCCTACACCCCAAGACCATGGAACCTCCTCCCGTCAGCATCTGACTTGCCCCCACATTCCTACAATTCAGTAAAGAACAAGAACTTGAGATCCACCTCTTCAAGGGGTCTCTCTTCAACACCTAGGCCATCAGGATGCCCCTGCATGCTCTGACTTGCTGGTCACCGTCCACCCCACTCCTTCTGCCACCCGGTACATCTGTACTCCTCCTCTGTATCCTCCCCATCCCTCCCGCTGTATATCTGTTCTTTTGTTACCTCTGAAAAGCGCTCAGTTGCTTCTAAAAGCTAGGTCCGCACTGCATAAATACCATAATAATAATAGGGATGCAGCAACAGACACTCAGCCACCTCTGATGGTAGGTCAGCTATAACTCTGTAACTACAGTAATGAAAGAAATCTTATTTGCTCAATGCTCCCCACCTGTTTCCTTACTATAAATGTTATTTCTAAATGTATAATATCATGACCTTCCAAAAATATCAGAATTGAGTTAATCACATTTAACGGTACACATTTGCAAAACATAATTCTCTGCTTGTACATACTCATAGATCAACAGGTCTTCCTTTTTGGTTTTTGCCAAACCATTGGTACTGTAAATGTTAAAAAGAAAAAAAGTGGAGCTCGGGAGCAGTGTATGGCGTTGGCATGGCAACTTGCCGATTCTTGGCTATGAAATTTCCAAAGCACCAGATGGGCCCTTTACCCTTCTGACTTGCATCTGCAGGCCTGCTGCTGTTGCCGGGGAGCTGTGTGTGCTACCGAAGTAGGAGAAAAATGTCTGCACTTAACGAGATGCACATTACATTTTCATTTGTATGCACCAATGCTTTTTGTCAGGTGAACTCCTGTCGGCCTATGCTTAAAGTCAGAGCGGAGTGATCTGTTAGCAGAGGAAACTGAGGCAGCCAGGCAGACCTCCAGGTTACGAGGCAGGCGAGCTGCTTTTGCTATTTTTTGTATAGCTATGACGTTTCAGTATCCAGCCTGCACTTCAGACTCTTGCAGTGACCTGAGACACAGTGCATCCCTCCCCCGCTAATTAAGGAGTTGTATTTGTTTTTACTCAGGCCGATTTTTTTTTTCTGATTTTTTTTTTTTTCTTGGCTCTGAGAGGAGGGTAGCCTGTTCCATCAGATGCGGCAAGAGGAAGCAGCACTGGGGAGACAGGATTCGAGCCACCGCCAGGGGCTAGCAAGCCCAGGCCAGTACTGGCACTTCATTCTCGGCTGCACATGAATGTAGGGCAGGCAGCAGCTGGCGCAGGGGGCTGTGCAGAACAAAGGGAGGCCTTAGAGGCCCCCCACTTAGTGGAGAACCCCACCTGCCGTGGAGATCCACCGGCTGGTGCGGGGTACATGGGTTGTTCCATTGCCGTGGTGCTGGCAAAGGGTGCCCCGGGCACTCTGACGCGGTAAAGATTGCCGTGGGTGAAAGTTAGCAGAGGCAGGCAAGGTAAGGGGAGGCCTGTGACAAAGGACCCCAGGATTGATAATTTGCAAGGGGTCAAGTCTTTTTGGAACATAAATGCATGAGCCACGTGCCAGTTATTAGGCATTGAGCAGGCAGCTGATGGAATAATGACTCGGCACGGGAAACAAACCCATGTTTTGAACCAAGGTTGCAAGCAGCATCCAGAACAGAACTGCGAGACTTGTCCTTGGCCTCAAGCCCAGGGACCGTATCTCTCCAGTACTGAAATCTCTACATCGGCTCCCAGTGGCTGCGAGGATGAAGTTCAAAACCCTCTGCATTGTCCACAAGGCCTTCTGGGGCCTGGGTCCTAAATACCTTCAACTCTCTCTTCCTAAATATCTTCCTTCCTGAGCCCTTCGCTCATCCGTCTCCAACTCCCTCAGGGTCAGCCGCTTCTCAAAGCAACGAGCTGGGGGTAGATCTCTCTCTGCGGCAGGGGCCTCCCTCTGGAACAGCCTTCCTGCCTCCCTGAAATTTGAGGAGAACCATCTCCGGTTCCGGGGGCACCTCAAAACCTTCCTCTTTGCTTCTGCTTTCTCTGTCCCTCTCCCCTGCTAAATTCTTCATTGAAATTGCACTGAATCTGGAACTGGCCCACTCTCACTGACCTCGGTCCTGGGCCCAGTCACTCTCCACTTGCACTGCCTCCCTGGCAACCCCTGCACTGCGGGGCTGTCTCTGTATCCTTACAGCCCCCCCTTCCCAGCACTTCTGCACTTGCCACCAGATGGCCCATTTATTTATTTATTTATTTTATATATTTTTTATTCTACTTACTTGTACTGCACTCCCCCCCCCCCCTCCCCTTGCACTTTTCCCTTCACCTACCCCTGCACTTGCGCGGTCTGAATGATACCTGGCCTAGTAGGATCGTTGTCGGTCTTCCCCTTGTTCCCCCCTCCCTGCCTCGTCGCGCCTTGAAACACCTGTGTATAGGCGCGTTACAAATGCCATATCATATCATATCATAACATTGTATGACGAACACTAAAGAGAGCAGTGTGTGAGACGCATGTGACTAACAAAGCAAATATAATTGGAAACCAAAGGAGTGGCTCAACTTTGGGAGTCCTAGTAAGAGGCCATAGACTGAGTGGTCCGGCGCCACGTGGGTGCTCATTCGAATGACTCTGTTAGGTAACCAACTGAATGGCAACTGCATTGTAAATAGGAAGCTTGTATCAAAGTGGTCCTGCAACGGGTCAAGCTAAATCCTGTGCACATTCGAAAGTAAATCAAGGCGAACTACAATTCAATACAGCCGAGCCCGGCTGAGGGAGACTAATTGGAACGATCTGAGCCCGGGTGAGGGAAATCCGGGGTGAACAGTGAGCCACCCAAGAGAAAACAAATATTCTCGGAGCATTGTAAAATGTGGAATCTGAGCCAGGCTGAAGGGGATTCAGGGTTGAATAATTGGATAAAAGAAAAGAACTGTGTGTTGTATTTTTTGTACATCAGGCCCTCTGAATCAAGAGACAGAGAATTGGGCATAGAAGTCTCTGATGCTGGAAATAAAACTGTATCCTCGTGTCTAAGAAGCCAGACTCTGTGCTTTGCTCGTGTCAACTGCCTTGCCCTGTGCTGAAAACATGGGGAAGGGAGGCCAACCGCCCAAACGTTCTGAAATATCATTTTGTGAACTCATTTTTTTCATGAACACTACCCCACAGTTTGTATTTTTGGAAGTAAGGATTGGCAATGTTTTTTTTTTTTTAGTATAGGCCCTTTTATTTTGGCAAGACTCCACTGGGACTGCATTATTATGCGATTGTTGTAGCTTGTTCCCATCTGTAGATTTAGGTTTAGATTGCCGTTTATCACACACTTGTGAAAGTTCAATAAACACCATTGAACTGTGGTCACTTGTCTGTCTTACTGTTGATACCATACCTTCCTTACAACCCAAGTACATGCTCTGTAAATGTGTTCCTTAAAGTTTGAGCAGGAAGATACCTTGCTGAATGAGGTAGAATGATTCCGAATTACACACAAGCTTGTACTTAAAAAAATGACTTACTGAATGCGTTAGCCTCTCCTTGTCTTTTCTTCCTCATGATAGTCATTATTCTGAGGTGTTTTAACACCCCAAGACAAGCATTTGTGCTAGACTAATACAACAAATTGTAAGCTTTGCCTCCCCTCTAGTCCCTTAAAAATGACCCGCATCTCAATATGATTCTGTTTGGCCAGAACAAACTGGGGTTCTATTAAGTTAAGGTACAGGGAATCCCTGCTGGATTTTTTTTTTTTAAACATTTTTTTTTTTTGTTCCCCATTTGTTTTACCATTACTGGTCAGGACTGAACCGGCCACGCGATGGTTCTGATTGCACCTATTTTCACCAAAATCAAAACCATTTGACCCACCCACCCCCTCATCCCCAGATCCTTCTCCAGTAAGCCCTCCAGAGCTTGGAGCACTGCAGGGAATCTGGCACCAAAGCGTTTGCTTCGACAGGCCCGGGGCACCCACTTCAGCGGGGAACTGATTACCGGAAGTGGATGAACTGACTTCTGGTGAAGGTGGCACCTTAGCAGTACCATTAAATATGGCACATTCTATACATTTAATCAACGGAACAACGTATTCTGTCCACTGTTTTCCTCAAATGGCATATTCGCACGTTGCTGAATGGTTCGATACGCAAAAATATTATGGATAGTTGAACTTACATGATGTTCGGTAGGTCCATTCTCTTGGCGTAACGTAGAGTGTCCGCTCAGAACAACAGTTTTCATAAATTGGAACTAAATGTTGCAATGTCCACTTTCAATATACAATTTTTGCGGGTATTTGACAGCTTCTGTCCTTGTAGCTTGGCGATTGCTCCCTTTCGTCCAAGATCAAATAACAATTGAAGCTTGTTTTCAGCGTGTATGCATGGTAGGTTTCATTTTTTGTGAAAGAATGCCACAATAATAAAACTTACTGGACAAGATAATCTCCACAAGCATCCCTAAAAGTGACCTTCATTCCATGGAGTGATGAGCACAGCTGGCCAATGTGGCATTCAAAATATGCCTAAAAAATAAACAAATTGTTGGCTGGCATCCACCAATGCTGCGCAATCATGAATACTGTCTTACCCAACACTAGTGTGGGTTATGGGATGTCATTCATGACGCTGTGGCCCATTCCATAGGCAAAATCATTAATTCTGGAGTCTCAACGTTCTCGAAGAGCAGACCCCTTTGACAATTATTTATTAATTTTGGAAACCGTTAATCTTGTTAAACCCTGCAAGGTATCTTCTCTCTTGGCTTCTTTCCCGAGAGGTTTGTATTCATTATGTTGTGAGCGTAACGGGACAGCCGTTTACACTATCTATCCCACCTGAGGCAGCCCGGTCTATATTCAAGCGAGACAGGTTACATTGCAGGTTACATTGCTTGCCCATACCAAGTTAGTTGTATTCATGATCCTACTAGGCCTTGTGTCAAATCGGCCATATGCGTGCATAGGGTAAGCGTGAATGAGCGATAGACAGTTTTTCAGAGTCGTTCCCTGTTGTTCTAATGCATACCTGAGAATTCGGTAGCCTTGTGCTCTACATTGCAGTAGTGCGCAAAAGCGCACAATCGCAACGGTCAAGCGAAAAGTGCATCGTCTTGGGAAGGCCGTACCGAGCCAAAATCGAATTCCTTTGGTAGACTCTACCTGTTGTACCGTGAATCTCAGCAGGAACTCGCATAGTCTAATGAACTGGACAATGCATTTTTCTTATCTTCTGATACTAGTATAATAGGCACGGTATAAAACTATGAATTGTATTCTAGAGAACTGTCATTCGAGGGGAGTTGGAGTGTAATTTTCAATTACAGTTGCTTTTTGGTTCAATGAGTAGGGGAAGTCATTACTTCAAAGAGGATACATTGATAAATGACTTTTCGGACGCTCTGGTGAGCTATGTAGAGCTATGGAGAACCCAAAAAAACACACATCAAAAGACGAAATAATCTGTGAATGTGTAAAAAAATAAAATAAAAAAAAGGTGCCAACTCGCCGAGGTGTTTGAAAAAATAATACACTACTAAAGCACAACATTCTGGTAGTTATGGGGTTGACACAGGTCAGGCGATTGCTATGAAAATCTTACCCAACATAGGCCTTCAATGCCAGTGCCAAGCACTGCATGTGTGGATGTGCTTTGGGTCTAGATGAGGGTTTGACAGACACTAAGCCTCAGTGTACCGTAGTATTTTGGCAACCCAAATGGGCAGTGCAGCACCAATGTGCTAGGGCAGTTCTATTTTCAAATATATCACCAATAACAACCGTAGACATGTGTCTTATCGATCGAGGACTAGTAATATCAATGAAGGTAAGGTAAAAGATATACATTAATGAATCATACTCCAAATTTGATCTGCATAATTACTTTTTAATACTTTTTAGCGCATTGAAATTGAGTATATTAGCATTCGATTGTTCATGTACAAACATTGGAGAATGGAGAACATATTGAAAATGTGAGCAGATTATGAAGACAGCTACTAATCATTTATATCAGGAAGTCAACTTTTCTACAAGTTCTTCTTTAGGTGGACAGGGCTCGTTTGCAATGTTTTGTGGCATTGTATGTGCCCTAGGAACAAAATCTGGTTTGATTCCAGGAGTATGCATGGCCAACACATTCAATGTCAAATCTTTCACATTCGAATTTCATTTCCTGGTATATTGGCTTGGCCACCCATTGTTTGCATAGTCTTTTATAGGCCAAGAAGTAACGAAGCATCCCAAAGTTTCCTGCAGTTTTCGCTTGTTCCCTCCCAACGTTCTCATTGTGCACAAGCACATCTAGTCTTGTTCTCGCAAATGCAACCTTTTGGGCCTGTACTTTAGGCACGGATTGTGGAACACCTCCAAATCTCCAGTATGACAGAATTCTGTGAGTCCCTTCAGGTCTCTTGAAATCGTTTTATCGTACACGATCTTCTCAAGAGCTTTGTGTGGAGGTGAACATGGCACCAACCACTTCTTCTTGCGTCCTTGCTCCTTCGATAAAGGTCAGTGTGCACATTTGTGAAAATGTTGGGTTTCTGCCATGAGTGTACGTTGGAACAATGGTGCATCCATGAACACCATTAAGTAGGGTTTCTACAGCCCCATCGCTTTGGAGCTCCATCAAAGATGGTTGCTGATATACTGACGCCACTTTAAATATTTTCAGAACCCTTTTTTCTACCAGCAGCTGTCATTGCTTTATTGACTGATTTGGCAACATGTCATACATCAAATTGATGATGAATGTGTGGAAACTGCTCTTGCATGGCCTTGGCTTTCGAAACATGCTATCAGGTCTATTTGCATTCCCCTTGATTGAAGATGAGGTTGTGTTATTTGAACACAAATTGGAGAAACAGGTAACATTGAATGTTTCTTGGATGGAACATTTTTGGCGGTTGTGTAGATTGTGTCAAGGGGTCTGCGAGGAATTGCAATGCATCTTTACTGTATTCAGTTTCATCTTGTCGAGTTGTCACATGGTAGCAATGGTAAATGGACACTTTTCAGGGTTCGCCGGTCACATTGCATTCAGTTTCCGGCCATTGGGCATAAGCATCACAAGTCTGCTTATTGACTGGACCACGCTGCGCCTCAAATAGTAGTTGCTCCATTTTGAAATCTGTTTGCCAAGCGACATCTTTGGTTTCATTTGTTGTTTGTCTTTATACTTCTCTTCCTTCTGGGCCTCTAAGAGATGTGTTGGAAAACATGCTCAATGTATAGCACACAAACAGCATATACCACTTTAAAAACAAACATTATATAAATAAAACATCAGTCTCAAAACGTCTACAAAACAAACATATTTGTTTGCTACCCTTGTTTCCTTGATTTTCTTTGAAACCGTGGGATTCTCTTCTGGTCCATGTGACTCCTCTTCTAATTCAACAGATTTTGTACATTCCTTGAATAGAATATTCATTAAAATAAATCTATCATACTGGAAATTTAAAATCCTTCTTCGCACAGAGCACTTAGACACATACTGTCAAACAGTGTACGTTATTTAGTCATAATATAGCTTTCAGATTTCACCTGATAAGCTTTCGAGATGACACATTGCATTGTGATCAAAGATCACTGTGGAAAACATACTGACTGTAATGTTGCTCTCAAATATTGCATGGAACCCCTTTTGAAGTGTACATGGTGTTGGGCACCTTGGCTGTTCCCATCCTCCCAGCCCCCTTGCGAACGCATGCCCACAGGTGCAAAATACCATTGATACTGGAGGTGGGGAGGAGGGTGCATGGCCATGAGGTGTGCACAAAAGACCCGGAACACTGCTGAAGGGAGACACACATATGTGGATTGCAGGGGTGCAGTCTTGAAGAGGGGAGCTTGGAGACACTGGGTCTGGGGAGGCCATGAGAGCAATGGTCACCGTGCAGAAGAATCCTTTTGAAGTGTACATGGTGTTTGGCACCTTGGCCGTTCTCACCCACCCCGTATCAGAGTGGGGTATAATGAAGTGGTGATGGATTTATGCGGACGAGGTGAGCGTATAAGGGCACCACCCTTTCTTTTATGTGCCTCATATACAAGTGAGTGTGTTCTTGATTCACTGACAAATTGAAACAACTATTCGTGTAAGGCCATTTATATTTTATTTAGTTTGATGTTGATGGCTAAAGAAAAAACTCCAAATTGTATACTTGAGGTTGCAGCACAACAGTGTGTGAAAATCCCCTGTACTGCTCGCTGTGAGTGGGGAATTTGGCATGAATGGCTCCAACAACACCGGCGGGTATTACTCTTCAAATGTGGCTTCCAAGCCTCCTATAAAGCCACCATGTAAATCAACGGTAGGCACCAACCTGTACCACCGGTGGAAGAGCAACATATATATTGTAATTGAATGAAACCTGATAAGTGTACCACCATTACTTGAAAATGCATCCCGAATTATATGGCATAGTTGCCCTTCATGGATAAAGGAACTTGGGCTTTGAAATCTAAACACATTAAAAAAATTAAACACCCATTCAATCCATAACGGTTTGGACCAAAGAGAAATATTGTTTTTTTAGTTGGAAGTGAAAGGCACGTAAGCGATGAACACTCTGATTTCCAAAAAGCAAGAGAAATATATTCATTTTGCAGACTAAATTCATTCGTCAGTGATTGATCAAAGTTTCAACTACGTAGGAGACAAACCTGAAATGTGAGTCGTCTCAGTGGCCAAAATGACATCACACCTAGAGTACACTTACTTGTAACTTGGATTGCGAGGGCGAACTGTTGCACGAAGTTCGTACATAAGCACCATCATAATCCTCAACATGGACCTTGTGAGGCAGGCTGCCCTGAAGTCCTGCAGCTCGGTAACGCATAGCGGTGGTGTGTCTTCTTCTGATATGTAGGCCAAGCATCCAGAGTTTTCTTTGCAGCAGCAGTTCTCCACCTCGGTTGGCATGACCTCGCAACGATTGCAGGTACACCAGGTGCAGACGTCTTCCATGAGACTAGGCTGAGACCCATTATCGGTGATTCATTTTTCCACCTATCATTCATCTGTTCTGCATATTTCTCTTTCAGTTACTTCCTCCATCGGAATACTTCGGCTCGTACTGGTAGGGCTGTATTGTTGCAGGGCTGTATTGTTGCCATTATACGACACATTTTTAAATAAAATGCAAGTAAAGATTTAAATCAATAGTCATGCTAGTGCAAGTATCTGTTAGCAGTGGCTTTGTGCTACGAAGATAGCTGAACAGAGTGAAAACGAGTCAGTCAATCCAAAAAAAAGGCAGTGAAACGATATAAAAATAACTCCGATGTCTGATGAGAAGGGGTCTGTTTATACTTGACGAGACGTGCATTGGCGTTGTTAAAAGGGGCGTAAGGGTCTAGTGATGTCAGCTTTAGGAGCGGGTGATATGATTTAGTGCTGCGAGAGCACTTGAACTTGGGGTGATGCAGCAACGGATAAGATTAGCACAAGATGGCCGTGCCCAACCCATTGTTTTTACATGTGTAAAAGTGAGGAAAACTAAGGTAAGATGCCTAGAAAGTTTTTTTATGATTGATCACAGTATGCTGAATAACACATGCACGAACGCTCGGGTCAATAAAATGTTTGAGCGCACTTTCCCTTTAATTTGAAGCAGAACCACTGCAACCTTGTTTCACTCCTCATTTTCCTTTCGCCCTGGAACTAGCAGAAAAGGGGATCATTACCTTAATGGAGGCCACCTTCTAAAAAGCCGTTCACCTCCAAGGTGCTGGTTGTATCCTGTAAACGACACTAATAAGGATCCCAAGGGCCAGCTAGAGGTGGGGGGAGGGATGAGGATTTGGTGAAATACATTAGAGAGATGGTCTCATGGAGGTTCTGGACAGATTGAGGTTAACGCCTGCTATTCCAGATGCCTGTACTGCACTAGGGCCTGCGGCTTACAGACTATTTAGGCACACTGCATCTTGATTAGTCCTCCCTAATTGCCCAATAAATTATGCCATTGATGGGGGGAATGAGAGGATTTAGAGTAAATCGATGTACCACGCTTTGACAAAACCTATGCCTTAGAAAGAGTGGCTTCTTTAATGACAGCAGTCCTATTGGAATGACAGCAGTCCAATTGGACCTCCTTCCTTCAATAGCCCAGAGGATCTATCTCTAAAGGATCTTGTGGACAATAAGGATGACTCTGCACTCAAAAAGGTTTTTGAGGGATTAGCTCTACAGGCAGGTATATATGCAACATTTGTAACCCACCAGGGCGAGGGTAGTTCAGGATTCCTTCCCATCGACGGACTATTTCATGGCCATCCTCTCGCACATAGTGAGAGTGTCGGATCTTGTCTCAAGGGCCACAATTCTTCTCAGGAGATATCGGCATCTTAAGGACTAACCGAGTTAGTTGAGAGAGTTCAATGTGTCCTACTCAGCCTGTCCTGCCTAGGGAGGTTTCGCTTTGGGGGATAAATGAACAAACATGTGATCAGGCGTTCAAATGGGAAACACCTGCCTGTCCTGAAGCTAACAAGACTAGTTTACAACTGCCTTTAAAAAAAAAAAAAACTTTCTCTGCCAGAACCAGTGTTTTTCCTGAGGTCGACCTGAGGCCAGGAGCATGGCCACTGCACAAAACCAACTAGATTTAATTCTGCATCGAACATCAGTCCTCCCCGTATCCACTAGTTTTGGGGGTGGGGGGGTTAAATAGAACCTACTAATTTGGCAGAAGGAAATAAGATGCTGCCGAGTTCTGGAGTGTGGGTTTTGGTTACACCATTGAATTACAGTCTATCCTGCTTGATTCAAAGGCTATCTACCCTATTGCCCAGGGATGTAGTTAAGGGGGAAGCCCTTAATTCTAATCTCTGGGTACTCATGTGGAAGATAACAAAGCCCCAGAGGAGAAAAGTTGCAGACCTATTCTTTAGTTTTCATGGTCCTAAACCCCCAGGTAACGCGGCTTAATACTTGGTTAAAACACATTGGGGCTCATTCCAACTTTGCCGGTGCAGTAACAACGTGCCAGTAATTCTGTTTACTGGTACGTTACTGCACCAGCAAAGTACAAGTTTGCCGGTGGGGCACCCGATTTATCGCCAGCTAAAATCTGGAGGTAAGTCAGGCGCCTTACTGGGAAAAATCCCTGGAAATTAACAGCAACTCCCCACCCGAGCAGTCCAATGAGACTGCATGGAATGAGGATTTACAACATTTGCCGGCACTCGTAATCTAGCGGTAATACCGCTGGACCGAGTGCCGGTAACCGCAGTACAGTTTGATGGTATCTGGGCAGATTTAATGCCCAGACATCACCAAACTCATAATAAGGCCCATTGACATGTACATAAAACATTACAAGCCACTCTTCTCTTAATATCAAAGGGATATTTCCTCTGGTCCATAGACCTTCAGGACGCCAACCTAAACTTTATCATTCATCTATCCCATCATAGGGTCTTAGAGTTTGCTCTGTGGGACCTCCATTTTCAGTTTGTAATGCTCCAGTGGGACATTGGCTGCACTGAGTGTTTAAACGTCCTACTTCCTAGAATGGGCCTTTTGTTCAAAGGTGGTCACTATCCACCTTTACATAAAGGTCATGTTGATACATTCACAACACCTTTTCACCAATCATGCAAGTTCCTGTGCCAACTGAGGAGTTCTTATCAATTCAAACTAATCTATGCTCATCCTCCCCTGTCGCTAAAGTATATAGTTCACATAAATGTTTGAGATGTTGCGAATGAGGGGATCAATCTACCAAAAGAAGATTCCCAACAAGAATCTTTGTTGCACAATTTCTAGTATAATTTACAGTGTATTTAATTAATGGGTAACAATCAATATCATTTGTGCTATAGTTTTGTCAATAGTTAAATCACAAAAAGGGTCAGATGACAAAGGGTCATTGTAGAAACAAGAACAACACGCAGTGCTTGTTCAGAACAGACATTGGGAACACACCACAAAAACAGACAAAATGATACTCCGTCTCCCATATACATGACAAATCTAAACAATACACAAACTAGATTAAAAAAACATGTATTTGAAGTAATTAACGTATTCAGTCTTAGCTGTGAACTTTCCAAGAAATCATATATCGTTTATAAAACAATTGTTTCAGCAAGCAACTTCAAAGGCACTTTTTTATGTGCTTCTTCAATGTCTACACATCAACAAATGAAATTGGTTTGTTGTGACAAATATTTCTTCTGGTAATGTACGCCAACTTAAGTTTTGGTTAAAGCAATCTGGGCAGGATAAATTAGTTGATGTGGTATGTTTCTCTCTGTTATAGAGAAAAGTCTGTTGTAACTAAGTTCAAATTAATTATTTGTCCAGAGGGTGTTCTCTTAACGATTGCACCTACCCCGAGTCCAGGATTCTATAAGAATAATGATCTCTGCAATCAAGCCCACATCCGAGCTGACACAAGTCACTACTACCAACACCTCTAAAGTTTCCCGAACTAGTTTAATTGATTTGAGACTGAGACTACATCATTATCCAATGCCAGTTATCCCTATCCCAACGTAAACTTGAAGGGTTACTCTGGTAAACTTCCAATGATGTTTAGGTGTTTCCCATGCATTGGAGGAACTAATTGAAACAATCCAGAGGCCCTAATGTTAACTCGTTGTTGAAAAATGTTTTATGACGTTCATTCAGAAAAGATCAAACTGCTCAATGTGGATGGAATATTTTCACAAAAATTTGGGCTAATAGGTTGGATGAATATATGGGGAAGCTGATTGATAGAACACAGGTGGGGTTTATGAGGCAACGACATGGCTATGATAATATCAGAACGCTTTTAGATATTTTGTGCCTGCCAGATTCAGAGGTTGGGGAAATTCTGTTAATCTTTTTAGATGCCGAAAAGGCTTTTGATAGAGTGAATTGGGCATTTTTAAATGCTTAAAATGGGATTTGGGCCACTGTTTATTAATGCTATTGGGGCACTGCAATCAGATATAATTGCCAGGGTCTGGGTGAATGAATAATTGTCTGCATCTTTTCAATTATTCAGAGGTACAAGGCAAGGCTGCCCATTATCCCCTTTTCTTTTCAATTTAGCGCTAGAACCCCTGTTAGGCTATATTCGGCAGAAACCGATTAACAGTTTAGGTGTGGGAGATGGAGAAATTAAGGTTCTGGCTTATGCTGATGATGTCACAATTATACTCAGCAATCCAGGAGAAGGAGGTCCTATCTTTGAAGATTATGATTGAAGAGGTGGGAATGCTGTTGGGTTATAAGATTAATTTGGGGGGGGGGTAAACAGTGGGATTTCCTGTTGGGGACACACGATACACAAACAATTGATGAGTTAGAACTGCAAGTGGGAAAATGTAAGTGGGTAGGAATTTTATCTTATTTGAGATATGAAGAGAATGGTTGAATCCAATGTGGATAAGATAATAGGAATTTTTCGGAGGAACATGCAAAAATGGGGATGGATTACATCGAGTGCCTCGGCAAAGACAAATGCTTTCAAAATGATGCTGTTACCAAATGTTTTATATATCATACAGTCGCTCCCTTTACGGTTTACGAAGAAAATCCTTGGTCGTATAGTATTTCGTGAATTTTGTGGGGTTTGGGGAAAAAACAAAAATACCTCGATATATCATGGTTAGGAGTGTCCAGGATGGAGGATTTAGAGAACTACTGTAGAGGATTTTTGTTAAAGAAACTAATTGGCTACTTTGATGAGGAAAGGTGCTCAATACCATTGTGGGCACAAATAGAAAGGCGTAAGTTGGAACCATATCATTTAGGGGGTCTATACTCACTGGGGAAATTACCCAAACGGGCATCAAACCTACAATCAATTGTTGCCACAAAAGATGCAGTGACATCATTTGATATTGGGTAGTGGGCAAGGATTGTACAGAGATGCTTCGATCTGGCATAACCTGGGGTTGCAGGTAGATGATAAAATGTTGAATTGGAGGAGTTGGATCAATAGAGGTATATTGTTAATTGGGGACATCTAGCGTAATGGTACCCTTTGAATGTTTGATGGAAAAGTACGGCCTGAATAGGAGAGCGCTTGGAAGATAGAAAGTTACGGAGATCTCTGAAAAGCAACAGATGTTAGGTGAGCCGTTGATGCAGAAACACAAGATATGTAATTTAATTGCTGCAATGCCGCAGAAGGTATCAAACTTTTTAAAGCTTATGCCAATGGAGAGTCCCCGACGATCTCATAGGAGGAATTAAGGCAGTCCTGGTCGGAGGAGTTCGGCAGAGATAGCTCTGTGAAGGAGTGGGAGAATCTTTGCAAAGTTCCTGTCAGAGCAAAGACTGATTTAAATTTGCGTTACATTCATCAAACAATATTGAGGCGCCTTTATTGGACCCAAGTGCTAATAAATTTGTTGGGATTAATTGAACGTGAACAATGTTGGGGTTGTCAGAAAGAGAAGGGTACATTGCTACGCATGCTGTGGTACTGTGTTAGGGTAATGGGTTTTTGGAATGATGGGTTGGACAGGATTGACATAATTTTGACATTCCATTCCCACGGAATTCATTGGCAGGAATTCTACAGTCACCAAAAAGTGGACAAAATATTGATTGTGCAACATTATGTTGGATTAACAAAGTCCTCTTAATTGCAGCTAAACAAATACTAAAAGTGTGGAAAACTAGGAAAAATGCCACTTGTGGAAGACTGGCTTTGTGATGTGCAAATTCTTTCAGGTTTTGAGAAAATGTTTCGTAGACAGGGAGGAAATATATGGGTAATTGTGGGGACCCTTTAATGAACTTTATGGGTAATGTTGGATTAGAGTGTTGATGCATGTTGGTTTCATGTGTAGTGTCTATCATTATACTATGGATTTGGTTTTTGGTTTTTAGATAAAATGGTTGGTTTTTGATTGTTATATTCCGGTTATATCTTTGAATGTTAAAGTTGATGAGAACGATAACTTAAATCTGTTTATTACTTGTGTAATGCTTTAATTTGTTGGAAAGTAAAATGAAGAATTTAAAAAAGAAAAGATCAAACTTTGAAAGCCTGTACTGACTGCTGCTCAACAAAAGGATTTGAATGCTTTCTTTAGGGAGGACTTGTTCTTGCATGGGCAAGTTTGACAAAAAACAATCTTTTCCTTTCAAAATGCACTTTTGAATGCTGATTAAAAAGTGCATGATTGCTTGGAATCATGATTGCTTGGAAGAAGCCAAAATGACTTAGACTTAATGAACTGGTGGAAAAGATGTATCAGAATTTACTATCCAGGGTAAGCTTAAGCAAGTGAGAATGCTCTGCCGCTGCTGTTCCAATATACTCTGCACAGCAGGCCAAGCTCTGTAGTGTGACTCATTTTGAAGGGAGGCGCTCTGTGTTAAATATCAAGGATGATATGGAAAAAAAACGCTGCCATGTTGGTAGGGGAGCCTGCTATTATTTAGACATGCTAAGTCAGCTTGCAGAGTTCAGAAGCTTCTCTCTAAATCTCAGTTGTACGGACAGTGAAATATTGTCAATTTTCGACTACGTGGTGCAGAGTAAATTGAAGTATTGGCCATGGTGATGGTGATGGATCTGACTGATGTAAATCTCATGGGCGTCAAGTTGTTTTTTACTGATTGAAATTGGCCAATCAGGCCCGTGATGTTTGTTGATAGTCTGTGAATCCGTCTTTTCTCCAGTTTTTGCAGTGCGTTTAAGAGTTGTTGTTGCCATTTGATTTAAGACCGTCTATAATGGGGCAGCAAATATTAATTCTTACAAAAGAGTTATTGATGGGCAATTCTTCACCAATGGTGCTTGTCAGTTTATTTGCAGATTTTAAACCTGTACTTGATTATTCTTGTTGAGAAGGCCCTTTTTGTTATGCCTATGTAAATTAAATGATGTTGGCATCGGATTGTATAAATAACGTTCTTGGCCTTGCAGTTGGTGAGATATTTCAATCTCCAGGTCAAAGTTCCATGTATTGACACTGCTTTCAATGTGTATTGGCCTGCTGTGCATGTACTGCATGTGAAGTGCTCAATGGTTGGTGTGTTTTCTAAACCTCAACAGAAGAAAATTGTGTTTTCCACTTTGGGGCTCACAAATTGTGCATGCACTAAGCATTTTCCTTCCTTTATTTAATGCAAATGTTGTGGTATTCACAAAAGGAGCTGTGATTTTTAACTAAGGGGCAACATTTATTTTTCCGTGTTTTTGCAAATAGACTCAAGATGATTGGCATGCATTGTGAAATCATGTTTGTATGTACATTTCGTCTAATTTTCAAAAACTGACCGTAAGGCAAATTTATCTACTTGCTCTTTTGGGTGGTAGCTTGTAGAAAGTAACAATGTAATGCAGTCAGTTGGTTTGCGTAAGAGGGTTGTGCAGGCCTCCAGATAAGGGGCGTACCATGTCTTTTTATGCATGAAAATCTTGTAAACACAACAGCTTTATTATTTTCCTGGATACATTTACACACAAGTTTAGAGCAGAGGGCAGTGCAACAGTCAGGTTACTTGACAGAAACCACAATGCTTCTTTTGATTTGTATCTACATAGAAGTAATTGAAAGCCATAGAGAAAAGCCTCTGAAACAGAATGTATTTCTCTGAAGCCTTTCAAAAAAAGAAGCTGCACACTGTGATAAAAAGAATGGTTTAATTTCTGTTTGGCATTTGCTGTGTTGTGTGTAGATGCTCATGGAGGAAATGGGAGCACTGTGCTTATTTATTTTCCTAGCATTTTAGGATTGTAAAATTAATGAGATGGAAATCTTAGTTGCAATTGAGAATTAATATTTTGTAACAAAGTATGCTTTTTTTCAGTGAAAGCAAAACGAGTATTGTATTTTCAGTGTTCCTGTGCAGTGTGCATAATCATGCGGAAGCCAACCATTTTTACTTACTCATTTTACACTCTACTTATAAAAACAGTGTGTAAATGATGACTATGCATGGTCTAGTTTACAACAATCAACCTTGCAGTCAATGGGTGCATTACTATAAATGGTCAGTGGCAGCAGAGTCTTTGCTGAAGGGTGAGTGATTGTCATTACACCAATACCAGGCGTTCTAACCTCTACAATCTTCACTCTCCAGGAAGTGCAAGGGCTGTTCAATAACAAAGAAATGAAAGTTACATTTGTAATTGAAATAGAAACTCAGCAAAACCTGTCCCTGTGATAATCCAGATAGGTATTTAACTTTATGTAGCACTTCATATATGGTGCGTCCAACATCTAGGCACTGTGATTATTATACCTCTGTAGAAACTCAGATAACCGACCTCTGAAGGCTGTTGGCCAATAAGATAGCTCAGCCGGTTGAGCACTCATTGCTGCGATCTGTAGGTTGCAGTTTAGAATCTCGGAAAGGCCAACTCAGTCTTAAATCCTTTCAATGTCGATAAAGGAGTACCAACTTCGGTTTGGTGACAATGTTGATAAATATGTTCAATGTACACCATGCTAAATTCTATACCTAATCTTAGGGTTGAATGGTTATTTACATAGAGCTTTTGAAGTCCTTGCCTCTCTGCGTTGTTGCATAACATTGACACACAATTAGGTAGTAACAGCTCCCGGAAATGAGAACTTCCATTAAACATCAAACGACAATTCTGCTATCGAACCTCAAAACACACAATACAATTCATGTTTGCTTTACTATGTAATGCTAGGTTTTTGTGTTTTCAACATTTAAATATTTACAGGAGAGATGAAATGACCAGACTGTAGAGAAATGATGGGTGTATTCTGTGTCCATGAAGAAAGCAGCTGCATGGGAATGATTTCCATACAGTTTTTGCACACGTCAGCTGGATGTCGCATACATTTTACTCTTTTGCAAAGGAGAAAAGTCATTTTTGCTCTCTTGAAATCACATTTACTCTCAGTTTAAAAATAGGGAGTACAATATTCCCACCTCAAAAACTTATCTGGAGCTCTAGGGTTGTGTATAATTTACCTTGCCTTGGCCAAATCATGATGTCCAGAAATGCTATTTTGTCACTGTCGAATGACATAGTGAACTGGAGAGTGGGCTGCAAGGAATTAAACCAAATCAAGAATTCTTGCAGAAGAGTGCTGTCACCTTCTCATACTATGAATCTTTTCCGGCTCTCTATAATTTATAGATCTATTACTATTAGAGGTACTATTCTTCAAAATAAGCCATTGAAGCTTGCCTGGATAGGTGCAAACACGACACCCATAGCAGTGCTGTGAATTTGCTGATGCATGTCCTTTCCAAATGTAAAATAGTTTTTACACAATGTCATTTCTAGCAGTTTTTCAATACACTCTGAGGGGATGTGGTAATGTTCTATTATCGAGTTTACATCTGATGAGATTGATGGCGCCTCTCTGCCATATGTTGGTGTATAAAGACACTTCATCACAGGTCACCAGTGTATGATAAGTATTATTGTAAAAGAGACCCTCAACCAGCAGGATAACATCAGATGCATCCTTAAACTTTCTGGTCTGTTGAGCAATTGGCTGAAGGAAGTAGTCCATGTATTCGCCAATTGGCTCCAGTATAGACTTGCACAGTGACCCTATGGGCCTACCCGGTGGATTTTGATGTTTTGTTGTGTCGATTTTTGGCAAAACTTAGAGTGGGATCTGCGTGTCTCTTGGCGTTAAAAACATGACTTGTTGTTGAGTTAAGAAACCATCCTACAGTCCAGCCTCGCATACGTTTTGTAGCTGGATCATCAATTCAGTAGTTGGATAAGTTGCTAGTTTGAGGTAATGTCGATTGTTTAGTAACGGACCAGAGACTATGTGAGCATATTTATCAGAGTCTGTTACTAATGTTCCTCCCTCTTTGTCAGCTGGTTTGATGGTTATTTGCTGATTGCTTTGAATGCTCTTCAAGACCTTCTTTTCAGTTTTTTGTGATATTTCTGCGAGTTTGCAGTGTGTTGGCAGCAATGTTTGATAACTCATTAAGTATGATATTCTCGAAAGCCAATATTTCAGGAGGAGTGGGGTGTCTTAGTCAGATGGTGTGAAAGAAGAGGCAGACTTAAAGCTAGTTGCTTGATAACTCTCCCTCTTTCATAGTTTAAAAAAATGCATGGAGTCTCATCTTCCTGATGAATTTTCTCAACTCATTGTCTGTGGTGCTGAGAGTTGCATTTTGAGTAGGCACAAATGAGAGCCCTTTATAAAGTAACTGTATTTGTGTGGGTGTGAGTTTGTGGGATCACTAATTGAAAATGCAGATTTTTAATATTGGTATGTTCTCCTGCGGGTTCTGAACACAACTTAATCTCTGGATTTGAGGAACGTTGTAGGAATTGTCTCCTGTACCTTGATTGCTCTCGCTCTGAAAAAGATTTGCTGTAACTACTTTTGAGGGGCTTTTATTATTATTGTATTTGAGTGCGGACCTAGCTTTGAGAAGCAACAGAGCCCTTTACAGATGTATACAACAATACAGATGCATAATGGAGCACTTTTCAGAGGTAAAAGAACAGATATAAAGCAGGGGCTAGGATACAGAGGGACACAGGAGAGGGGTAGCTTTACCAGGTGGTGTGGAGGAGAGGGGCGGTGCCATCTAGTGAGTCAGGTGGGCAACGTGATGACCTAGGTTTTGTGGTGGTGAGATTCCTTGAAGAGGTGGGACTGGAGTTCTTTTCTGAATTGTCGAAGTGTGGGGGCAAGTCTGATGCTGACTGAGGGAAGCTCCATAGTCTTGGGGCGTAGTCATAGAAGGCTTGTTTTCTGGTCCTTTGCTTTTTGCAGCAGCGGATTTAAAGTCTGCACGTGTTCTGGCATCTTGTGGTGCACTGTCCACCGGAAATTATTTGCTCCACAAGGTAGCTGGGTGACTTTATGGTGACTGCCTTATAGATGATGCAATAAGACTTGAAGGTGATTTGTGCATGCAGTGGGAGCAAGTTTAAGGTTGATGAGGTCCAAGGTGATGTGGTTGTATCTGCGTAGAGCCTTGATGAAGTATACGGCCACGTGTAGGACACTTCTTGGAGGCACAAGGGCGGATGACGGGAGGCCTTCGAGGAGTGCATTGCTCCATCCAGGTACGATACAACCAGTGCTTGAACGGTGAATATAAAGCTGTCTGGCGGGAGGAAGGGCTCAACTTTCCACAGGAGGGAGAGCTGATACCAAGCTGCCTGAGTTTTCTTACCTATGTGTGGCTTGAAGGAGAGGTGTTTGTCGATGTGGAACCCTGAGGACTTGGCGCAGGCTGTCAGATCGGTTGTGAAGCCTTCGGAGTTCATGGTTGATGGCCAGGTCTGTATGTCTGGTTGTTCAGTGTTGTTGCTGAGGAGAAGGAATTCGGTCTTGGAGGTGTTGATCTTCAAATAAGCACTGGACATCCAAGACTGGATAACGAGAGGCAGGTTTTGAGTATATGGATGTCCTTGATGGAGTCAGGATTGTGGTACAGCGGTTTGGCATATTGGTGGATTTGCATGTTGTATGCGTCTAGGAGGGCCAGCAGCTCCATGTATAGATTGAAGATCACTGAGAACTGGATGGAACCCTGCGGGACTCCAGAGGTGACGGGTATCATCTAGAGGAGTCCATCTGAACAAATTGCTGACGGTTGGCGAGGTCAGACTTGAACCAGTTTAGGACAAGGCTGTTGATCCCCATGCGCCGATGTGGGGTGGCCTTGATGTATTTGGAGCGGCTGCTGTCTGAAAAAGTCACCCACTTTTTTCGCATGAAATCTGTCCCTCTGAGTGGGAGTCATGAAGAATGATTAAAAGATCGGCCAAATAGGGGTAGACCCTTCCTTTTAAAAATAGTGTTTTTTCAATATGTTGTATTTCTTATGAACATTAACGTTTTTGAATGCTTCTAGTTCCTCCTCAATAGTTTTGAGTTTTCTTTAGCATCAGTGTTTAATGGAGTTCTGAGAACTGGTTTTCAGACTGTTCAACGTTCTTAGAGTTTTTGGGATAACTTCTATGCACTAATAATAGTGTGAGGCATTGAATCTCTCCTACGTTGGTAGCTAATTGCCTAAGCCCAATTTTGTAGTCTTTGTACATAAAAAGCACAGTGGTCATTAGAATTTGTAATCCTACTGAAATGATTTGTTTGTTTATTTTATTTATATATCGCTCCGGACCCGGGAGTAAAAGGGCGCTTAGGACAGGTTACAAGGCACAGTACATGGTAATTAGCAGTGGTACATTATCAAAGGTTATATACAGTATATACAGACAATGGTAGTAAATGCATACAGTAAAAACATAGGTAAGGCATGTACATTATAGCTAGGCCTAGCTTATGGTTGACTTTTTGTCAGTAGCCACCCAATGGCAAGTTTCCTGAAGGACTGGAAGGATTTGGAGGATTTGATTTTCAGGGGCAAGGTGTTCCATAGTTGGGAGGCGAGGACTGTAAAGTTCGAGCCTCTGGCTCTTTTAGAGATAAATCTAGGTACCGTGAGGCATAAAGTGTTGGAGGATCTAGTAGTTCTGATGGACAGTTTCATGGTGAATTTGTTAGTAAGGTAGGGAGGGGCTAGGTGGTTGAGGGCTTTGTAAGTGAGGCAGAGAGTCTTTAAATCAATTTTTTGTTGAATGGAAAGCCATTTGCATGTGATTCTGGTGGCAGAAATATGTTCCCGCCTAGGAATGTTTAGTGCTGCTCGTAGCACATTGTTTTGAAGAAACTGGAGTTTACTGATTGGTTGGCACCTAGGTAGAGGCTGTTGCAGTAGTCTAGCTTAGATTGTATGAGAGCTCTATCTAGCGTAAGGCAGCTATTGGTGGAGAGAAAGGGTCTGCGGGCTCTAATTAGTTTCCCTGTATAGGCGGTAGCTGAGGCGGTCGAGTTGACTTGTTTGGTAAGGTTAATATTGGCATCAAGATAAAAGCCGAGTGTTTTCACATTTTTGGCGACAGGGATGGTCTTGCCATCGATGATGATATTGGAGTGGTCGGGGTTCAGTTTTTGTAAGTTGTTAGGTGAACCGACAAGGAGCAATTCATTCTTCTCGTCATTCAGGCAGAGGCCGTGTGTGGCCATCCAGGCCTGAATGACGGAGAAGATTTCATTGATCCTAGTGACATCAGCATTGTAATTGCCGGAGATGGTGAGGAGTATCTTGGTGTCATCCGCGTAGTTTGTGTAGGTGACACCCAGAAGATCCAGTTTATCAAAGAGAGGTTTTGTAAAGATATTGTATAGGGTGGGGGAAACACATGAGCCTTGTGGGACGCCACAGGTGATGGGGATGGGGTCTGCTGCTGCCACGGAGGAAAAGACCCTCATGGGTCTGTTGGCCAAGAAGGATTGTATCCACGTGACGGCAGAGGGAGAGAAATGGGCAGCAGACGAGAGTTGGTTACAGAGTATTTTATGGTCGACCTGGTCGAAGGCTGCAGAGAGTTCTAGGAGGAGTAGGATGGCAGCCTTACCTTTATCTTTAATGTCATCAATCTGGCTCTAGAGATCAACAAGGGCAGTTTCTGTTCCATGTTGAGGACAAAAGCCAGATTGACGCAATCCAAGTAGTTGGTTGGACTCTAAGTAGTTCTGAATTTGCAGATAAGCAACTCTGTCAAGGATTTTTAACAGGAAGGGAACGGTGGTGATAGGCCTGTAATTAGTAGGAATGGCTGGGTCCAGGGTCTGTTTTTTTAGGAGGGGGAGGACCCATGACTGTTTCAGATTGTTGGGTACTGAGTTAGTGGAGAATGATAGGTTTATTAGCTTGGAGATGAATGGGGAGAGGTCTCTTGCTGCATCTTTTATAATATTTCTGGGGCAGCTGTCCCCTTTGCAGTTTGACGGTTTGAGAGAAGTTATGATTTTTTGCACTTGTAGTATGGTTACTTTTTTGAAGGTGAAGCCGTGGTTAGTGTTAGAGGTGGTGGGTAAGCTAGGGGTGTGGGGGTTACTATTGGAGAGTTGTAGTCTTTTGTTTTCAGTTTTCGTTTGCAGGCCAATGATTTCATTTGCAAGGGCATCTTGGATGCTTGTGCACCATAGTTGGTCTTTCATTGACATGTCCGTCGGTGGATTGGGGTTTTCCAGCTCCTTCAAGATGGTGAAGCACTGGAACCTGCATTGCTTATTCTTACATTGTAAGCTTCCTTTTTTGTACGGATTATTTCTTTTTTATGGAGGGAGGATGCATTTGTGAGATTAATTTTGTGTTCCTCTGATGAATTCATTTTCCATAGGGTTTCCATTTTAGTTTTCTTATTCCTTAATATTCGGGTGTGTACCAAGAGTTAAGATGGGCTCTGGATCTACCTTTACGTAGTTTTAACGGGGCAACGGTGTCAATTGCTTTGGTCATGGTGTAATTGTAGGTGTCTACTAGTAAGTTGAGGTCCGAAGTGTCGGGGATCGTGTTTAGGATGGGTAGAACCAGTGGAGTGATGGCTTTCTTGGTAATGTTACGCTTGTTTCTAGTCAGACATGCTGGTGCAGGTGGGCACTGTATGTGGTACGGGTTATTAGTGCTAATGTCAAATGATAGTAGGAAATGGTCAGTCCATATAAGTGGTTGGGGGTCCTTGCAAATGATGTTACAGTTATGGGCAGCGAGCTAGTCTATGGTTCTACCTTTCTGATGGGTAGGTAGGGTGTTAGTTGAGTGTAGTTGTGTTTGGAGAGGGCGTTAGCAAGGGAGGAAGCAGGGATGTCATGAGGATCATTGTATCCCATGTAAAAGTCTCCTAGAATAACATTTTGTTTTTTTTAATAACTCTGTTTATTGAATTTAAACAACAAAACATAAAGAGACGTATGAGAATAAGACCTGAATCAGCAGTATACATGTTGAAGGCAATCGTCCATATCAACAGGGCCCGTGGGGCCGAGGACCAAAAGACAACAATAGGACCAGGCAGGCAAACCAGGCAAGCAGCACTATCTGTGTGCCGCCACCCGCAGAGCTTATTGAGCATCTAGCCATTTACCCCATATTTTTTTGAATTTGCGGGGGCAGCCCCCTTGCATTATAGATCCGGCTCTCTAAGGTTGCGCCTCTGTCCAGCTCATTACTCCAACGGTTCAGGCTCAGTGGTTCGGCCAATCCCCAATTGGCCGCTATAAGTCTTTTGCCCGCCCCCAACGCAGTTGCCAAAAACATTTTCTCATATTTGGACAGGTCTACTTCCCCCCCAATGCCCAATAGTACCATCTTGGGGTCCCTGGGAATTGGTGTCACCAGAGCGGCTGAGATTGTGTTGACACATCCCACCCAGAAGGCCTGTATCGCCTGACAGTCCCATATCATATGGAAGAAGGTGGCGGGTTCGGTTTTGCATCGAGCACATGTCTCGTCTTCTATTCCACCCCATCTGGCCATTGCAGTGCGTGAGTGATATGAACGATGTAAGATCCTCAACTGTATTAGTCTAAGCTTGGATTCTATCCCAATTTCTCTGGGGGACATTAACGCCTTTACCCAATCTTCAGGTTCCAGGGGGCCCAGATCCCTTTCCCACTTTGCCTTTAGCCCGTCGAGTTGTGGAGCCCCGAATGAGCTAAGGGCCTGATAGAGAGTGGAAGTGACCTTAGAAGAGATGTACTGCGGGAGAATATTGGTCTCGATGGGAGAGCAAGGGGGTAGGACCGTTGTGTCGGGGAATTGGGCGCGGATTGCGTGGGACAGTTGCGCATGCCGAAACCGGTCCATGGGTGCCAGGTCGAATTGTTCGCGCATGGTCTCAAAGCTCAGGAGGCGGCCCTCTTGTATTACTTGTGCTAATGTGTGTATTCCTTTGGTCAGTCAGTGTGAGAGAGCTTTGGATTTCTCAGCTATGAGGGAGGTTATATCTTCCTGGAAGGTGCCTGTGGGGCCGGGGGTTCTGTATATTAGTTCCAGGGTGATAGTATTCTTGGGGGTAGTTTGTATTTTAATGGAAAGGTGCTCGCATGATTTTAGTGGAAGGGAGGGAGGTAACCGATCTAATGTCAAGCGAGGATTTGAATATGAGAGCTACACCTCCTCTGCGAGCATTGGGTCTGCCGGCTCTGTGGATGGAGTAATTGTCAGGAACCGCAAGAGTTCGATAAGGACCTGCTGCAGCATGGAGCCAAGTTTCTGTGGTGGCAAAGAAGTCGAGATCTGCTGAGCGGATGTCAGCGATTTCGATGGGGTGAGCAACAAGGGATCTAACATTAAGTAGGGCTCATTTTAGTGACAGTGTTTGCATTGGTGGTCTTGTTGGTGGCTTTAGTCGTAGGAGAAGTGGGCACTTTGCTGGGTGGGGTGAGAAGTCTGCAGCCTAGTCTGTTGTTACGGGTAGTAATGTTAGGGTTGGCTGTGAGGTGATGTTCTGGTATTTTAAGTGAGTTCTGGTTGATGTCAGTGTAGACATCTTTGGTACGGTCAGAGAGGTTAGGTGGAGGGTTGCCTGTAGTGACGCTAATTTTAGCGGTGTGGTGAGTAGAGACGTTGTGGGGGAATGGAGGCAAGGTGGGCAGGAGGGGTGTGGGGCAGGGAATGGGGTGGTGTCTAGGGCAGCCAAGCTTGGTTAGACCATTGCTGAACGGGATGTAGCTATTTCTACTGCATGGCGTGTGATTGGGCATGACACAGAAGGGGAGCATGATGAGGATGAGCCAGGCTGGCATAATTCGGACGTGATGCTAAGGGATGCTAGATACTGTTGGCTGGGCTCATGCATGTAAGCATAGCGGGTAGTTACAGGCGGTTAGGCGTGTACGGGTACAGCTTAGTCTCTGTAGTTTACACAGTGGACGGATTAAGTTATACTAATGGTCTAACAAATAAATACTTCTGGTATGCAGGTGGCAAGCACAGATGGGCAAGTTTCATTTCTGACCATAGGACTAGGCTAGTACAGTGCATTGACAAACAACCATAGGGCCAGGCTAGTACAGTGGGAAACGACCATAGGGCCAGGCTGGTACAGTGCAGTGACAGACAACCATAGGGCTAGGCTAGTACAGTGCATTGACAAACAACCATAGGGCCAGGCTAGTACAGTGGGAAACGACCATAGGGCCAGGCTAGTACAGTGCAGTAACAGATGACCATAGGGCCAGGCTAGTACAATGCAGTTATAAACAACCATAGGGCTAGGCTAGTACAGTGCATTGACAAACGACCATAGGGCCAGGCTAGTACAGTGCAGTGACAAACGGCCATAGGGCCAGGCTAGTACAATGCAGTGGCAAGAGGCTGTAGGGCTAAGCAGTTGAAATGCAGTATCAAAAGCTAGTAAAATGCAGCGATGAAGACCATAAGGGCCGGGCTTGTACAAGGTGGCGACATACAACGTGCATTACTTGTGCAGAAGTGAAGTAAGTAGCGAATGCAGTAGGCAGGCATGAACGATAGCAACAATGCAATTGTCATGAAAAGCATTAACTTAGTTATTTTAGTATTACAGTTTAGCGACTTAGGTATCCAGTGTGGGGGTTCATTAGGCACGGATTAGGCAACAAGGAACCCTGTAAAATGAGTCAATCACAGAACAGAAATGTTCGTTGTGTAATACCGCACAAAGATGTCAAGAGCACGTGTAGTGAGGCGTGCAGCTTAATTTTTGGGGCAAATGTTGGTGACGAGATATAGACTTAACAAACAGATGGGATGCTGATGCACTAGCAGGGTCGAGTATGGCGCTGAGTGAGGTAGGCAACGGATAATTAGCCAACAAGAGTACAATATGTGCGTTAGTGGCGTGCAGCATGAGAGTCAGATGTTAAGCTCAGTGGTGTAGTGGGGTGCAGGGCAGGTTGAGGGTTAATCAGAGTGTGATGGCTTTAAGATGATGATGAAGTTGGCTTTAAGATATTCCTTGAGAAACCAACCATGAAGGTCAGTGGTTCCAAACAGATTAGAGATAAATAAGACTACCCCTGGACACTAGGGGGGGAAAAGCATGGCTATAAACCTCTTCTTTCATTTCAGGGGAATCGCAGCTCCCAGTATGCTCAAAGTTCATGGTCTGCTGGTGTCCCCTAATTGTACCTTCAGCTCGGCTACACCTGAACCCTCTGGTGATTATCGTTCAGGTGCACTAGTCCCCTCAGTGACCAAGGAGCTAAAGTGGGATTTGCATTGGTTGCTTTAGCCACCACACCTGAAGTTGGGATCTCTACTGTATCCACCAGACCTGTGAGTCATAACCACAGGTGGCAGCCACCTGGGATCCATCGACAATCTGACTGCTCGGAAGAAATGTGGAGTGAAGAAAGTGTGTCCTGTTCCACCAACTGGTGGGAATTGAAAGCAAACTTCCTGGCCCATCGGGAATGGTTACCACACACAGGGCTCCCAAGTACTTCGAAGACCAGGCAACATTGCAGCAGACACAATCTACATCTGCTCATGGCCTGACTACTTGGCCTCTTTTTCACATCTGCCAGATGTTTGGAACAGGGAGGGAAATACCCAGGGCAGAGTCTTTGCCAATTCACAGGATATGTTCCTCAAAAAGGAACATTTCCAGATGGTGTTTACTGTTCAGATTTCCCTCGGTTGGAAGTCTTCAACTCCAGCCACTGTGAAGTTGCAACATTTCTGCATAAGACACAGTGATCCGAAGGCCTGGGGGCCAGACACTTTATCCATCCAGTGGCCATTTGGTCTACCCATCCATTCCCATGTTGTTAAAAAAGGTAAGGGGAGACAGTGTTAATCCTCCTAGTCTTCTGTTATTGGCCCAGGATAGAGTTGTAACCCTTTCTATCTCATCCTGTTTTGGCCCAGTAGAACATTGTTTCCCTGTCTCGAGGCCATTCCATCATTCCTCTTCACTCCTCCCCAATCGAGACAGGGAACCGGTTGGGGGATGAATTGAGAGTTACATCCGATTCAGAGTCTAGGCATTCAGCGTAGGAGGTTGTTACATGGTTCAAAGGCGATTTATAGTGCAGACGTCCAGACAGGGAGCACTGGACTCATGATAAATAATGGAATATGTTCACCAAGTGGTGCTCCATCAGATAACTAAACGTTTTTTCCACTGCAGGATCCAAAGTCGTCCTCCTTTCCTTGTAGGCTTTCTCTCCATCTACGCATCAGTACTAGTGGGCGTGGTAATAGCATTTTGTCAAAGCTTTGCAAGTTCCACTCCAGCCTCCAAAAAAGATTTCTCTGTGAGATCTTCTTTTGATATTTAGTGGTCTCCAAGAACAAACCCCTTGTCCAGGCCATAAAAGAGCCAAACTTGCAGCTTCCAACCTGCCACGGTCGCTCAAATTTGCAATTTCTCTTTCCTGCACATTTTCCTGCATTGCTTTGCCAGGAATCGTACAAGCAAGTTCCACCACGGGCGTAGCTGCTCGCTGGACATAATTGAATGAGGCTTTCGTGGGAGGCATCTGCTAGACAGCAACATGGGCACATACCTCAACCTTCTGCGAGGGTTGTTTTTGGTTAAAGACTTTTATTAACCTAAACGGGTTGGGAAAATGTCTCTCTGACCATGCTCTACGAGGAATTTCCCTACCTAAAATCAAAAACTATGTATCTGTCTTTGACGGAATTTCAGAAATCATAAACGGTCCTTGTGTCTAAACCTTTTATCCAGACCTGCACACTGTAAACAAAATAACAAAGTGAGAAGGGCAATGTCTTTAACCTGATGTTTTCAAAAAGTGTTCACAAATTCAACTGCTCCAACATGAATGTTCTACAAGGTAACAGAACTTTGGTTCCTGAGGGTGGTCCTCTTTTTCTGGATTCTTCAATGTTATGGCAATGTTTCTTGGTCACCAGTGCTTTGTGTCTTTTCCTTAGCCAACAACCATCCTGTTATGTACAAAGTGCTTAGCCTCGCAATTCCTTCTTTTAAAAAGTTCCTTCTTTGTTCAACAAACAGTCTTTACTTTGGACGTCCTGTAACATTGCAGTTGCCTGGTATACTCTCCTGCCAGGACTTCTTATGCATGTCCAACCTCTGGTTTTCCCACATGCCAGGACTTCTTACTTTCATACATATACAACAGTTTCTCTTTACATTCACAATTGCATACATCTTCCTTGGTTCAGTATATTGAGTTGTTTCAATGTTCGTTTTAAGTTTTACCCATATCTGTATTGCATGCACTCATACATTGTTTGGGCCCATGTTTGTACTCTGCCCTTTTTACTCTCAAACAACATTCTTAATTTTTTCTGTCTCTGCAGCTTTGCAATGTTCAAACTATTTTTGGCTCAGTCACCGAAACGCCCCTCGGTCCTCACTTTGCTTGGGCTGACTCACCGGCTCTGTGTGGCATCTTCGGTTCCATCTGCGCTTATGCAGCGTAGCTTTTGCTGCCTGCTTCCCACTCTGTCCTGTCTTGATGTCTCTCCTACTCTTGCGTTTCTGCTCCTGCACTCCTGCTTCCCTTCAGGTGTAGGCGAGGGTAACGCGGCTCCCTCTAACTACCAAACACCCAGGAATCTTCCTGTGGTTCCTTCCATTTCTGCGGCATGTCCTGCTCACGCAATGTTGCTTTCTTGATCACCTGATGAGCCTCTTTGCCCTGTCACACTGACTCGTGTCTCCAGATTCCACATGCCTCTGAGTGAGACGCAACATCTTCTCCTGAACAGCCTCCTTTAATAGTTTGGTTTCCGTCTTTAAATGTCCTGCGTACTGATGCTTTCTGAAAACAAATTAGCACTGTCATTGAACTTAAGGCTCTGTCTACTCTGCATAGTTTCCATCATCCTGCTCGTCCCAGTAATTAGGTCTTTGTGGAAATTGGAGTCCATTGATGTCAACTGATGCATAGTACTTGGAAAGTTTGTCTCAATGATTCCATATGAAAAACCAGTTCTATATGAGGTAGAATTGAATTGAAAAAGATATGCTTGGAGCTTTTATTTTTTAGACAAGGGATGGGATTTTGGCCTAGCTGGTGTTCGGAAAAGGTTTCTCTATTGTCCCTAAAAGGGGGAACAGATGCATGGCAACAGGCCATTAGGGTATTGAGTATCAGGGCGTCTTTTTAATGGGCAAATGGAGGATACTATATCTCATCTAGTGAAGCCATGACATCTCCCTGGTAGTCGTCTCCCCCCATGTGAACCTCCCTCATGTAACCGCCCCAGGCTCAGGATAGCGGCTGCCGTCCCCTGGCCACATCGGAGGAGATCACTGCTGGGGAATCCGTGATGACTCCATTTGGTTCATCACACTTCATAAGGCAATACTATGCTTACCTAGCAAAGGCCATATGCACTGCGGTTCTTTGCTCTGTGGATTGACCGATTACCCAGAGTACCGATTGACTGTTTAAATGGGCTGATTCTTCACCCATGCCTTAATATGTTGTAGCTAATAGTGAATGTGTGCCAGCACTAAAAAAAATAAAATTACACAGAATCTTTGGCATAGAAGCTCTGAGGGGGTCGGTGGTTTATTGGTTGCGTGGTTGCAGAGCACATCAAAAATGCAGACTGCGTGGTACATCCCCATAGAGTAAAAAATATGATGGGGCGGCGGGTAACCTCGCACGCACAACTAGCGTATTTCTTACATCGGCTCCAGATCCTTCAAAATTCTGTGGATAATCTTGCCACTGGTGCTTCCCGTTACTCTTCTATTTCCCCCATCTTGGACTCCATTCACTGGTTTCATGTGTCTCAACGGATCAAAGTCAAGGCCCTGTGTATTGTTCATTGGGCCTTCTATAATACTAGGCCTGAATATCTTGAAATTAAATTCTGTCCATATGTCCCTTCTCATCCTCCCGCTTGGCCGCAGCCCTGCGCAGCTCTGTCCTGAATTTTAAGTACTTATGGATGGGAGGTTGTTCCTTTTCAGTTGCCTCAGCACAACTATGGAACTCCATTCAGCTGTCCATTCACTGGATCCGTGATCTGTCATTCCGGTGGGCCCTTAAAACCTTTCTGTTTTCTGCCTGAGTCCAGCTTTCTGTCTGGGTTTTTTCTTTGTGCTTTCCTTACAATGTTGCCCCCTCAGTGCCATGATGCCCTACTTGGTGAAGGCTTCATAACTGAATCACCCGACTACTTGCAGCAATCTTCATTAATCCAGAGTCATCACTACCTCATACACAGCACTGCACCTCTGTCCTTTTGATGCACTTCTCTCTGGCTTAAAATGTCACATGGTTGCTTGAGGTAGTGGGCATTTTTAAAGGACTTAAAAAGGCAAAACATGTTTTTTCATTAGTCCAGCATAAATGCCTGTGTTTGGGTGTGGTCACACATCATAGAGTAATTAGTAATTATTTATTATTATTATTTAATTAATTTGAGTGTGATGTACACTGTCTTGTTTCGGGGGCAATCAAGGGGTGAATCTAGGATGGTAATCACTCTGGGCCAGTGGATGGTGAAGTCAGGGTCAGTATGGGAGGATCCTTTGTTCATGTACCCTGTTATCCATTGCAGGGCAAGGGACAGTCCCAGTGCTCCTTTGCACAATATGCTGCTCCAAAACTCCTTATTTCTTGGTTGGCTAGTTTAGGACATCCCTAGCGGTTTTGTCCATTCCTCCAATGCTCGATTAAGACCAATGGACTAGTTATGAGTTCCCTCTCCAACTGAGAGCCTCAGACTCTTTCGGCAGCTCCAAAGCCCTGAAATAGAAAAACAAACACTTGATTTCATGCCAATTTCATTTGCATGCTGAAGCTTAACTTGGTCCCCATTTCCATTCAATCAGCACTAATAAACAAGTGATTTCAGGGCCTTGTCAACACGCTCTGGGAGACTTCAGTGTTACGAGCAGGTGCAGTTTTCTGACCTTGTAAATATCAGGGTGTGAGGAAAGTTTCCATTTTGTCTACTGTCGGAGCAGACCCTTACTGAGGATGTTGTTTTGCAAGTCCACTGCGAGCCAATGATTCTGCCTCTAAATTGCATGCTGCAGAAACCGGAGACCTGGCCCCTGCACAGGCAATCCTAGACGGGAATGGGAAGGCAGCCTGGAATCCAAGATGGACAGGCAAAATGATGGTATAGTGAAGCACGATAGGGTTCAAGGAAGTCTAGGCACAGGAGCCAATCCCAATCCTGTCTCAATTACCAAACACAAGTGCAGCCACAGTTCAACCAAGTACTGTTTAACTCTGGGATCCCAGTCAGCCATTGTGTGTTGCAGGAGCAGGATGCCAGGGTTTAGAGGAGGCTGGCAATTGGAGAGAGCAGGAGAACATGGAGATTGGCGAGCTGGTGAGGTAAAGGTTATTGGAGGAGAATGGTGGTCAGGAGGTGGTGGCAAGACAAAAGGAATAGAGTGAATGATATCATGGGGTGGCAATGATATATAAAGCAGCTTCTAACATTTGGCAGTGGAAGTGATATGTAGGAAGGGGAGATGAAAAGATCAGGTGACAAAGGTGTTACAGAGGAGATGGAAGAAATTAACCTCTTTGGGAGGAGGCAGTTTCCTGGTCAAGGGTGCCAGTGGTTTGGAGGTTGTAACATCAAGTAGTGATGGTGAAAGTCTGAGTTAGCATCAGGAAAGGAAGGCAATATAGAAGAGGAAACGGCCGGAACTGCAGTTGATGAAGGAGGGACTGAGGAGATTGTGAAGAACTGTCACTTATGCAGACAGGATAGGAAGATTCTGATTGGCCAGGTCTGCCTTAGGCAGGACAAGATGGTGGAAGGAGGAAAAGCTCACATGTCCCAAAAACATGGAAAAGGGTGACAAAGCCTGCTTGAGCTTTAAGGAATTGGAAAGACGTTGTGGGATCTGTCGCCATGGAGAGGCCCGGTAAAATGATGAGTAGAACCATCCTGACCATTTTGTTTGGAGTATCTCAATTTTCCTCCAAGTTGACCCCCTCTTGTAATTATTTCCCTTAACAAAGGTGTTCAACTCAACATGTGGTCTTGTCGTACCGCTTTATGGCTTGCAACTCTGTGACATGAGGAAAAGATGAAGATTACTACGAAGTAATCAAGCCATGACTTACTCTCATCTGCATTATGTTCCTTCATGCGTTTTTGGCTTTCATGGAGTGATCCCCTTGGTGTTCGGAAACCTAAAAAAGCAGCCTGAAACCTAATCTCTTCTTTAGACAGTCTATTACGAAGGCCCTACACAAAACCCACTCCTATTTTGTAACCTGGTTCAGTCACAAGGGCATAGGACCCATCTCTGCCTGGGGTGGGAGACCTGCCAGGGTGGCAGCTGCAGCCAGTCTTATCCCATTAGGGGGTTGTGTGGTGGCTGGGCAGTTAAGTGGCCCCATTTCCTGTCCCCTCCACAAGTGCCTGTCTTTACATATGCAATACCAACTTGCATCAACCCGTGTCGCTTGGAAAAAGTGCCGGACCATGTATCTCTCTCTTCCAGAATTACCAAAGAAGACCACATGCAGGACGGCAACCCCTCTGCGCCAGGCATGATCCATATGCAGCAGTCAGAGAAACAGAGTCAAAGCGGCGAGACCACAACAGCGATGGAGGTAACTGAGGGCCTATGTGGCTTCCCAGGCGCTGTGTAATGTTCCGGAGCCTTGGCACACTGAGCAGCTGTAGCCGATCTAGACTACCCGGGGCACACAATAGAGCCAAAAGCATTACACAGGACTGCACCTATCTTGGGGGTGACCACACTGCAACCCCCTAACAACAACTTGAACACTTTGCCTCATGGGCTGCTATTAAGGCATCATGGTGGCCATGTGCTGGGAAATGGGGCGGGGAATCTTTGTAACCTCCAGTGGCTGTAACATCTCACAGGCGGGGAAGCCTGGGTCAGATTGACCAGGAACAGTAGACCGATTGGAGGAAGAGGAGGAGGTTAAAAGATGGAACAGAAATCAGAAAGTTGTGGGCTGTTCGGGTGAGGTCAAAGGAGGAGGTAGCAGATCAAGAGAACATCGGGGGCAATGACGGTGGATTGGAGCGTGGATGTGATTTCAGAAAAGGTGATTAATTGATTAGTGGGCAAAAGCGGTTCTAAGTGGTGATTGTACTTGCAAGGTTAGCAAATTAGATTGTTAGAAGGGTAGGGAGTGAGTGGGATGTGAAAGTGAGAGTGAAGGCATTGTGACTGTGCAGAAGGTGGGTTGGAGTGGTGGTGGTGGTGGTGATGGTGGTAGTAGTCTGAAGGAGGGAGCAGTACCCTGAAAGGGTGAAGGCGAGTGGCAGAAGGCGTGAGCAACATCTGAGAAACGAACAAAGACGTAGGGAAGTAGGGGTGGAGTCGGGTGCAGTAGAGTAGTGAGAGAAGGGGAATACTGGACATAGACAGGGTGAGCAACATAAGGCTGTGGGAGGAAGAACACCATGTCGTCGGCCAGAGTGTCTGATAGGCACACCCCAAGAACCTCTGATAGCTACTAACACATGACATGGTGTAGGGCCAGTTCTGAGAGTCCCTGAAGGAGTCTTGATGGTGCAGGTGATTTCCCCAATGTTATTCCCAAAAACACGATAGAGTAGAGACCATAGGGGGGGGCCATATTCTCTATGCACAAAGGAAGCCTGAATTTGGGTGGAACACACTATTTCTAGACAAGAGTGGGGGACCCAAATTCCCTGCTATAATAAAATCAATTAAAAATCTGTGAACTGTCGCTGTTCAAGCCAACTGTGACATTGCCTGCACATAAACAAACTGTTTTCATTAAATGTATTACTTTTACTTTGCTTGTTAGATTGGCTGTTTAATTTTTTCCCACCTTCTCAAGGTTGCAGTTTGGATTCCTTGCTTCACCATGCCATTGCTTGGGTTGATCCTGGGACTGGCCATTCAGTAAGGCGTACACCAGGTGATCCTTAGTGCTGGAAATAAAATGTATATGTTTTTCAAGGTTCTGTAGAAGTGAAATAAATTCTCTACAGAAGTGAAATAAATTCTCATAGAAGTCTGTATATGAGTCTTGCTGGGGCTATTTGAGTGTAGAAGAGTTGATGCTCTCTCATTCTCTCAGTCTCTCAGTCTCTCTGTCTCTCTGTCTCTCTGTCTCTCTCTGTCTCTCGACACAAACCAGGCCCCCTTTTTTAAAATGTATTTATTTATATTTTCTGGGCAGAAAGCTCTGTCTTCCCTCCCAAATGTGGGTCATGTATGACCCAGGAAATCTGAGGGAGTAGCAGTTATTGTGGAGAGCCTCTGGTGTGGACAAGGAGAAAGCATTCCATGTCCTGCTAGTATGGGCGAGGAAACACCATTTAGCGATCTCCATTGACCCAAATTGGTAGGATCCCTTTCTTACTCCCCTTTAGGTGGGCCATGTCTCCTTCTCGAGGATGCACACATGAGCTGATATTCTCACTGGGATTAGGTAGCGCTCTTGCTCTCTTTTGGATGCGATTGAAGCCGTATTGGAGACTACTTTGTCCTCTCTACAGGTTCAGGAGGATTCTTCAAGACAAACCCTTTAGTATTTATCAGAGTGTGTCATCCTGTGATTCCATCTCTTTAGATTCCTCAACTTGTTCCTCTTCATCATCTTAGCAGGGTAGGAGAGGCACTGAAGCGGAACACAGAGATCTATTTCCAGAGTATTTTCCCAAAAAGTCCCAAAAGTGGTCATCTATGGAGGATCTCTAGGATTTTGACACCCTTATTCTTCCAATCTTCGTTTTTCCAGGAATTGCAGTATCCAGATAAAAATAGTTAATTTGTGGCTAACTGTGTTCCTTGGAGAGGGCATATTCTATTCTGCTAGGGATTCTGAAGGGCTATTCCAAGCCATCCATTCTGTCCACTCTTCGATGCCACGTAAGGGAGCATGACGTAGAGATAGAAACGAGTAATCTCTCCTCAAAACAATACATTCTTCCACTAATCCAAATCGTGCATTCTGGCCTGGCTGTAATCCTGCTCTTATTTCCCATTACTTATTTTTTAAAGTATTTTTGAATCCTTGTTAAGGTGCGGCATGACTGCTCTGCCTTGTTGGAAATGGTGCATAAGGTCAAACTATTGTCTGATTTTGTTTTCAATAGGATCCTGGTTTTGGAGTTGGTAACCGTCTCACCCACGTGACAAATTT
This sequence comes from Ambystoma mexicanum, assembly GCF_040938575.1. Lineage (NCBI taxonomy): Eukaryota > Metazoa > Chordata > Amphibia > Caudata > Ambystomatidae > Ambystoma > Ambystoma mexicanum. The sequence continues at coordinate 464,199,083 of NC_090921.1, forward strand.
GGAAGCAGAAATTGAAATCATTATCCAATTTAGAGGAGGCGGCCCTTATAGTTCCCCTTTCTAGATCCAACGCTCTGTATATTTCAGTTTGAGCTGGTTAAGAAAGTTTACAGCTGAAAGTATGCTGTTTCACTCCGCAAAATTATCGTTGCTTTGCAGTTGCTTCCTTAATTTTCCTTAGGTTAGGTAGGCAAGGAGAACTAAGTGAAGACTTACCCTCTGTAGTGGATCAGGCATTACGTACTGCGAGTGTTAATGAGTGTTGAATGCCTGTCTGCTCGCATATTTAGTTAAAACAAATAATTTTTGCTGGGTACATTGTATATGTTGTGTTGTATACATTCTTTGCGCCTTGAAACACTTGTGTATAGGTGCGTTATAAATGTCATTTTATATATATATATATATATATATATATATATATATATATATATATATTTCTGAGCCTTGTTGAATCTGCTTAGATCACATGCTGTGCATAGGCCGACATCTAGTGGAAGCTGCGGAGTATTAGTTTGTTTTTCGAAACTCGAAAATGGGCGTCGACACAGGGCGTGTAATACTATCCCTAGTGTGACGTCCACTGTACCCATGATCCCTCACGCGTCTAGGACCCTCAGATTGTTTTTTTTCCGCCATACTGGTCTGAAGCATTCCGCGGAGTTCCCTGGCTTTAGCCATACTTTTGCTAAAATATTGTTATATTTCTCCACCCCAACGTCGAGTCACTGAACATCCACACTTGACGCCGGCACGGAGAAAAGAATCCCCGTCGAGAGATGAACCATGGATTTGGGCCTCGGAAGGCCTCTGGCCTCAGTCCGGCCTAGGAAGGCCTCTGGCCTCTGCCCTGCAAGTAGGGAGGGTGGGGGGTGGACATACTCTACACTCTTTTGGTATATAGGTACATTCTTATATATTCCTACACTTACTAGCCCGCTGCCACAAGGTGTGTATGGAGGGTACCCCTTTCCAATTTTGCCCCAAGTGCAACCGCAAGTACCCTTGGGTTGACGGGCACGCCACGTGCAATCTCTGCTTACCAAGGGACCACCCCGAGTCTAACTGCAGAGCGTGTAGTAGGTTCAAACCGAAAACGCTCAAGGACCGTTCGATCAAGCGTTGGGCCTACCACGCCAGGGTCAAGAGCCAAGCGCAAGACCGCGACCTCGGAAGGTCGTCTGGCAGGGCAGCTATGGGGAAGACCCCCGGCGACACAAGCGCTACCCACAGCACTTCCACAAAACACACGAAGTCCAACCGAGACTCGATGCGCACGCCGAGTACTCGGAAAGAGGCACATACAGAACGGTCCGATTCAGTGTCCTCTGGGCATTCTCGATCTAGATCGCCGCATGACTCCAGGCAACCATCCACTGTTGCCAGAAGTGCCTCGCTCCCCAAGGTAACGGAGGTTCGATCGTCGGAAGACAAAGCCGACCTCTATCCCCAGTCTGCACTCCAGGGGTCGGCGTCAACAGGCCTCGCAACGGCTGCTCCCGAGCCCCAACCTCCACTACACAGAGATAGGGACACTACTCCCGAACCTCGGTGCCAGGCGTCGAAGGACTCCGGAGGGGCGAGAAAACAGGGTAAACACTATTCCACACACGGGGAAGGTGAAAAACAACAGAGAAAGCAGTCTCAGCCTACTTCCACACCTCAAAGACTTTCTACCCCACTTAAACAGATGGACAAGTCTTGGTCTTCTGTTATCCCAAGGACCCCTGTTCAAACCAGTAGGTCTAGTCTAGATAAGACAGGGAAAGACCTTCAAGAAAGAATCATTCCCAGTTCAAGAGATGGTCTACTGATGACATAGACAGAGTAATGTCAAGGATGTCATAATTGGCAGATTTCTATGCCAAAAACCCTGAACATTTTCTCTCTTTTACCCCAGACGGGTCAACTCCCTCAGGCTCTAGGGATCCAATACCCCCAAGTAAGAAGTCCTGGGTGGAAGCTCCTACTTCAGACCCCTTCAGTATACAGCCCTATTCCCAATATCAGGGGGATCCATCCCCTTATGAGGATCCAGATTTGGGCATGTTGGAAGAACAAACTGGGACGGGCTACTATGGGGATGACGAGGACCAAGAGGAGGAGGAGGAGGAGGAGGACAACCCAGAAACCTACAGGCTAGATTCCCCAGTAGATAAAGAACCCCCGGTTACCGACTTCCCTGTCGATAACGAGCTTCTTTTGAACAAAGTGCTGTCCAGAGCGGCAGAACTCTTCCACATTGACACCCAGGGTGCACAGGAAGAGAGGGATTTCGCCGAGGAGTTAGTGGGAGAAAGGAGACCTGTTGCCCAGGCCATCCCTAAACTTAAGTCTATACAAAGGAGGATAGACCCTTCCCTTGTTAATCCCTATCTCACTAAGTTGGTAAACCCCAGAGTTGAGAAGCTTTTCAGGGAAGCCCAAACAGACACACTGTACATAAGAGGGCATCTGAAACCGGACTCCCTGGTAGTTACTAACACCCGTAAGAGGGCGGGAACACCCTCGTCATCGTCTGAAGCTCCTCCCGACAAGGAGAGCAAGAAGATTTATGGCTTGGGCAGGAAAGTAGCCTCCACTTCCGACTACCAGGCAAGGATTGCCAACTCTACCACCCTACTGGCGAGTTACAACTGCCACCAGTGGGAAGAAGTCGCGGTACTCATAAATTCCGTCCCAGAACCCTTAAAAAGCGAATCGGCACGAGTTTCGGTGGAAGGAAGAGCCGCGTCTGGTTGCATATTAAAAGCAACCTTTGATGCCGCAGATAACGCCGGCACACTGATAGCAGAAGGTACTGTTATCAAAAGTCATGCTTGGTTGCAACAGTCTGGGTTCAAAGCCGAAACCCAGGCTTCATTGATAGACAAACCGGTGGAACCGGATCTATTGTTTGGAAAGGCGGTCGAGGACGCGCTGAAAAATGCCAAGGACGAGTATGAGACACTCAAATCCCTAGGCCAACTAACCAATAAACCCCCTAACCAGATAGGGAATGGCAATTTCCGTCGCCCACGCGGACAAAATTCCCAGAGAGGGTCTAACTATTCCCAGGGGCAGGGTACACAATGGAACAACAAAACCCAGCAGTCTACCCAGGGTTATGGCAGGGGTAATAAGAGAGGGCGTGGTAAGGGTATAGGCAGCCCCAGTAGAGGTGGCGGCACGCCTCTGCCAAAACAGTGACGTTCCGTTCAGGGTCCCTTCTCACACATCCCCAGTAGGGGGACGCATTTCCAACTTCTCTCAAGCTTGGGAAGGGATCACTTCGGACAGATAGGTGCTGTCCACAGGATACTGCATAGAACTGTTAGAGCGTCCCCAAAACCACCCTCCACGACAAAGAATACATTGTTTGGACCACCAGAAGATCCTCCTCGAGGAGATTGTCAATCTTCTAGCAAAGGACGCGATAGAACTAGTCCCGGGACACCAGTTAAACAAGGGTATTTATTCAACTTACTTCCTTGTGCCAAAAAAAGATTTGACAGTGCGCCCAGTGTTGGACTTACGGCCTGCAAACAAGTATGTCAAGCCCCGAAAATTTCGCATGACTACTCTCCAGGAGGTAATCCCCCTCCTAAAAAAGGGGGATTACATGGCAACATTGGACATGAAAGATGCCTATTTTCATATTTCCATGTTCCCAGCACACAGAAAGTACTTGCGCTTCAAGGTGGATAGTCGGCACTACCAGTTCAAGGTACTGCCCTTCGGGATAGCCTCGGCTCCAAGGGTATTCACCAAGGTACTGGCGGTGGCGGCAGCACACCTACGCAGGGAGGCAATCCCGGTGTACCCTTACCTGGACTGGCTCATCACGGGGGAGACCCCAGTAATTTGCAGATCAAACATTCAAAGGACAATCGACCTCCACTTCGAATTAGGCTTCTCAATGAACGAGAAGAAGTCAAGTCTGGCGCCAAGCACCTCCAAACAGTTCCTAGGAGCTATCCTAGACGCGCAAGAGGGGTTGACCTTTCCATCAGAGGAAAGAATTCGGAATATACTGCTGCAAATTCCGCACTATCAGGCCGGTCGCCAGATAACGGTACGCAAAGCAATGCGTTTGCTAGGCATGATGGCGTCATGTATTTACCTGGTCCCCCACGTGCGCCTGCGCATGTGTCCCATGCAGGAATGGTTGGCGAAACAGTGGTCTCAGGCAAGTGGTCAGTGGGATGATCTAGTGGTCGTTTCGCCAACACTGGCACAAAGCCTTCAATGGTGGACAAGAGAAAATCTGTCCTAGAGGAAACCCTTTTACGATCCCGAGATACAGGCGGTAGTCACAACCGATGCATGCCTGACAGGATGGGGAGCTCACCTCCTCCACCACACAGCTCAGGGTCTCTGGCCTCACTCAGTGGCTAAGAATCACATCAACCTGCTAGAGATTCTGGCAGTATTCAGAGCGCTTCAAGTGTTCGAGCCCTACCTGCTGAATCTGTCAGTGCAGATCCGGACGGACAGCACTACAGCCATGTTTTACATAAACAAGCAGGGAGGGACTCGTTCGCCAAATCTGTCCAAGTTTGCCCAGAAAATTTGGATATGGGCACTCAGATGGAAGATATTCCTGCCATCTCAACATGTTCCAGGGGATCTCAATTCTCTGGCGGATGCTTTGAGCAGAGATCCCCTCTCCTAGAGGAACACGAATGGTGTCTACACAGAGAAATCGTAGAAGATATCTTGTCTCAGTGGGGTTTCCCCACTATAGACCTCTTCGCCACAAGCGAAAACAGACAGTGCCCAGGATTTGCATCCAGGTTTCCCCAGCCAGACTCCCAGGGGAACGCCCTGTGGATGAACTGGTCAGGGATGTTTTGCGTACGCTTTTCGACCAACACCTCATCAGGAAGGTGGTCAACAAGATGAACAGAGAGTCAATGACGATCGTCCTAGTTGCTCCCATGTAGGCGAGACAACTGTGGTTTCCACACCTACGCAGACTAGCGGTGTGCAAACCCATGAAACTCCCGGGCTGGTACAACCTACTGTCCCGGCACCAAAGTCAAACAGTGCATCCTCAACCCAACTCAATGAACCTAGCAGCATGGCTCCTGAGGTCATAGAGTTCGGACATCTCAAATTACTAAAAGAATCTAGGAAGCCAAACACGAGGCACTGCAACTTTGACAAATGGAAGAGATTCTTTATCTGGTGCCAGAATAAGCAAATCAACCCGGTTGATTGCACTCCTTCCACAGTTGTCACGTACATACTCCACCTGCTGGATGCAGGACTGGTATTTAACTCACTAAAGGTACACCTAGCAGCGCTGTCCGCATACACCACATCCCATAACAAGGTGTCGTGGTGGAAAGTTCCAGTAGTTAAAGCCTTCATGGAAGGAATAAAAATACTTCACCCTCCTATTTCAAACCCACCACCAGGATGGGACCTTAACGTGGTGCTATCTAAACTCATGGGCCCCCCATTTGAACCCATGCATAAAAGCAGTCAAACACCTGACTTATAAGACGGCCTTCTTAGTAGCAATAACATCTATAAGAAGGGTCAGTGAAATTCAGGCTCTGTCAGTGCAGGATCCATTCTCCATTCTTTACGGTTCATAAAGATAAACTGGTTTTACGTACACACCCTAGGTTCTCACCTAAGTTTATTTCTAAATTCCACGTGAACGAGTCCATCGAGCTTCAGGCTTTCTTCCAAGACCCACAAAGCTCGGCTGAGGTGAAACTACACACCCTAGAAGTGCGTAGGGCGGTCCTCTACTATGTAAACAAGACCAGACCGCTAAGGAAAACAGATCAGCTGTTTGTCTCCGTAGCTACAGGCAGAGAGGGAGATCACGTCTCTAAAGGTGCCATCTCTAAGTGGATTGTTAACTGTATCCAGCTGTGTTACTCTCTTTCTGTAAAGACTGTTTTTCACGCCAAGAGCCCACTCTACTAGAGGCATTGGGGCCACTCTGGCTTTCATTGCAAATGTACCCCTTGACACCATTTGCAAAGCAGCTACTTGGGGCTCTATTCACACTTTTACTCAGCACTACTGCATTGACACCCATTCCAAGACAGATACTCAAGTGAGACAAGCGGTTTTAAGACATTTATTTGCTCATGACCCTTCTCACATCCCACCTCCTTCTTCTAACACTGCTCGCTAATCTATGCACAGCATGTGATCTAAGCAGATTCAACAAGCCTCAGAAGAGATACATCACTCATCGTAATCGTACTTCTGATGCTTATATCTGCTTAGATTCACATGCGACCCACCCTTCCTCCCCTCTGAGAGAAGGCGCATGGATGCTTGTAGTCTTATCTATCTGCTTGGATTATCTGTACTCGCGCTACTCCTCATGTCAGAAAAAATACAATCTGAGAAGAGTCCTAGACGCCTATTTTCGAGTTTCGAAAAACAAACAGTAATACTCTGCAGCTTCCACTAGATGTCGGCCTATGCACAGCATGTGAATCTAAGCAGATACAAGCATCAGAAATACGATTACGGTGAGTAATGTATTATATACTACAAAAGAAAATTGTCGAAAGGACGTTATAGTTAAGTTGCCCTACGAAAAACCTGTGCACTTCACCAAAAAAAAAGGTTCGCCCTCCCCATAATGGTTCAAATTAAAACCGAAAACCCCCTGAAATTCGCCGGTTATGGCAGACTGAGCCCCCATACTTGCCATCACCACTGTGCACTGCTAACAGACACACCCAGAACATGAAAGATGTTATCTCAAATGTAACTGATGACATCACTGACGAAATCACATGTTTAGCCCCTTTGTTTTCATTCCCTGCTCTCTCTCTCTCGCTCTCTCTCTCTCTCTCTCTCTCTTATATATATATATATATCAGTAAAAAAACTTTGTTAAAGGGATGTTACACTTCACAGTGAAACCAAAAAACACTGCACATTCCCCCATTATGGTAAGCTCAGCAACCATAACTCGCAGCATCTACGTCCATTGCTAAGACTAACACCCAGGACATCAAAGATGACATCACAAATATCATTGATGACATCACATGTCTGCCTCACTTGTTTTGGTGCATTGAAAAATCTAGGCCAGGTGGTTTTATTCACTGACAATCACAATATAAAAATTGCAAAGGTGCTGTATATGAAAACGGTAACCTTGTCGTGTGTTCTTAAAGTACTTTCCTTAGGGTCTGGTCTGAGCTCATGATGCATATGCATGGGGCAATAGCAGGCCTCAAACTTGCAATTAATTTGTATACAGGAAGATAAACTTTGTGATGATGCTGTTTCTTTCTTCCTTGAGTTTCCCTGTATGTGCCTTTGATTTGTATGCATTGGGTCTTCGTATGTATTGTTTGTACTAGCACAAGTGTGTATTAAGTCTTGAATTTGTTAGCCAGTTATTACATATTTAACATTACACAATCATCCCTGACATTTTGCTACCAACATAATGGGGACTTTTCGTCAACATTTTCATATGTGATGTCATCAATGATATTTGTGATGTCATCTTTGAAGTCCTGAGTGTTAGTCTTAGCAATAGACGTAGATGCTGCGGGATAACCTTTTCGGGTGTTGGCAGTGACCTTTACATACATGTGTTGTACATGTAGTAATTTTTTTCTGTAAAAATGTGCTTAAAAAACGCAAATGAATAGTCTACTTGCGTTTACATAAAATATGAAACAAACTCTGTGATGGGAAGCGCAATGACGTTAGAAATACTGGAAGCAACACCATTACCACGCACTGTTCGACACATAATTTCATAAGTGGCACAGGTCAAAAGGTGTGAAGATGTGTATTGGGAGGGTCTAACCATGTATTATTCTACAAACATTTCTGTGCACCAAACACTTTAGTGCACCTTACCTCATTTTTCCGCTTTTAAGAAGATAGTAATTATTCTGAACTAATGTTGGTTAATGGGGCATCTGGATGACAGAAATTGGTCCGACAGTGACAGAAATTGGCCTGACGGCACTAAAGGATATGAGATGGGCCTGACCCTCTCGTATCCAAAGCAAGTGGGGTATGCAGTGCCTTTCTCCATAACGTTCTTTGGCAGCTTAAACAAATGCGTCCATATTGACGTACGTGCCGTGATGTAGCACTTAAAAAAGAACGCATTACAACATGCAACATAGCATGCCACATTCTGAAAACGGAGAGTACATTTGTACAAAAAAACCCACTGACATTGAAAAATTAGTACAGTAGTATAATTTCACAATAAACTGAGCGAAATCATCGCCCTAAGCAATTAGTAAGGTAGTTGTGTTTCACAATGAACTGTGAGAAATGATTGCCCTATGCACATTTCCATACAAGTGGTAAGTTTCTGTCTTTTGTCGACAATGAAAATGGTAATGGGCAAGTTGGTTTCTTTCATACACAGAAAGTAAGCGTTGCGGCCACAGTAGTCATTTTCCTCCCACATTGATGTGCAAGGCGACGTCAACCGCTGTGATCTACACCACCAGAAAGGATGGAATGTTACTTCCTATTGCGACAGCAGTGTAAGGCATAGTGGTCCAACACGATCATCCCACTGAATGATGACGCACAGACAACCGGTAATGAACAGTTTCATTTGACAATTAAAAAAGCTGTCACTCGGCAGCTGTAATCCGTGACAATCACAATAGGGAAGGAAGTATCTGAGGGAAAAGTGTAAATGAAACGTATATCAATACGCAACCTCTGCACAAAACAAAGTTGTAACACATACTTTTATTACTAAATAATAATTTAATTTGTGGAAATGTACTGGCACCCTACAAACGGCACGTAAACTTTTTCCCAAAGTAAAAATGTAATGCCAATTCGATATATAGGCGGGAAAAATTCACTTACATGATGTAGCAAGTTTCACTGTACTGTACGACAGTGCTAACAAGAATACTTCAATGTTTCACTTTCTACTACCAAGTCTCATTTACGCTCACCCTCGAAGCAGTGTTCCTTAAGTGTAACAAGTGCATTGGTCTCTTCTTCGTTTAAGTATATTAGCGGCAATGTCCGTGTTCAACAGAAAACAAAGTAAACATGGCGGACGTATCGAAAGATTAAGACGCACTTCACGCTGTGCCACAACCAATCGGTGAAAGCGCAACATGGTCGCGGCCAGCACGCCACGGAATAGCCAATTGCAATCTTCTCCACGGAGCGAACAGGGAAGTGTGACAGTGGAGCGGACATAGATATCACTAATTTGTAGAGACATACTTTTTGATCGTTTTTAAGGGAACTACTGAATGCATTGTCACAAAATTTACAAAAGCACGCTTTCGCGACCAAGCTCCTGCTGCAAATTTGGTTGAAATCCGTCCAGCGGTTTGGCCTGTAGCCGTGCGCAGAGTTTTCCCCCATTCAGTCTATGGGGAAAAAAAGATGTTTTCGTAACCCCCCTCCCACCCCCCCCAGACCAAACATCACCAAACTTTGCATTTTCTGCAAAGTTTGGTGATGATTCATCCAGGTGGAGCAGAGTTATAAGCCGTCCAAAAAGTGCTCTTCCTATGGAAACAGCAACTTAACCATAACTACACGGCCACTACTGTGGGCGTGTAATAATTTTGACGAGAACCGTGGAAAGTTTTTTCAGATGTTTTTGTGACATGGCCTGATTTTCACTGGCACAGGGCATTTTTCTAAATGTGTGTGAAACTGTCCAGTCATTGTACTAGATTCTGGTACATTCGAAGGTGAAGAGAAGATTAACTTTTAGCTGACGTTTATAGTATATAGCAAAGTGTATTGGGTACATCTGGGGAACCTCTTTGGTGGAGCAGTTGTTTTTGTTTAGTCAACCAGCTATGCACAGCGGTGTCCCTTTTAAGCTGTTTGTTCTTTCGCTCAGGGTTCCCATGGGCTAATGTGACACAATTGGGGAAGTATTATTGCATCCTCATTATCATTTTGCAGCGTTTTCTTTTATTGTTGTTCTGTCTCAAAATAACTATTGTAACCATCTCAACATGTGTGGATGTCCACTATATAGTTTACACATACATATATCCTGTCCCAAAAAACACGCTCTGACCCTCACCTCAAAGCCTGGACCATGACTGCTATATCCCTGGGACAGAGTGGTCGTAGGGATGTTCGTTGTGCCTTCTCCATTATGGAAGAAGCACGTTTCAGACTGAGGAGTCCAGATCATCAGACAGGGACATCTAATAAAATGCCCAGATCATACTCTGGCCCCTTTTTATCATCATGCATAGGAATAGGTTGCTCTTAATGAATATCCAATTGCTCTTCTAAGATATACCCACTCTTCTACTCCCTGCAAACAATAAGTGTCTGACTTAAATTCTGTTCTGTTGCTGGTGCAGATGGTCTCGGGAGTATCCTGGCTGGTCTTTGCTCTGGAAAGGGTCATTCATTGGACACGCAGGGTTAAATATGGGACTTCGAGTTGGGAGTATTTTTCACCCTGTTTTTTGTTGGGACTACATTTTTTTATTTATTTTTATTTTTTACATTTATAAAGCGCACAAAGTAGTCCTTGGGCATTGTGGCGCTGTTACATGCAAGGCTAGCTACCTAAACCTCTTTGTAGCTAGTAATACATGTGCATTAAAATATGCGTTTTTAACTAAAAGTTCCTGTTGATAGGAGGCACTAGTAATAGAATTCCTTCGTGTCTCTGCTCTTCAGAGAGCACTGATCCAAAAATATTTGTAGAGCTGTGAGGACCTTGTCCCGCCACGTCCTTTCGCCCAATCTGTTGATTCCTTTTTTTGTGCGAGTATTTTAGTCCCTATTTTGTGTTGTGCTTATTTTCCTGTTAAATTAGCTGGTATTCAACTTATTTGTAGGGCTGAGGTCACCTAGTCTTTATTTGTGATTTCATCCCCAGTCAACAGCATTTAGGCAAATGTTTTTTTTTCTGTGTATCCTTTGCCTTGCTTCTCCCATTTTTCATTTATGGTGGCAGAGGAACATGCTTTTGCACTTCTACTAGTGATGAGCTAAAAATATGATATGTTGAAATTTGTAAGTTGACCCTGTAGAGGAACAAATCATTTTACCCTCCAAAATAGGTTTTGTCTCGCCATCTTATTTAAAGTGATGGAATACATTTGGGATCCAAATAATAGATGTAATGTTGCACACAAATCTAAAGTTCAACACGTGGCAATTTATCGTGTGGCTACATGGGGGCTTACAGATAGTGGCGCATGGATTCCTGTGCAGCCTTTTAGAGCTACTTCCACAACTCCGATTTATGCACTGCACAGTGAGAGTGGATTACAATATGTGGTGTGGTGTACCACATAAATATTGCTGCACAGTCTCCTTGGATATCAATCTGCACAAACAAAAGATACTCGCTCAATAATTCAGGATATCATTAATTGTGAGAGAGCAGACTGCATTACCCACATTGTCTGATCTGAAAAGGGTAAAAGCAGATGGCCTTTTTATATAATGTAGGACCTGTTTGTATCTAGTGTAAGAGAGATAAAACATTTGTAGTAAATAATTATGACCAAAAAGGGACTCTCTTGAAACCTTCCCTGGATTAGTTTCAAATCCTTTTCACTTATGGGGCTACATAAAAGGAATCCTATGTGTCCTCTGTGATCACAGCGAATCTTACTTACATATTTATGTTGTGTATTTAAACACAATACAAGGTACAAGACAGATTAGAATTTCAGGTTTGTTTCAACTCATTGCCTAGAAGACGTGGAAACTTTTGCCCCATTTCTCCTTTATCCTCCATACAAAGAGGTCAACGCCGACTTTGATTCCCTTTGAGAGCAGGGAATTTCACAACATGTACGCCAGCTTTGTTTAGTCTTTAATGATCCCTTGTTTTAGCTTCTTTTGTCCAATATAATCAGTTTACCATGGCAGATTTAAATGAATTTTAGGAGCAATCGTGTCATGATCATGTAATGATGTATTAATAATAAGGAAAATGTAAATTGAGAGATGCAGGTTTGTTTATTTTTTTCTTTAAACAATGTACTAATTTAAATCTTTCATTGATATGTAGTTTTACGGTTGTTTTTATCCCACTCACCTTACTTTTGGTTGAACGCATTTGCTCATATTACCCTAGCCAATTTTGCGGTATACACCACTATTAATATCAAAGCCACACATTAATTTACACCTTATTTATGTATGCAGTCATAGTGCATGTTCATTATATGTGGATGCTCTTGACATAAGTTACATTTTACATTAGCACCTGATTGGTGTTAACGGGAACTGCAAGCATATTTAGGGAGATGAGAAATAACTATCTGTCATTTCTTAGGCATTGACTGTATCCACAAGGGGGCTGCTTCCTACCTCCCCTCAGCTCTTACTTATACACTCCAAATCTGATATCTCTGCCTGCCCTACTGAGGATACACCTTTTGCTCACCCCAACCTGGGATAAGGGACCCCACAAATAAGATTCGGACCAAATAAGTCAAGTCCTCCATTTATTCAATTTAAGCATTCGCGAAAGGACATGACTTCCTGCGGATTCAGAAGGACTGCACAGAAGTGAGCTAAGCATTCAAAGTTCATAACCGCTTATATACTTTTGGTTAACATTGCATTCAATAGCTGGCATGTAGTCAAGACAAAAATCTGCATAATCATTCGAAGCTGGTTGCACGCCCTGTCTCACGTGTCTTCGTTCGTGCAAAGGATTTCTTGCAAACTCGATCCTGTGGCTTAGTCGGTTATCTCACACACACCACGCCTGCCTTAACGTCAGGTGGCCTAGTTCGGGGAAATTGCTTGTGTGGTTTCATAACTATTACATATCTTCTGCTACAGACATGCATCCCACCCCTGCTAGGCTCTTCTTGGAATACCAAGGGGCTTAGTCACAAGCTATCGGCCCTTCTGAAAGTGTCAAAGGTTTCCGAGAAGGGTTTATCTTGCTGAAAACATGAGCACCGACTGAAGCGACCTGCCCAGCCCTCCTAATCAGAATCCACAAAGCGGCCCTTTTGCTAATGTTTGAGCAAGATCAATATATATCAATCTTATTTAAGTCTTCCATTTCTTTCAGGCCTTCATCTCATATGTAATATTAGTGAGTATATTGGCTGTTTCACTAATCATGGTCTCTACTGCCCTACTTAATCTGCGTACCTCTTGGGAGTTACAGAATATTCCCACAGGGAGTCTCATCGCCTTTACTATGTCAATGAATATATCCAGATCAGTATCTGATTGGTCAGGCCCTGGCCTTATCTCTCTTTTATACCTATGTTTAGCATACATTTCTTTAGGGATATAGATCATAGCAGCAGGTATTATTCTGGCAAAATAACATGTTCCTGGGAAGCCACAAATAAGCCTTTTTGTTAAAACATTAGCGTACCCTTCAGTTTCACCTAGACACCTACTATATCTGGAAAGATTGTATGTTATACTACATCCCAAAATAGGTTCTCCTTTCGTTCCCTTAAAACAAATGTTCTTCCTTGAGAATTCCCTGGTTATCATCAAGGGGAGTGGAGGTAATTTCCCTATCCTTGCCTGACCTACAAGGTCTTTTGAAGAGTAGGTTTCATTTTACGAACTATCCCTGCTGATATCGCTGACCTTTTTATTGGAAAGCACATAGAAGTGTTTGGCATGTACCCATCTAGTGAGAGAACCCTCATCCAAAGCAAAATACAAGTGTCCATTTCTGATACTGTGAAGGCATATATCCCATCCCCTGCATGTTGGGGAACATGACTGCATATCCAAAAATTTGACAAATTCAATGCATTCTGTATTGTATTCATTAAACGTATATATGCATTCCTACTATACTCTTCATCCTTATGACCGTCATGCTCATGTCTGTCTTTACTGTATACATAAGTAATATTGGTGTCATTTGGGGAGTTCACCACAGGAAATATATTCTTGAATTCATACATTGAAGGGTGTTCCAGATACCATAAAAATACACCAAGCCCTGTTACCACCTAGATACCTGCCATACATAGAACAGTCTTTTCCTTAGTCGTACATCCATATTTGCCCACCTTCACCCATCTTTGTGGGTGGACAGGCAAAACTAAATCCATCAGTTCCGTCTCCCTTGTCATTGCTTCTGCCACCTCACCTGAGTTTATACTGATACTCGCAGGTTAAGTTCCGTGGCTTGGATGGATCCTGGCACCTAGCGTTCTACCCTAGTGAGCAGACTCTCAATCTTACAGCTTACGTTCCCAACCCTATTTAAAGCTCCAGTGTCTTTGTGTCCTAAAAGTACAGGGTGCACTAGCGGCACTTTCACCGATCTGTCCCACGTCTCGTCGTGCCTTTTCCAGGAGGGACGTTGGAGGCCCTTCGAGCTGATGAAGGCTGTGTACTGCTCTGACCAACAAGAGTTTGTGTGTCTCGAACAATCAAAGTTCAATTCACAGTCCTTACTCATTGTCTGGTACATATATCATCCTCGATCTCTGCTTGTGTTTAGGAACATCCGTAGGGAGGGGCCTTGGGGTGCCGTCAACAGTTCTGACTGGACAATCGGCAGATGAGAACTTGAGCTCCGCCACCGTTTTTTACATGGTTTGCTTGCTACCAATGGGGATTTCCGTTTACCTTCAGTGCCGTTTGGGTTGTTAACAGGACCCGATACAGCCCTTTCCAGCGTGGATGTAGTCCACTTGTGCGATCAAATGCCTTGATGACAACCCGCTCTCCTGGTTTCATTTCCTGCCCTGGCCCAATTGGCGACACTGGAGCAGTATCCTTCACCTGCTCATGTATAGAAAGGAGTCTGTTAGTCAAAGCAATACAGTATTGTTGTGGTGCTGGCCATGTCTGTTCAGACGTTTCTTAGGACTTGCAGGTGTACCGACACTGGGTGGGCGGCCCATTACAAAAATGGGGATAGGCCATGCGTACGCTTTGGGGTCACCCTCATGCTTAACCGCGCTAATGGTAACACATCGGGCCCTTTCAGGCCTGTCTCTGCACAAGCTTTAGCCAGTTTGTCCTTCAGTACCCCATTGGCACGTGCAATCAGACCTGCTCACACCTTCCCAACCACTTGCCCTGTAAAGTGTGGCCAATTGTCGGACCATAGGTAGGTGGCAACTGTGTACAAAGGAACCCAATGCTTCAATATGCATTTTGCAGTAGATGTCGCTCCATTGTCTTAGTGGGAAAGCATCCACCCAGCCAGAATACCCACATTTCATCACCAAACAATAAGCAAACTTGTTTACAGGTTCCAATTGTATACGATCCATGTACACCACTTCAAAGGGCTCTGTGGGCAGCTTGCAGTGCCCTGCTGGGGCCGGCACACCCTTTCCAACATTGTACATCACGCAAATCTCACACTGATTTGCCCATTGCCTCCAATATGGACCAATTTTCTTATTTTCCCCAGCAGTCCTTAACACACTCTCCATTGTTCTCGCATTCCCGTGTGTTGGCCCATATGTCACGCTTACTACAATAGGGAGATGTGCATCTGGTAACGTCCATTTCTTTGTGATTTCATTTGCCCATGCCCCGCTCCCCAATTGTCTTATGTTCTCATCTGAATGTCAGTGTTTCCTTTTTTCTTCCGTTGCATCCTCTTGGATCCTCGCCATCTGTTCTCCCACATTCAACCCTACTGTTTAATACATATATTGTCCTAGTTCATTGTTTGTACAATTTTCTGCGGCATATTTTGCGACCGTGAATCCAATTTATAGCAAGACCCATCACAGAATAACGCACCGTTCCCTTCCTCTAAAGGCCTGTTCTGTAAATCAGTTCTTCCCTTGGTGCTTTCTTCCGTTCTAATCACAGTCGTGCATCACTACATTCTCATTTATTATTATTATTTTTTTTTTTTGCACCGGTAGCAAAGAAGCCGGATTCAACAAAGTTGAATTTAGAACTATGCCTAGTAGCGTAACAGTGGGCTACTTCAAGTCAGAGTGCTCAATTTAGAAAGTGTGCCTAATAACCACACTACGTCAAAGCTGAAATTAAAAGAATGCCTAATAGCGTAACTGTGGTCTAGTTCACTTTAGAAAGTGTGCCTAATAACCACATTGTGCCAAAGTTGAATTTAGAAGTATGCCTAATATCGTAACTGTGGTCTAGTTCAATTTAGAGAGTGTCTAATAACCGCACTACATCAAAGCAGAATTGAGAAGAATGCCTAATAGCGTAAGTGTGGTCCAGTTCAATTTAGAGAGTTTCTAATAACCTCACTACGTCAAAGCTGAATTTAGAAGAATGCCTAATAGAGTAACTGTGGTCTAGCTCACTTTAGAAAGTGTACCTTATAACCACATTGTGACAAAGTTGAATTTAGAAGTATGCCTAATAGTGTAACTGTGATCTAGTTGAATCTAGAGAGTGTACCTAATAACGTAACTGCTGTCGATTTTCAATTTATAGAGTGTATAAAGTAGCGTAACTATGGTCTACTTAAATTTAGAGAGTGTGTCTAATAACCTCACTGTGTCAAAGCTTAAACTTAGAAACTGTACCTAATAGCGGAACTGTGGCCTAGTTCAATTTAGAAAGGGTGCCTAAGAACGTAACTCTGGTCCAATTAATTTATAAAGTGTGAATAATCCCACCCTACGGCATAGTTGAACTTTGAAAGTGTGAATAATATTATCCTGTGGTATAGTTGACCTTTAAAGTGTGAATAATATACTCCAGTGATACAACTGAACTTAGAAATTCTAAATAATATCAACCTGTGCTACTGCCAAACTAGAAAGTGTGCCTAACTGCGGTACAGTTAAAGTCTGAAAGTGTGAATATTCTCCTCCTGTGGTTCATTTGAACTTAGAAACCATCCCTAACTGTGGTATAGATAACATCTTCCGGTGGCTCAGTTGAATTTAGAAACTGTCCATAATCTGTGGTATAGGCAAACTTAGAAAGAGCGAATAATATCTTACTGTGGTTTATGTTGAACCTAGAAAATATCCCTAACTGTAGCACAGCTAAACATAGAAAGTGTGAACAATTAACATCTGATGATATAGCTGAACTTAGAAGGTGTGAACAAAATAATCCTATGCTAACTATAATACAGTTCAAACTTAACCACGCCATGAGTCCACCCAACACACCAAGGTCCGCCGAAAGAGACCTGCTCATGCCCACCTCCCTTCCCTCCCACCCTACCTCCCATCCCCCCTTCGCCAAACCATCCCACTCCACCACATCCTCTGCCCATCCCCTATCCAACTCCCAAGCCAGAAGAACCATCCCAGCCCAATCCTGCCCACCCTCCACTTCGCCCCACCCCATCCCTTATCCAAACACCAAGCCAGAGGAGCCCGATGACGAGCCAACCATCCTAAGACCCATGTCCCTGCCTTCCCCCTCCACCCACCCGCCCACAATCATCATACCCACACCCCCATCCCCCCCAAACAACGGCCCGCCCAGCCCCCCAAGCACACCCAGCCCCACAACCACCCCCCGCCCTTTACCTCATCAACTCCCGCCACATCCTCCTCCGACCCCACTCTTTCCCCTCCCTAGAAACTGCACGCCTCGCCCTGGCATGAACAGTAGCCACATCCCTCTCACCCTTCACACACCAACCGCAACAAAAACCTTGAAGAGAAAACGTACCTGGTTTCCCTCAATCTCCCAGTACTCCTCGCCATTCCTGTCTTGACCCACCACCTCAATCTCCCAATCACGATCATCACCACCCTTCCCCCGCCTCACCCTGCCTGAAACCCCTCTCCCTTGAATTCTCACCAATCACAACCATAACTCCTAACTCCCCACACTCCACCTTCAAGTCCCCCCGACCCAAATCCAACCAGCCCGACGCATCCGTCCTACCCATCCCCCCACACCCACCACCTCGACCGCCCGCCTACTTTTCCCATCGACCACCCACCCTCTCTCACCCAAGTTCCCACTCTCCCATCAACCAACCCCACCACCCCTTCCACTTCCCCCCGACTCTCTGCCCCTCCCATCCCATCCTCCACCTCTGCCACTCCCACATCATCCTCCTGTACCGAAGTAAGATGCATCCTTTTTAATGCCCGATCTGTAGCAAAAAACAGCATATTTGACCTCCTCGTCTCTGACAAACCGGACCTGGTCTTTATCACTGAAACCTGGTTCTCTGAGGACTTTGCCCTGATCGCCAATAAAGCCTTTCCCCCTAGACGTCTCCCTCATCCCACTGAACCGACCCTCTTGAGATGGAGGACTAGCAATCACCTTCAAGTCACGCTTCGCCACCGCAATCATCGACAACCAGCCAACCATCCCTTCCTGCAAATCGCTTCTCGTAAAACTATCCCTCCCCCGTTCGTTCTCCCACAGCTTCCTAATCAACCTATGATCTCGTTCGACCACTTAATTGTCTTTCACCATTCGCTCACCCCCCACTCCCCGTACCCGAACCAGAACCTCCAAATCTACGCGAATGCTGGAAGAAACTAAAAATCCTTCCCGACCTAGCTGACGCGCTCCTTCAATCTCCTCCCCCCACCTGCCCACCCAATGAACACCTAACCCCCCAATGCCTTTGATTCCTGGCTCAATACCTAATTAATCCCGCTCACCCCCACTTGCAAACCATCAGCTCACCATGGCCCTTTTCCTAGATGGTTTTACACCTGAACTGAAGACCGCAAAACAACTATATAAATCCCTCAAACACAAATGGCAGAAAGACAGAACCACCCTGAGCAGATCCACCTTGGCCCGGCACCATCGCCACTACAAAGCCGAAATCTGGAAAGAAAAAAAAGCCCATTACAACTTCGAAGCTGAACTGTGAAAACCCAAGCAAAAAACTCCACAAAATTCTCTCTGAATTCACCAAACTGTCATGTACCACCACCCAACTGACCCCCTCACAATCACTCGGCGACTCACTCTCTCTCCACTTCTACACCACTGCTCTTGAAAGAACAAATTCCCTAACCAACAAACTGGCCCTCTTGCACCCACCACACAATCCATCCACCCACCTTGCCTG
Source organism: Ambystoma mexicanum (assembly GCF_040938575.1). Classification (NCBI taxonomy): domain Eukaryota; kingdom Metazoa; phylum Chordata; class Amphibia; order Caudata; family Ambystomatidae; genus Ambystoma; species Ambystoma mexicanum. Next base: position 464,218,005 of record NC_090921.1, read on the forward strand.
CAATCCCACCACCTGCAACCACTACCCACCCGACCTTCGACTCTTTCACTCCAATATCAACTGACTAATTTCTGAAACTTCTCTCTGACCATCCGGCTCCCCGCTAGACCCTTGCCCAGCCACAACCCTCAAAGAAATATTTGCATCTACCTGCGCAGGAGAACATGCAAGAACCATTATAACGACTCGCTCTTCTCTGGAATTTTTCCCGACGCGTTCAAAACTGCTCATGTCAAGCCTCTTCTAAAAATAAAACCTCCCCTCGACCACAAAAACTACTGCCCCATCTCAAACACCAGGTTCCTTGCTAAACTTATTCACCGAACAGCCTATTCCCAACTAAATGCCTTTGTCGAAGCCAACAATCTCCTAGACCCCGCTCAATCAGGTTTCTGACCCTGACATGGAACAGAAACCAACTTAACCTCAATCTGAGATGACCTTAAAAACACTGCAGACTCTGTGGGATGTGTCGCATTAATCCTTCTTGACCTATCCGATAGAGAGAGAGAACATTGCATTGTTCGATTTTAACATTTCTACTGAATAGGTGCATTTCATATTGTGTCAATCTGGCTGCAGTGAGGTGCAGAGTCTGGGTTCTGTTTAATAGCACATCCATGGCATGTGGTACTCTTACTGTTACATCGTTTCTTAGAATTATTCCTGCGCTTTGCTTCAGAGCTAGAGCTACCGCTGCCACCGCCCTCATACATGGCAGCAATCCTCCGGCAACTGCATCCAATCCAGTCGAGAAGTAGGCACAAGACCTTTGCCTCCCACCTTGTTCTTGAGTTAATACAGACACAAAACACCCATCCACCTCATCCACAAATAAATAAAACATTTTCCCATAATCGGGTGTCCCCAGAGCTGGTGCGTTACACAAGACGCTCTTCAACGCCATGCACCCCTCTTCTATCTTTGTTCCATTCGAAGGGTATGTGGTGTTTCTCATCCTTCAATGGTTTTAACAGGGGCTTAGCTATTACTGAGAACTCTGGTATCCAGTGCCTACAATATGACAACATTCCCAAAACCTTTCTCAATTCTTGATATTTTCTGGGAATCGGCATAGCCAAAATCAACGCTACTCGGTCTGTTGACAATGACCGCCATTCTTTTGACAAAACATAGCCCAGTCAACTTGTTGCTGTACATATTGCATTTTTGCTAAAGACACTTTGTGATTATGTTTTGCCAGGTTTGTTTGTTTGTTTGTTTTATTTACTTTTTATGCACGCCAAAAACAAGGGTAGCAGGGCGCAGTGGCAAGGAAATGCAAAACTTACAGGTTACATCATAGCATAACGTACAGTAGAGAATACAATAGGTCTCTGGAACACAGATAATTACAAAATATACAAAGTGCAAGTAAGGTCAATCAGAGTTGCAGATGTATAGAGTCAAGAATTAGTGCAAGTAATTCCAGTAGGAGGTAGGTGATACAGGTCAACTGAGGTCAGTCGAGGTGAGGAGTTGAATGACATTTTTTCTGAAACGAAGATGGGGCAAGTCCGCTCTCAAGTCTTGTGGTAGTGAGTTCCAGGTTTTTGCAGCCTTTACCGGGAAGCTATTTCCTCCGATCGTAATGAGTCTAATGTTCGGTACTGTCAAACAATTAGAATTGACAGCTCTGGTTGGTCTGAGAGATGTTCTCCTGTGGAATTTGTCAATCAGGTATCTAGGGGCGGAGTTATTAAGGGCTTTGTGGGTCAGGGATAACATCTTGAGATTTATTTTATTCTCCGTGATCGACCAATTGTTATGGCGTCTGGCGGAGGAAATATGGGATCTTTTGTTTGTGCCTAGTGCTGCTCTCAGGGCATTATTTAGTAATATTTGTGTTCTTTGAGTTATTGTTTTATTAGCTCCGGAATATAGAGCGTTGCAGTAATCAATTCTGGAGAGTATTAAAGCTCTTGCCAGGATTAAGCAGCTTTTATTGGAGAGGAATGGTTTACCGGCTCTTATCAGTTTGCAAGGGATTTTAGCTGTTTATCAAGTGAAAGGGTAGAATCAAGATAGAATCCCAGGGTTTTTACATCCGTGGACACTTGGAGGATATTCCCATCTATGTTGAATGAGGAGAATTCCCGGCCTAGTTTATTGATATTGGCTTGGGAGCCCAGGAAAATCAACTCTGTGGTATCATTGTTCGGACAGAGGCCGTGAGTGGCCATCCATGCCTGGATGATAAGATATACCTTGTTCACCAATTCCGTGTCTTTCGCATGATCCCCAGAAAGCGGGAGGAGGATCTGTGTATCATCTGCATAATTAGTGTAGGTGATACCGAGATGGTCCAAATCATCAAACAAGGGCTTGGTGAAGATATTGTATAGAGTTGGGGAGACACAAGAGCCCTGGGGGACACCGCATGAGATGGGGGTGGGATCTGCCGCTGCTGAGGGGGAGAAGACTCAACGTTCTTTCACTCAGGAATGACTTGATCCATCTAATGGCTTCCATGGAGAAATGGGCGGCGGAATCCAGGGGACTACAGAGGACTTTATAATCCACCAAATCAAAGGCAGCTGAGAGGTCCAGGAGTAGCAATAGTACTGTTCTCCCTTTGTGTCTCAGCTCGTCAATTTGGGATTTCAAGTCAATAAGGGCAGTTTCTGTTCCGTGTAGGGGACGGAAGCCAGATTGTCTCTTTCCTAGGAGGTTATGTAGTTCTAGATGCTTTTGAATTTGGTTGTATGCCGCTTTGTCCAGAATCTTGAGAAGAAACGCGACCGTAGTGATAGGGCGGTAATTAGTGGGGATGAGGGGGTCTAGTGTCTGCTTTTTAAGGAGGGGGGAGTACCCAGGACTGTTTAAGGTTGGCAGGGATGGTGCCTGAGGCAAAGGAGGCGTTAATCAATTTAGTGATAAAGGGAGATAATTTTCTGGCAGCGTCTTTTATTAATTGTGCAGGGCACATGCCACCTTTACAATTAGATGGTTTAAGCGACAGGATCATTTTTTCTACTTCCAAGGTGGTCATTTTGGAGAAGTGTAAGGTATTACTATGCACCATTAAATTATTGGTATGGGGCCTTTTAGGCGAGGCCTGAATTTTGAGTACTTCTTTTTTTTTTGCTGGATTTTATTTTGGAGTGTGATAATTCTATTTGTTAGGGCTTGTTGGATATCTGTGCACCAAGGTTTGTCCTTGGTACAGGCATCCGGTGTGGCGATGGGAGACTCAAGTTCCTTTAGAATGGAAAAAAGCTCTTTCATGCTGGAATTGGATTTGGCAATACGATCATCAGACAAGTTACTTTTTGCCTGGCAAACTTCTTTTTTGTAAAGTGAGGAGAGAGCGGTTAATTTAGCTTTATCGACTGAGGGGCAGAGCCTCCAGGTGGTTTCACTTTCTTTTCAGAATTCGTAGGTCTCTTAGCTGTGGAGTAAACCATTTATTTAGATGAGCTTTCGGTTTGCTTGATCTAAGTTTGAGAGGTGCCAGTTTATCTAGAGTAGAGCGCATGATATTATTAAATTCTTGCACTAGGGTGCTGGGGTTTAGATTAGCTGATAATGCGTTGAGGGCCGGTAATATAGCTGGGATCACTTTCTCTGCCGTGATACATTTTTTATTTATGGTTAAGCAAGGTGGCGCTAGTGGAAGGGCCGTGGGGTTAGGTCTGGAAGTAGGTAGGTTAAAGGACACCAAAGAATGGTCTGTCCAAGGTAAGGACATTATGGACGAAATAGTGGCTGAACAGTTACAGTCAGCTATCCAGGTGAAACAGTACCATAACAGTCGCTTCCCTACAACCTTCCTCCGTATTGGCACTCATTAATATGTCATCTATGTACTGGACCAAGGATATCCTTGTTGGTAGCATTTACCCACTCAGCAGTACTTCCCCACATCACCAAGCTGCACTTCAGCAGAACCAGCAAAATGACTGCGCTGGCTCCTTTGAGCACCATTGCATCACCCCAAAACTGTGTTTTGCAATGACAAAAAGGATGGCTGCACCACCTGCCCAAGCACATATTGGGCAGGATGGAACAAGGGGGCACACTGAAAAGCTTGCCAGGGTGTCCTTACATGTACAAAAGAAGGGGAGCGAAAAAAAGCAGCACCGCTCCGCTGTAAACCCAAAATTCCGAAGGGAATATTTCACTTGTCCTTCATCACACCACCTTTATCAAAAATACCCTGTCGTGCCCAGCCATATTCAGACTGTGCTCCATCAGAAAAGAGCCTTATTCCTGAAAGATAGGCTGTGCCAGCCAAACCTGAGAAGATAAACAAAGGTTTTCCTTTAGCTACACGGGAAACGCTTACATTTTGCTGCAAAATGTCAAAAATCATTGCTTGAAAAGAAAATCACAGCCCTCTGTGCACATGCCAATCTCATGAAGACTTTTGCCTTGTACAGACTGTTGCGTAAAATAAGTGGACTACAGCTACAACAAAGCTGACCAGATTTCACTGCCAGCCCAAAGCATAGCTGACTCTACTCCAGCAAAGTCCTAGATTAAGAAAATCCCACTAAAAAAAAAACCATTAAAAGGAAGAGAGGGCATGCTGTGGTACCTTAGCGAACCGCACTCTACCTTCAAAATGTCTCTCAATTCACCAGCCAGAGACCTATTTTCACCTCTATATTGTCCCTATGATCTATATATCCCCCATCCCAAAAACCGCATAGAGAATTCAAGTATTTCACCCGTTTTTCCTCAGATTCGTTTGTCATTCTAAACGGGAATCGGGTAAATTGCAAGTTTTCCAACGTGTCATTTCGCTGCAGCATGCTCTAAACTTTCCACTAATTTGACCACACTCTTGTATGAGGAAAGGTCAGATTCTGATTCTGTTTAGTGCCTCTTATTCCTGACTGCTTGCTGCTTCATAATTTGATTACTTGTGGGTTGAGGAAACATTGCAGGGGGTGAACCTTAACTTGGGTGCTATCTATCCTAATTCAGAAAGTGTTCCTTTTCACTTATGCTTTGTATATGTTCTAGGAGAAGGCCAATTTAAGTGCATTGCTTCCATTTTCATTGTAATTATCACTCCATTGGTGATTGCTTCCCTGTATAAAAACTGCATGATTTCCTAGAATTTTTAAAAATAAATAAATCTTGTATTTTCACCAACCAGCCTGGTTCATGGTCCATTGTGACCCGGGGTATTTGAAAAAGGAAGTGTGATACGAGTTGTGTACCATCTGAAATTGAATCTGCATAAAATAAAGTAAATGGCATCTCAGTTGTGCACTACATACTAGGCTGAGACTAAGGTTTCACACATTTGAGACAAGGTACACATTTGAGACATCCTGTCACTGTACCCTGTGGCTTCTTATGACTGATCCACATCGGGACTTTACCTTGGATCCACTTGTATGTAACTGATAAACATCATTGTATCATTAGCCTACTCGCATATCACTGTATCTGTACAAAACCTATCATGCCTGTACATAACCTTCTGTACTTTCACCTTCATATGCCTGTAAACCTACCTCACTGCAATGTACTTTCATTTATACCATGTATGTAAACTACCTTTCTGCAACATGTATCTTATGGCATGCGCCCAGATGCCTTTGGGCCAGGCGTGCTATATAAATAAACAAAATACAAATACAAAATACAAGGTGTGTGTCACCTGATTGAAATCCTTAATAAACTTGACAAAGAATTCCCCATGACTGTTGTTTCACTTGTAACTACTACGTCCGGACTGGTCCTTTACATCAAACATCCATCCTTCCTTTCAGTCTACAAAATAGATCTCAATAGTATGTACCATAAAACGGATACTCTTGTCCCAACGGCCTTACCAACCGTTCCTCCTACCCGCGCTCACCTCTTGTGGGGTCTCCGCCAGAAGTCTATCAAACCCGAAGAGTGGCAGCCTGCTGTCCTGTCGTCCGGCAGGACTCGCGCAGGAAGGGTAACATGTGTTTTCGCATTCAATGTTGCGGTTTTCTGTTGGGGCCCCGATACTGTTACTCCTCCAGCCTTGCCCTGGAAGGCCTCACCCAGTGATGGGCTACCACACCTTTGGGTCCTTTCGTGGTCGCAAATTGAGGATACACCTTTTGCTCACCCCAACCTGGGATAAGGGACCCTACAAATAAGACTCAGACCAAATTAAGTCAAGTCATCCATTTATTCAATTTAAGCATTCGCGAAAGGGCATGACTTGCTGTGCATTCAGAAGGACTGCACAGAAGTGAGTTAAGCATTCCAAGTTCATAACAGCTTATATACTTTTTGGTTAACATTGCATTCAATAGCTGGCACGTCGTTGAGACAAAAATCTGCATAGTCATTCGCATCTGGTTGCACACCCCGTCTCACGTGTCTTTGTTGGTGCAAAGGCTTTCTTGCATACTCATTCCTGTGGCTTAATCAGTTATCACACACACCACACCTGCCTTAACATCAGGCGGCCTAGTTTGGGGAAATTGCTTGTGTGGTTGCATAACTACTGCATATCTTATGCTACAGACTTGCGTCCCACCCCTGCTAGGCTCTTCTTCTTGCAATACCAAAGGTCTAAGTCAGCTATCGGCCCTTCCTCCGAAAGTGTCAAAGGTTTCCGAGAAGGGTTTATCTTGCTGAAAACAGAGCACCGACTGAAGCAACGTGCCCAGCCCTCCTAATCAGAATCCACACTACCTCAACATGATTAAACAGCATGGATGTATGTTAATGCCAGCCCGAGGCCTAATACGTAAATATGTAATATATAAACCATATCTATGTATGATCCCTACCTTGTCATCCACTGTCCCTTTTAACAGGGGGCAGAGTTTGCATTCGCAACTAGCCATTGGCTAGTGATAATTGACTCTTGGCGAGTAAGAAATGGTGTGCTGTCTGTATATTTAAAATGAGGTGGCGAGTAACGGCTAATATGATGACTCCAGGACATTTGTGGAGCTGCGCGGTGGAAGAGCAGAATGCCAGACAGATGCTGTGACCCAAGGCTGCATGCAGAACATGGAAGCTTCCACAAAGGCAGAGCCCCAGTTAGCAAGGGGCTGCTGAGTTAGGAAGCACCACCAGCACAGAGGGCGAGAGCACTGAGAGAGCACCGACGCCAAGGCTCCCACCATGAAGAAGCCACTCAGAGCCATAATCCATGTCGACCTGTAGAGAGTCGGGACTTAGAAACACAAGTGCTGGAGAAGCTTGTAGCCCATAAGGGGCTAATCGAAGGACTACCCCACATAGGGGTCCACAAAACCCAGCAACCGACAGGGCCATGGAAGCCCATAGCCTGCAAGGGGCCAACCAAAAGATTTCCCAACAAAGGGGGTACACCAAACTGAGAATTCAACTGGGCTAAAGCTACTCCGGGCTGAGAGGGGGAGACCAGCCCACGAAAAGCCAGGGAGATATCAAGCAGGTCGAAGAAGCCAGTCGCCTATTCGAGGCTAACTGGAGAGAAAGTCCACGAGGGACCAAGAACTGGCATTCTTGGATTTGGGAGTACTGACCGTGCCGGGTCAAGTCTACATATCCCCGAAATGGAATAAAGCCAGAGTACATGACTTTGACACAAGGAGGAACTTGGATGGACAATTTTCTTTTACGAAACAATTTCTTTTCTTTTGACGTGAAGACAATTCTTCAGGTCTTCATGCTTGCGATAAGTCTGAAGAATCCTATGCGCACGACTGTTCTGTGCAGGCTGGATGCAATTTTGTCCAGCCCATCCTGAAATCTTAGAACTGAGGTGTAACCAGGCGGTCGAGTAATGCCTCGATCGGATTCATCGTGAGTACATTGGGAAATTGGGATTCTGGTACTTTCTTTTTTCTTTGGCTAGTCTTTTCCTGTTTCTCTCTTGCTCGGCCCTTGAGTATAGGGATGTGTCTGAGGTTGTCCCGTTCTCCCAATCCCCTCAACTCTCTTAGTCTTTCTTTCCCCTTTTGGATTCGTCTGATAACTCAAGACGGATGGCAAGTAAGTGACGTCTCATTTTTTGTGACTACAGGGAGGAGAGGGTGACTCTTCCTTGTTTTCCTCTTGCTCGTCAGAGGATTCTGTCTTCTGGGAAGAGAGGGGAATTTGAAGACTTTCTCTGGGTTCTTAAATAAAAGCCACCAAAGAAACAGTCCCCCAGACAAGTTGGCTGCCTCTTACCGGACAATCCTGTCAGTCAACTTGGACCAATTGGCACCTTTTAAGATGGAAGACTGTGAGGGATAGCCCGAATCACCAAAGTTGGTTCACATCTGAGCTAGAGGCTATCTAAAGAACAGAACATCGGACAGAAAGGTCTTGACTTAAATCCAGGACAGATGTCAATGAGCTTCAATGCAAACGCCTTGCAAAAACATTCAAATTGGCCATGTACAAAGCCAAAGAACATTTCCTTAACACTCACATTTTGAATTCCCAAAATGACTTAAAGAAACTCTTCATAATAATGCGCTACCTGGAAAATCCCAAAGCACAACCAGAGCCGTTTGCGCCGACTACAATAGGCTGCCTCAAGGCCCAAGAAGCTTTCATGGACTAAGTTAATAAAGCTAGAGAGGAAATAAAAAGGGCACAAATCCCCATATCAGCCTTACACAGCAGCAAAGATACAGGGAAGAGGGTTGAGAAGGCCCCGAGCACCAGACCTCTCCAAATTCGCCTTTCTCTCATTTAACATATCCGAGATGCCAAGGAAACTCCACCCTACCTCATGCTTCGGGGATGTTATTTCAACCAAATTAATCCTGAACAATATACTCATTTTTCTCCCCCTTTTTCACAAGATTTGTAAACTCATTTCAACAAACGGTGGTACCAGATGGCATTAAAGAAGTCATAGTGGCAACATTTATAAAAGAAAATCAAGACTTCGTCCAAGGAACATGGCCAACGCAAGAACAATTACAAACTCGCATTTCATACTAAAAATTATTGACAAGGCTGCTTGCTTACAGCTGCAAAAACATCTGGAAGAAGCCAACCTCTTACATCCCAAGCAATCTGGTCTCCGCCCTCACAACGGTACAGAAAGCGCCCTGATAGACTTGGAGTCTAGTATGCTAAACACTACTGGTCCTGTTGGATGTCTGCAGCCTTTGAACTCCTGGACCACAACCTTCTATTAGCCATCCTTGCCCCATCAGGTCACTGCTCATAAAATGCAACCTCTTGCATAGAGTCCTTCCGGAGCAACAGAAGGTCTACAGTGCGATGGGGTAGTGCCTTTTCCACCTCAGCCCTCTCTGCTCACATCGTCTCACAGGTTGCAAGTCTGCCACTGGTGATGTTCAACAGTCGCATCAAACCTCTCTGTGACATCCTAGCTGCCAGCGGTGTGTTTTTCACAAACTATGCTGATGACACCCAACTACTGTGAGAGCTAGATGGGACATTTGAGGCATTAAACAAGCTCCAATCGATATATGGTACCATCAAAAAGTGGAGGTCAGGCAAATGGATTTGTTTCAACAACAAGACCGAGCTGTTGATGTTTGGCACACACTAGTCCAGGACTAAGCTTTCCTCAGACTACTCCACCTTACTGATAGAGGACTGTGAGATCTCAGTTTTCAATAATGTTAAAACTCTGGAAGTCTTCTTTTAAAAGCATCATTAAGCGCAGAGGCCCATATTAACGAGACAAAAAAACACCCATTACCATATGAAATGGAGACCAATAAGACCATTTATTTTGGGGAAAAACAGTATCGCTCTTGCGCGAGCCATCATCCTTCCAAGAATAGACTACTGTAATGCCTTACTGGGAGGCGCAGATAAAATCAGCCTCCGTTAACTACAAGTTCTTCAAAATGATGCTATCTGTAACGTCACGTCTCTGAACTGCGGAGAGAGCTGCAGCTGGCTGACTGTTACTTCCTGCATACAGTTCAAGAGCATACAGTTCAAGATACTTACTTGGTGCACAAATGTTTGCATGGCTCTGCCTCTCGCTACCTCGCGGAGAAGCGAATCAAATATGAACCTAGTAGAACTTTCAGGTCCTCAGGGACTAAGTTACTTACATGTACTAATGCAAGACACACCCTGGGCAACAGAAGATGCTTTGTAACATTAGCTCCTATGGCATGGAATACCTCACCCATTGCTCTTCGATAGGAAGCTAACTATCCGAGGGAAGTTACTTCAACAAACAACATTTATATGCACATCAATGATTCTCAGGGTATTGTCACTGCTTCCATGGCGGCCAGGGAGGTGAGGCCGCTATGGGGAACGAAGCCCTCCATGGGACTATTGACGATCACCTTGGGAGAATGCAGTATTCCCCATTATTTCAATCCCCTCCTTCCTTTCACCCCACTCGGGACCCTCCGGGTCCCCATCTCTGTAGAATAGAGGATTCCATTCATACAGAATATACCTGGACTAGGAAAAGTGAGGCTTAGCTAGCTAGAGTAAATACCATGACCGACATGTAGAAGATCACACGAGGTGACAAAAGCCCACCACAGAACCAACACAGTCTATTGGAGACAGTTTCAGTGATAAACCCTGATGAAGGACTATGTGCGAGGAGAAGCCAGCCCAGGAGCAGAGACTGAGTAAGCCAGCTCTGGAGGAGCGCAGAACCAGACGCCTGTCCGTGGCAGGAGACCCAACGAGAAGGGAACAAAACACGGTCAAGGAAGCACAGGAGTATTTAGAGGCCCCGTGGAGATGTAGCCACTCCGGTGACAGGTAGACAAGACACCCGACTGGTGAAGCCGAAGCAAGGAAGAGACCCGCAGCAAGGTACATGAGAGAACGCTTACTGCTGTGCAGCCACCAAGGACATAATGCTGAACTCAGCAGTCTCAAGCTACTCCCAGGACAGACTGGAGACCGCAACAGCATTTCCCAAAGGTAGGGAATGGGTCAGGCTGGCTGGTGGGAAGCGGAGGGTACAAAACAAATTAAACAGACCAATATTGCGGGAGATAGAAAGGGATAGCTAACAAACTGTAAAAGCTGGAACGAACTTTGTAAAGCTTCCTATGTGGAAAAGTACCTGGCAGGAGAGTAAACTGTGTGTCTGTTCAGTGGGGCATTGAGTAAAGCAGGGGTAGCGAACCTGCAAAAACAGCACACCAGGGTCTGGGATCCATATGAAGTTAGGTGAGGCCCACAAAAGCCAAGCGCATGGGTCAAGTACCAACACAAGAGCCACTGTCAAGTGGCTGGGGCTCATGGCAAGTTTGGGAGAGCCAGAGAGAACATAAAGGGTCTGGGACCCACACAGAGGCAACAGAAGTTGAAGAACAAGTTGGGGAGAACCCGAGATATCCCAGAGGGATCTGTGACTATTATTGTGAGAAAAGAAGAGCGGTGCAGAAACCTGAACAAAGGGGTCATGGACCCATTGCCAAGGAAGACACACTTATTGGAATTACAAGTTCTACAGTCCGGCCTGGCAGGATAGTTACCAGACTGGACGCTGCAAGTTTAAGTTTGAGAAAGAAACACAAGGAAGGGACTTTACCACTCGATACAAGGTAAGTCTGTTTTTGTGATAAGGTCTACAGTTAATTCTGGTAGGACAGTGAACCAGAGTTAACATTTTGTTTGTCAACTGAAGAAAAGAGCAAGGGGAAGAGGCTCCGCCTTGATACTTGGAAATTGTGTTGAAAGAATCAGGCATTGCATATTTTCATCAAGAACTGAACAATATATCCATAACGAGAGAAATCTTCTTTTGGATTAAGACGGGCAGTTTTCCTTAGTTGTATATATTTTTTTTGACAACTTTATTTGAATTGGTTGCAAAAATGGAGGTCGATCACAAGTGTGGAGCTTGTACCATTTGTTCTATGCATAAAATAAAATGTACAATGTGCCCAACTTCCCACCCTCCCCTTGTGACCTCTGAATCTGGTGTGGTCGCAGCGATAACTCTAGTGAACTCTAGTGAACCCGTAAGAACAGGCTCTGTATTTGTTGCTTGTGTGTTAGTGCTGGAAAGTCGCTGTAGTACTCCAGTAGCGGGCCCCTATGTCCATGAACCGATGCAGCAATGCAGCATACCCTCCTTGGCTGCAGTGACTTTTTCAGCCACCAAGATTACCCAGACTTTAGTTCATCAAAGGGCTAGTAATCCACCCACAGGGGATTTCCAGATTCAAACAACTGTGTTCCTAGCTGCCAGGATGAGCTGGGTTATCAACTTGTTATCAACCCCGGATTTAGGGTAAACCCCCCCCCCGAACCAGTTTGCCCACCAAGAGTACCTCAGACCTCATCAGGAGTCTAATTTGGGTGATGGCCTCAATCGAGGTAATTATCTTTTCCCAGAAAACACCAACCAGGTGGCAGTCCCATCACATGTGGAAGTATGTACCTTGTGTTCCACGTTTCCACCAGCACGCTGTATCCAGGGAATTTTGAATGTTATTTAGCGGCACTGGGGGGTGATAGTATTCCTTAGTTATTTTAGTGTAAGGGATGGAAATAGGTTTGGACAGAGGATGGTGGACATTTAATCCTAAAAGACATCCTGACAGTCATTAGTGTTAGAGCAATAGGGCAAGATAGGTTTTTCCTTTTCTTTACTTTTATAATAAATGTCTTTGCCAGCAAACATGCCACCAATGTGTCAGACTCGTACTTCTGCACCCTTACAGTGCTTTTTCACTTCATTTTGCTTCCGATATATATTTGAGTTTGTTATTGTGTAAGATATATGCAGGTTATTTAAATGTAGGCAGAAATAAAGTGCATCTGACTTTTATAGTTTTTGATTAGAAAAACACTCGGGGAGTGTACACAACCTTGGTTTACCCACCCAAGGTAAGACCAGGTTTCCTGATTTGATTGAATAAATGCAGGTACCTCTACCCTTTCACTTCATACAGGTCCACCTGTGCATTTCAGTGGAAAGGGTTTTCAGGAGTTTTACCTTTGTATGTTTTTCAATGAATAGACATTCCTTGAAGCTACCTCTTGCCCACAACTCTTTTTATGACTAAGCCTCCCAACGGCAACACATTATAAATATCATTTTGTCAGGCGTTGGAGCTTCAGGACTGAGCCATGGTCCGAGTCTATGACTGACGTTAGGAGACACAGATTCCATTTTAATTTGTACTTGAAGTCCACTCAACCCCTGGAGAGTTAGCTTGACAGCACCATAGAGCAATCTGGATTGGCATTGGGACTTAATGACTTATTTTTCAATGTTGCTTTCTATTTTCTGGAATTATCCTGGACCCGCTGTTTGGATTTCCTCAATCTGCTTGGTATTTTAAGCTGCTGTGGCAAGTTTCCAATAGGAACTGCTCATCTCCTCCAGAATGGGGATCATTTTATTGCAGCCTCTATGGAAATCCTAGCTCTTCCAGGTGGTGTCTGTCATCACTACATATTCCTCTGCTGCCAGCCATTTACTTTGTTTAATATTCTTTCCTATCTCTGTGTGCGCGGCATTTTATAATCAAAGCCCCCTCCCCTCATCTTGTGACCTAAAGTGTAGGGTGATTCACTCAGTCTTGTGATTTGAAATGGTAAGAGTGAAATCCATTCCTCAGCTTTTGACTTGTGAAGATGGGCGGGAAAACGTATTCCTCATGTAAAATGGCAATTTTATGTTTTATCTGATCACTCTTTCTAAAAGTGTGATTGTTTTATTAAATTGAGGACATTCTACTCTGTTGTCCTGCGCACAGGGACATTTTACTTGAGTATGTGGCTTATGTATTTTGGATGTTCTTGTTTTTTTATATTTTTTTTTACTTTTGATGACTGTAAACCAGGCAAATTTTAGATTTGGTTTGAGGTTCCTAGGATCTTCGACTATAAAGGAAGCCATTTTTTTTATTGTATCTTAGGTTAAATGGCAAACATTAAGCTTTTGTTAATCGCTCACATAAACACAACTAAAGAAAATACTGTTTTCGACCAATAGATCTGTATTACATTGCAAACCGGCTGTTTTCCATAATACTGCTATAGGAAAACTCAAACAAGTAATTCTCATTTTACAGGCACATCTTTTTATTCAGCCTGTAAAACTGGTTTACACAAGATTAGGCAGGTATTTCTTACTATGAACACAACACATCTCTTGATGGTTCTTATGACGATTACAACAGTTTGGGGCTAACTATTCCGGGCTGGATCCAAGTTTATATATACAGTCATGCCCCATTTTCAAGCTGAATACAATGTTCGATAATAGACTCGAGGCACTGTTTTTTTCCTTTCATTTATACTTTGCATAATTTTAGTTAAATGAAATACATTGCAGCATGTATTCCTCTTAAAATTGTAGTTTAAAATCTGTTATATTTTCCTTAATGCACAACATTGAAAAAAATAAAGACATTCTAGAAATCCTATTCATTTAAGTTTCAAAGCTTCAGAATACATGGTATGCGCCTGAGCTGTTTTGCTGATGATGATATTCCAAATGCTTGGGCCATAAAACATTTGTATGTAACCATGTTCTGATTTCAATAGGGATAGTTCTGCATGCCCTGGTTTTCCTTGGCATCAACACTCATTCTTGGACACAATGTAGCTAAAGGGTCTGGAAATGGTGATAGTTTGAAACTGTCTTTTACTTGTTGAAAGAGGTTTCTGAATGTGCACACATAAATAACTGCATCTCTCAGATGCTTCATTGTATTATTATGGTAGCAAGTAAGAGGCAGTAATCTTGCATAGCATAATCATTTGGGCCACACTTTTTTCGCTTTATATTCAAGTAGTTTGTGTTTTAAGGTTACTTTAGGGAAATAGTCTTTGGAGACAAAAGGAACCCAATCACGCCCCCCCCCCACCAGTGTCCACGCACTCGTCATCTCTAGTGAGGAAATAGCAATTTCATGTAGACAATACCAGTTTTTATGTGCATACGTTTCACAACTCACTCTCTTTAAAGTGTGAGGCCTATCTTCCTCCCCTATGCTTTTTCAGTCTTTCAAGAATTGCCTTAAGCTTGGAAGGTAATGTGTTTGCTGCCGTCAACTGCATGTTCCCTATAGAAAATTCTTCTGACAAATGCAAACTTTCATCACCCAAGGTTGATATGCTATGCACATTTTGTAAATGGGGTACTTGCTGCACCTGTCACACTAGGATTTGGATTCTCCAGTGATTGAGCACTTCATAAAAAAACACACACTATCTACTGTGAGAAATCCAGGGAATTTATCACTTCTCCCCAAGGGGATCCACCCCCTTTGAGACTAGTGAGGTGAGCCCACTACACAAAACTCTCCCTAGGGGATTGGGCAAGCGGTAGGATCTCACTGGGGATTACCTGCCATTAGGGGACAAGGACTCCTGAGTAAACACAATTGTAACATCTCCCTTGCCACCAATGTCCCACAGGATTTTTTAATACATTGGGACGGATGGCAATGTTAAAGAATAGGGACCTTTTAACTATGCTTGGTTTGACTGCTGACCCCTTCCTGAGGCCGTAATCCCAGAACCAGTGGAATTGTCTCTTGATCTTTACCCTGCGTGGAGGAGCCAATGCAGAACAAATGGAGCACTGGGGGGCAGAAGAACCAGCGAGAGAGCATGCCAGCCTTAAGCCACTGATGCAGTGCAGAGCCGATGCATCCTGGAGTCAGGACCACAATGCTTTTGTGGTGGGCAAAGAGCCTGTGGAATGCTGCCAAGCCCAGGTGTGCTAGAAGCCCCAGCTAGAAAATCTCGAGAGGAGGAGACTAAACCACGACTGAAAGGGAAGACCGGTGTGCCAAAACCACGGCAGCCAAAGGAATCTACAGGGAACAGACGGTGCAAGGTGTGCCCAGTTCCTCTGCAGAAGGAACGACTGCCTCCCCCAAAGGCCACCACAAAGAAGTCATTCGATGGTTCTTGTCAAGGAGAGGGAGGAGGGTGGTTGAGCTCTGTGGGGCTCCAACAGGGAGCCAGAATGCAGAGAAAGCGAATAGAGTGCCAAAGAAGATCAATGGGCTAATAAACTAGCCAGAGACCTAGGATAAATACTGCGGAGGGGTGAACCTGAGAACCATGACCCGTGATGGGTTATTTATACAACAGGAAGAGAGGACAATACCCAAATGGGATGAGGTTTAAAGCCACTACCCTCCAATGGCTTTCGAGAAGCCAGACAGCATAGCCAATATCAGAAGGAAAGGAACTTGAAAGAAATAACTCACAAGGGGTTCAGACAAAAGACCGATTCAGATCCCGGGAAGGGTCCAGCGAACCAAAGCGACCTTAAAGAGGGGAAAACCTGGCTAAAAATCCAGAGCCCAGCCCAGGTTGAAAATCACAGCCACTGAAAGGGAATGAAAATGTGCAGTATCTTAAAAACTTGGTTATATGCAGAAGGTCTCTGTGGGGCCACAAATCTGAGACTCCCTGGAGGGGTGAGCGAGAGACCGCATTTGAACTACTGCAAGATCTTCAAATTCAAGAGACTTGTTCTTTCCTGGAACTATGTGAAAAGACCAGAACCAGAACCAGAACTAGAACTTGGTGCTGGGGCCAAGAGTGTGCCTGTTGTGTTGGTGTTGAGAAGTTTGTTGTTTACTGGAACTGTATCAGAAACCCAGCGAAGTCCAGAAGACTTAATTGTTGGGAGGGGTCATGCACCAGCCAACAGAAGGCAAGGGGAGTAAGAAATACCTATTGGCGCTAAGTTTGAGTTTCTTTGTTGGTGGTAGGGTCCGTTAATAATATAGGATGGGTTTCGACTGAGGACAAGTTTGAGATTGCTACGAAATCCTGATGAGCACTTTTGGTTCTTTTCCTAGAATACGCAATCTCCACATTAGCAAGAGGACTAAGTGAGGATGTGTCTTTTTCTTTAAAAATCTATCAGTTGAAACATGTCCAGTTGTCCGTCTTGTTCCTCGGACTTACCAGACTACCCAAAATTACCTTTTTTTACTTTCTGATACTGCGAGGCAGGAGTATGTCTCCAACAACAGAAAGAATGCCCCGAACATTCGAGAGTTGAACAGATTGGCATTTTGGAGTGGTACAAATGAACAATTAATGCAATGCATTGGTCAGAATGGTTTTAACTGGATAAAGAAGTAAAATGCATGGGTTATCAAAGACAGAAACATGTCCTACCTGATCGCTTTGAATGCGCTCTCTGTAATGTATTACAAGCCCCAGGGGCTTCTGTTCCTCAATTTTGTGCTGCAACGCTCACGGCTTAACAGCCACGTGTGTTTCGGATGCATAGCAAAACGCATATGTCAATCGTGTCTCTGTTAGAGAAACAGGGGATTAGGCAGCCATTCTCATATTTCTTATGGATCAAAAGGCGAGTACTCGTTGCAGCACGAAATAGAGGAACAGAAGCCCCTGGTGCTTGTAATACATTACAGAGAGCGCGCATTCAAAGTGATCAGGTAGGACATGTTTCTGTCCTTGATAACCCATGCATATAGAGTTCATAACGCTGAAACTAAATGGCAATTTCTATTTTTCATTTATTTTTTCTGGCGCAACAATTGAATATTCGTGGGACAAACCTAATGGTATGTGCAAATTTGTGAATGTATTGTATATATACCATGGGATGTATTCAAATTGACAAATATATTACAATGTTAAGATTGATGTAATCAAGTGCCCATGTACAGCCCTGATGAAGGTTCTTACCGAAATGCATTGGCAGAATGTATATTGATGGAAAAACATGATCGCCCAACACAGTATATTGAAAATTAATATTACTGCATAAATGGGAATGTGAATAAAAAATTCCTGGCCAGAACTACATGGATATTATTGATGTTTTGATTTAACTAGAATATTGGACACTTCTGGAAATTTGCAGCCCTAATTGGGGGCCAACTGAGATGCGCCAGTTATAGTAAGGCAAAGTTGCCTTATTTCTTTCTTTTTGTGCTAGGGTAAACTTACCACACTTGCGATGGAGCGCCCTACCCTGATTGACCAGGGAATCATTCTCGACCACAAATATGCAAGATGGGCGGACTCGTTTGCATTTTTATTGACAGTGACCCCCAAATAGACTATTGATTCCACGGTCTCCAGGGGGATACCCTCCAAGTGAATTTCTCTTTTTTGACCTTTCTTGCATTTTTCATCGGAGCACCTTTGATTTTAAGTAGAGTTCAAAGGCCTGGAGGCGACGTTGGAGTACAATCCAAGAAGACCAGGTCATCCGCAAAAAGAATCCACAGCACCTGGGCTCTGTTGATTGTAGGAGGAAAGGCTCAAATCTCAGCCTGCGAGGATTCTTAATCTGCTATGTAAAGGCAAAACGGAAGAGGTGCAAGGGCACACCCCTGTTTCAGGCCCCGATAGGTGTAGATCTTACAAGATAGGGTTCCCCTTGAGGATAACCTAATTTGAACCGAAGTGTCGGTATACAAGGCTTCAATAGCCTCAACCATATCCCCCGGGCATCCCCACCTCTTCAATTTTGCCCACAGTAATCCCCTAATAACACTATCGAATGCCTGTTCAAGGTCCATGAAGGCCAAGAACAGTGTTGATCCCTCCTCCAGAGTCTTTTCCTTTAGGAGATTCAATAAAAAGAGATTTAGGATCGTTCCCACCCCCCTCACAAATTCAGTTTGCCTTGGATCCAATATCCCACTCGCCTCAGCCCACTTTCTCAAATCACAGAGGAGGACAGTTGCCAAAAAGTTTCCCAATCGCATCAAAGAGGGCGATGAGACGGTAGATTTTAGCTTCCGCCTTATCGCCCTTCTTGATAATCGGCACGATCAGAGCCTCCCTCCAGGATGAAGGAATTGCTTTAACCATAATTTGCCTAAACATGGATACCACAACCTCTACCCAATGGTCTTTGTTCTTTTTTAGTTCTAGATTCGAAATCCCATGAGGCCTGGCCACGCGAGAAGCACTCAGCTTTCCAATGATTAAACTGGCATCATGTTCATCAAAAGCAAAATTCCATCCCACCTTACACCGCTCTTTGGATACAGCTGTCCAAACACCAGGGGCAGAGAACAGAGATTGGTAATGCGTAATCCAATCCTTCTCTGCCACCATCGCCAAGGTATTCTCCTGACGGAAAGCACCACCATTATTAATTAGCTCTCATGTGGCTTTAGAATCTTTCTTGCATACCGTGTGCAGCATGCACTCCGCATCTTGTTCTGTGTGCATAAACTGCGTGTTTCTACACCAATTTCTATAAGTTCGGCAGATTAGCCTTATCCTTTCCCTTTTCCTGGGACCAAAATCCCCCCTTATCTGTTTAACTGCCTTTCTCATACTTTTTCTCCTCTTGACTAATTCATAGTCATATACATGCTTTTGGGACCAGGGAAAATCACTTTTATGTGCTCCTGACTTAGAATACTCTTTTAATAATCCCCTATATTCAATATTCGTAGGATCCGTCTGCAGCTGCTACAAAAAGTCCACATTTATTTTCCTAACCTCTTGTTCTTTCAGTCATAGACGAATCCCACAGCTTCCCAACTTTACCTCTTCCATTTCCTCCCTCTGGCCATTGACTCCCCACTTTCTAAAGCTTATGGTCAACAGGTCGTTATAGCTGAGAGTCTGGAGTCTGACCTCAAATTTCTCAATCCTCTCTAAGATTTACAGAGATGAAACCATAATCAATGCATGACTTCAGGATTCCACTCCTCCATGTCGGACATCCAGGAATATCTCCCTCCGTTTGACCATTAACCATATACATTTCTCTCTTTTCCATACTCTGCATCCATTCCTTCTCTCTTCCGTTCCATTCATTATTTTCAAACACTCTCCCTGTTTTATCCAAAAGTTTCATAATAAGGTCACCACAAAGCACAATCTTAACCCCTTCCACTACACAGATGGCCTCATCAGACTTGTTATGGATGCCATAAAATTTAAATCTTTCCCCATGTTGACTCGCCAGTAAACATTGATAAAGACCAAGGAGAATTCAACAGAGTCCTGCACATGCTTTAAGTATATTGCCTGAGCATAAGGATTTGGACATTTAGTGACAACCACCGACCATCCCAAATCGTTCATCAGAAGGCCAGAAAAAGGGCAGCCCATCAGTCCCTTCGGAGCCGGATTTGAAAACGCCACATACCCATCACATTGGGGGGGGGTTCCTTAGTTAGGTCTCTTGAAACAGGAGAATATCAAACTCATCCAAGGTCATCACCCCCTCCACAAAACACATTTCGGAAACCTCTAGTGTTCCAGCAGCCAATCCTCAAGAGGTTCTTTTTATCACCCCTGCAAGTCTAACACCCGTTGGAACGACCCAATGCCCCCGCTAACCATGAATATGTATTATCAAAATGGGGGCTTGGATCATTCAGCTTTCCAAAGTTCGCAACAGTAACCTTCTGAGAGTGGAGATCCTTCTTATTTAAGACTGTTTCCACAGCTTTAGACCACCTCTTCATTCCTTCAGTTCCACGTTCCTTCCTATTTTCAGCTTTCAATGTAGTTTTTCTGGACTGATCACCCTGGATGAAGTCACCTTTTTCCAATTTACTTTCAGTTAAGTATGGTAGTCCGAAAATTCATATCCAAAGGACATACATTTCTCTTTGAGAGCCAGCAGTGAGACCTTGTTTTCTTGAGAAGAGAGATGCAATATGACCCAGTCCGTTTTTTTTTTCTTCCACAAACTCCACGATCTTAATATCCTGGGTCGCAAATTTGTGGTCCGGGATTATGCTATTCAGCAATCGCATAACATTTACCTCTCTTCAACAGTAGCATCTTGGAGTCACTCTCAGTCCTTTCCGAACATACCTTCGGACTCGGCTCTTTCATTTTTTTTGGCCAGGGATGCTTATCCCTCCCCTCCCTCTTGGCGATTTCCGATCTAGATTCCTTAACTTGACCTTTTATTTTTGCCAGAACGATCATGCTTGTTCCCCTTTCTGGACACTGAGCCCCCTCTTATTTCCTCCAAGGACCTTAGAGCTAGTCTAATTTCCGTATTCTTTCTTTGGTTCTTTACATCCAATTTCTCTAATTCATTAATTAAAATGCTAGACACATTGTTCCTTCTTTGCTCCAGCGTTTTAAAGGTCAACGGTTCTCTTTCCAATTTGGCATTACCCTTTGGGCTAGTAGTTCCACATTCTGTATGTTCACTTCTTTCCTTGAGTCGGAGCCAAGCTCTTTTCAGGAGTAGAGACCCTTGGGAGCTTTTCTTTTTTAGAGTTTCGATCTAGCGTCCTCATCCGTTCTCTCAAGTTCTTCCACTAGCAGACTCAGCTCCCCTATAGAAGTGTCGAGCCAATCAAGTGAGTCTACCACCACATCGTTTAGTTGGGGTAAATCCCTCCTAGATTTATTTGATGCCGGAAGGCTTAACGGCATCGGTGGAGATCTGATATTTCTCAGAAAGGCCCAGGAGCACTTTGCCTTCCTCCTAGAATTTGCTGGCAAATGTATTTATTTATTTTTGCCGGTTTTGGTTTGCACTTCTCTAGTGTTACCACTCCAATACCATCCAAAAATGTTTTCCTGGATCCGTCTTCAATCAGGGGGGCAGCTTTTGGATCTTCAAGTTGAACAGTGAGAAAACATTCTTGGTGATAGATTTATCTTCTTCCGATGTCAAATCTACCATCGGCTCTGGGCATACCGGCCCAGTAGGAGGGGCCTTAACCCCTTAAGTGCCAAGGAAGAGATATCTCGTCCTTGGCATTACCTCCGTAGTCACAGCCATTTGTCGGAGGCCCAGGGAGGCCTGCATGAGGTGCCCCTGCCACCCATTTGGGGTGAGGAGGTAAGAGAGCCACCAAGAATTGTGGGACAGGCCCCCCAGTGGGTGAGGCAGTAAGGTTTGGGCACCCTGGTGCCAGATTGGCACACCAATGTGCCTCTCTGCGCCAAGGGGAGTTGGGTTACCAAAGGAAAAAAGTGAAAATGGTGGTCCGCATTTTAGGGGGGGGGCTGTGGGGCACCCCAAACTGACGGGGAATTTTCTAATGGGACGAGGTGGTGACCCTCTCCCCCACCCACCCCCCCACAATGGAGTTGGGGCCATGTTATGCAGCCCTCCCTGGGCCGGGTATCTGCTCCTAGGAAGGGACACCTGAGCCCAGGGAGGAGTGCAGAACTGCCCCCCCCGTATCTGACCCCAGGGAGGGCTACATGTGATGCGCTGTACCTCCCAATTGGGGTGGAGAGGTGCACCCCCCCCTCACATTACAAAATTCCCCGGCCGTGTAGGGTGCCAACACATGGCCTACCTTCCCACGTCCCCACCCATGTCTCAATGGAAACGGTACCGCACATGTGTTGGTGCACCTACCTCGGCGCAAAAGGAAAAGGGTAACCCACTGGTAACCCCAAGCCTTTTGGCACAGCACATTTTGTTCATGTGGGCAACCTACAGATTTGGGCCTAGGGTGTTGAAGCCAGCAAGGAAAATGGGGAACCCCATGCATTTCCGAAAATTGTGAAATTCAGCATAAAACTCCTGTGTACCATGGCTCAGTTTTTATCTTGTGGTATTGCTTGTTTTGTGAAACACTACAAGAAATGTGTGCTTTCCTAACTGCAGGAGTCTGGGGAATGTAGCGGAGCATTGTTTTTCTCAAAATTCATAGAAGCCATTGCTGTACCAAGCCAACCATATCCACCACATACCTTTTTTTTCCGGTCATTTTCCTGCTTTTTCCCCAAACTATGGCATTTTCCCCTACCTAGTTGTTGCCTGACCTCTTCAAATCACCCCTTCCTAAACTTGGAATTTTGTCTACTTTTCAGAAATGTATGCCTTTCTGTCCTCCAATTCGGCTTTGCTACCCTTTTCTTCCATTCATGTCCACGCATGTCCAATTGGCAAAAATGGCCACAACCGGTCGTCTACCTCTCACAAAACGGTTGATAACCACATCAAAATATATTTTTTTGTTTCCACTGAACTTGTTCTCGATAGCCAGGAAATTGGGGAATTCAGCACAGCAAACCATTTGTTCCTAGCTCTTACAAGGAAAAAACACAGGCTTCTTTGTACATCATTTTATTGGCATTTTTTGAAAAAACACAATATTTTCGCCCTTTTTGGTTATTCACCACCCTACAGCAACCTAGGATTCCTGGGTTCTCGTGTAACAAAAAAGTTACAAGGCGTTGAATGGCGACATACCGAAATCGCCAAAAAAGGCCTTGGCACTGGGGGGGGGGGCCCATGGCACTTAAAGGGTTAAGGGGTGTACTTGAGGTTTCTTTCAAGGGAGAGGTCATCCTAATCTCACCTTTTACATTCAACCTCATCCACTTAGTCTTGCAGAAGAGCCTCCATCATAAGAGTCGTATCTACTGATTCCTGTCTCGCCAAATCAGTCTATTTTGCCACATAGACGAGGCTTCTGCCTCTGTCTAGTCTTTTATCAACTCTTGTAGCGAGCCTCCAGACCTTGGATTTTATCTGAGAGACCAGCAATCAGTACCGTTTGGGTTTGGAGGAATTTATTCAAGCTCTCGTACAACTTTGTAAAGGGCCCTAGGGATATGCACAAAGAGGCCATCACCAATTGCTGCAAATGCATCCAGTTCACCCCATGGCCACCATCCACCACCCTTCTTTTTTTTTCTCCCCCCTCATTCTTGCTACCTCGGGTAATAATGGGGCGACAAACTCCCTGATGACGAGGGATCGAATACCTCCTTACTCCCAGAATCCTCCAGCCGAGTTTCCTTCCGTGGAAATGGAGATTTTTCCATTCGATTAGCGGGAGATCCCTCTCCACCCACCGGGGTGATTTTAATTGATTCATCACAGACCGGCTCCACAAGACTCTCCTCATCCATCTCTAGATTGTAGGATTCACCACCCACACCCCATCCATCACTCCTTTCAACTTTAGGGTGACATCAGTGCCTCTCTCCACCAATTCATCAGTTTTCAGGAGAGATTGATCCAATAGTCTTAGGCATTCATTTACTCGAGACAGACTCAATCGTTTTTGTTTAGCTATTTTGAGTGTGAGATCCGTCAGATCATTCTGCAGCTTGTGGGCCAGCTCCTCAGCCCTCTGGAATCAGATTTGGTATCACTCAGCCCAGCCACTTTTAGACAAGCATTAGCACTAGTTGCTGGAGCCTCTGACTCATTGACAGTCTCAGCCCCCATTGATGTTCCCCTCCGTTGTTCCCCCTCAATTTCTTCATTGAGAGATATTGGATCTTCCTGACAGCTGGGGCCTGTAAAAGTATCAGGATTAGTTGGGTGCTCAACGAGCCCGACCCCGGTTGTGATAGCTACGGAATGTACCCCACCCACAACTTTCACAGGCGTCGCTGTGTCCAAAATAACTGCTTCCACCAAAATCGGCCCTTGAATCAATGTGTTTCCATTCCCCGCTGGAGTGCACAGTCATCCGGGAATACCTTCTGCCCCGCTCCACCCCGCCTCTCCTTACCTGCTGCCGAATCCTTGCGCAATGCAGGGAGGATCTAGATTTCTCCAGACGCTCAAAACTTCCAAAGATTGCCGCCACCGATGACTAACCGCAGCTCTGCCACCTCCTGCCAGCTCCTGCTAACTCCACTTGCCTCCTCTTGGCTCCGCTTTGCGGAGAAAGTGAAGTTTTGTAGAAGCTACTTCCTGGCAGGGGGGGCGGGGGCTGTCCAAGCGCTTCATTTTCTTAAAGCCCCGGGTCACAGAAAGCATTGTAATCACGTTACAGTGATTAAAGATCCGTTTCAGTCACACTGGATACAATAGGCAGTACCAAAAACACAAAATTCAAACAAAGGCAGAAATAGGAGCGCAGTCAGTCCTCCTGCTAACTCCACTTGCCTCCACTTCACCACTATTTCTTATTTGGGCGCATAGTAAATGTACTATTCGTTACACCCATGCAATGAACTCTGCACACTCTTCAAGTCTCTAGCTAAGTCTGTGGGAACTGCACCATACACGTTTTGGGGTGCATGGGGTGAAAACGGCAATTCCACTGATCACAAAATAGTCCTGGATGTACACGCTGCTGTGTTCCTATCCCTCAAAGAATAGGAAGTGCGTGGGGTGGAGTACAGATGCAGGGCCATCTTGGAGGGAGTTTCGTTATAATTGCTTGCAATGACTGACAGATGAGGAGCAACTTGAGGGTATGAACAAAATCTGGCCTGTGCAAGTGATGGAGATAACAATAGCGAAATGGGGGCGCAACATCAGAAAATGAAGGTTTGGCTGGGCAGGGAGCGCAACATTCGAAAGCCACATGGGATTCGGGGGTATAAACTGGGCAGTGTGGAGGACTGGCATAAGCACAAACATGGACAAATATCGATATATAAAGCATATTTTTAAAAGCATAATCCATAAATGTTTACACAACCCCGTCCAATTGCTCCTACAGAACGACTATCACTGTAACAGACCTGCACTTGTTTTGAAATCACCGAGCTTCTGGCTTGACATAAGGACTAACCATACTTCCACTGCAAATCTGCAGTGGCAAAAGGAGAAAAGTAGAAAAAGGACATGGGGTGAGGGCTCCTCCCTGTGTAACACTTTTTTTATTTTATTTTTTTTATTTTAAATGAAGCTGTTAAACTTGTAGGGTGCCTATAAAATGGCACCAATATAAAGACGTCCTGTTTAGTTTTGGATAAAAAATGCCACTCTAGCGCCACCTAGAGGGACAAAAATATAGTGTAGAATGATGGGTTTGTGGTGGGAGAAAGTATGTTCGGCTGCTTAGTTATGTATCCTGTGTGGTGCTTTACCACTAAACAGATGGAACCAAGGAATTATACGAGATGTAGATCAAATTCGAGCAGCCACACTGGGCTGGCACACAGGGTCAGGGGAGTGCAATTGACATCCATTCTTCTCCTTTGAGTTTTTGGCAATGCAAGCCATCCCCTCTATTCTCTCTGGCAGGTGCTTGGGGTGGTGGTGGTGGCGGCAGGGAAGAACTCATTTTAGCAAAAACCGAAATGGCTGCATTTTCCAAGGCTGGTTATGCTCCAACCTTTGATAATTTGCAGTAAATTGGCAGGACATCTCGTTTTCCTCCAGAAAAATGGCAAACTTATTTTGTAGGGTCACAAAAGTGTTTTTTTCGCTATATATGTTATGTTATATAATCTGCTTCTTGCTACCAGTGGCGTAAACGTTCACAAATGTGCTGAAACGATTTACAAATTGTTGGCTTTATTAGATGTATGCCGTATGAGCAACTTAAGCAACTGTTTTTATTTACTTAACTCTGCTAAATTCACTACAAATGCATTGCTTGTTAATATTGTCCTTTTGCGTTACATTTTGTGCTCGTTGTGCTCTTAGTGTTCTGTATGAAAGGAATGTCAACATGGTCTAGTTATTATCCATGTGACGGAGTTACCTGATGTTTGCCTCAAAGTGCACGACTCTTATGGCTTCCAGATGTGTCCTGCAACAACTTAATCTCTCGGGGAAACTGAACATTTATGAAGTGTAACAAATGAAACCAGCTTGAAGAAATTTGCAGTGGGTTGGATGACCTTTTTACGCCAAATCGTTTGTTGTTTTTTGCTAATAACATCTCTTGCACAAACGATGCAGGATATTGAATTCTCCTCAGTTGCCTGTACAGTACTTTCACACAGGAGAATCTGCATCTTGGCTCCGGAACTTGAATTGCATACGTAAGTATGAAACAATCCACATTAATAACCAAAGGATCTGCGTGTTTTCCCGCAGAAACGTACTGCATTTTATTAAGGCCCCATGGATCCTAAAAATCAATCCTGTCAACCCAGGTATTTCAGATAAGTTGACGCCACATAGGGTTTTGATTTTGTGGATCCAAGTGAGGTAATCAAATTAAGTATGTTCCTTTACGCATTTGGAGCGTGGTTCTCCCTCACCCCCCTTATCGGTTCACGGATCATGACTGAAGAGAATTGTTCCCCTAATGGTCAACTGATTGGAAACTTGTGCATGCAGTAGCTTAGAGAAGTATACACCCCATCAGCCTTCAGACACTGGTACCCATTGTTGGGAAAGATTTCCATGTATGTGTAATTGTCCATCTAGTTGTGACCGTCCCCCCCCAACTTTTTGCTGTTATCTGACATTCTTAGCCTCACTTTTGCCAGTGGAGCCCATCCTTCTGCTGTACTCCGCAGGGCTTGCACTCACTTTGTTATGGGGAAACTGAAATGCTCTTAAAGACAGTCCATTCTGGGAGGCTTTGTTTATCTTAGTCTTTCACTTTGTTGCTATTTCTTAACAACACTTTTATCAGTGCACAAAGTACCTTACAGTACAGTGCTCTGGGGTCTTATTTTTCGCGGTAGATGTACAAAGGTGCCTTGTACGGAGATGGTGGCAGTTGTTAATTTTCATTTATTTTAACCCTTTCCTATGGTCCATACTGTGTTTACCTCATTTGGCCCAGTACAGTGGGCAGTGCCTAAAATGGCCATGCCACGAGATCCTTTGTTATGTTTTTGGTCATCTTGTCCCTTTGCCTTCCCCAGGTTGAGCAGCCCCAGTAAATTTCTTATTTGGTCATGCACCCGTCTCCTCCACCCCCGCAAACCGAAGCTTTCACAGGCTACTGCATGCCTGGTGTGTGCCTCCAGGATGTGGACTGGACTGTCTAGTTCTAACAAACATCCTGGGTGCCAAGAGGTCTTGTGTGCTGGGAATGACTGGGACCACCGCGGTCCGTGATTGGTCTATGTCTAGGATGGCTGTATGTGAGCAGATCTATCATTGGGTCCTCTTCGTTTTGGCGCGAAGGAGATTCTGGACAAGAGAAGGCATCTTGTACCCATTCCAGGTCGATCTCTTGAGTTCACACCGAACCTAGGATAGGAGCCAAGTATCCTGAAACCTAGAAACAGAGCCGAGGAACTGCTGGTGACCCGCTGGAAGGTTTGGCACCCTGAGCCCGCTGTTGTCCCATTGGACCCCCTGTTTCGGATCGAACTTAGAAGGTCTGCAAAGGTGCTTCGACCAATTAGATTAGTGGGTCTAATTATTCTCAGCACCGCCAACTTAACTGGTAAGCAAGCCTTCTCGGAAGTGTTCCTGAACCATCCATTGAACTGACCAGCTTGCATTGGACCTTTGTCTTGCAACCGCTGCCGTCTCGATTTGACACTTGAGCATTTGGAGACTGTAAGCTCTGGGTATAAGGCTCTCTTCTGCTGAGTTTCGTACACTTAGCATTCCTAGATCTGGAATTAGGAGAGTACGCCTGAACCTGAGCATATGCGGTCAACGTGTCGCGTAGCTGTGGTGATGAACTTTGTGGGCTCCTTTCTGCTGTGCCCCCCTCTGCCCTCTGACTCGCTGCAGTGACAGTTGCCTGATCCCTTAATCAGGAGCGGAGAACTTGCCACTGTCCCGCCATGCAATCATCCCTGGAATGCAGCCCCCGAAAGCCGCAGAGCCATTCAACTGCAGGATTTGACATGCGACCAAAGTGGACTCGGCTGCCGAAGTTTGGTCCGGAGTGCGCTGAGTGTCGGTGAGTACTTGCAACCCTTACTGGTGGCTCCTGGCGCATCCATGTATTTTTACGCACAAGTGTCCCCTGAGCGCCACCCTTCTGTATCGAGGTAGCCTGTGCTACTGAGCTATTCCCAGATCTTGGATCCTTTTCTGCCCTCTTGGGGATACCCTTCTCGAAGAGTGGGAACGTATTCTTCACTGCCTCACCCACCTTCCCGAGTCGCTACAGCCCCTGCAAGAGACCCTGTTTTTGCCCAACTGCACAATCGCGTGCATTAGCACTGAAAGTACTTTTGAGGATAAGGCTCCCCTCGTCTTAGGGATTTGACTGTCTCTCAGTGTTTGAAAAGTGAAGGACTGCCAAAACGACATTTGCACTGTATGCTCCCTTTCTTTACATGTTGTGAACCCTTACTGTGCACTATTCCTTTAGGCCATTGGTGACTGTATATATGTCTAATAGTGTTGTATTGGTTTAGTTATTCTGCTGATATTTGTTTTGTGTTTGCTTTAAAAGGCCTTTAATAAATGTATATGTATTTTTGATATATACACCTCACTGAGAGTAATTTGTAGTGCCATTTACTGTGTGTGCTCATTGTGGGCTTTCGGTCACCCCCACCCCTCCTGAGACCTAGTCCTGACCGCTGCAAATGCTACCTTTATTGGATTGGCTGGTTCAGAAGATTACCCTGTTCCAAGAAACTAGACTGACCTTCTGAACCTCTGCCCACCAGGTCAGAGTTCAGAAATCCATCTTAACACCCATGTTTTCCCATCTATGGTGAAAAATAAACATTGGGGCGTTGATGATTCTTGGACATTTAGGTTTGTCTTTAATAAGAACGTGTTCTACAATAGTGATGCAAATATTTTGTGCAACACGTCTTGCTCGTTTCCAACAGCATTAGCTTCATAAATTTTTTGAAAAAGTGAACTTGATTTCTTTAATAAATGTTACATTTTGACTGACCAAGGTACTGCATGCCTTTGAATTAGACATTGGAATTCCCTGGGCTATGATGTGAAGTCCTGTTTATGCACAGAGACTTGGGGGTGTGCGGTTGACGTGTGGCTCACACGATCAGTCCCCTTCCTTGGCGATCATTGAAATGGCAGGCTCACAATGGCTGTGTTTAATGAAGCATTAGAGACCAACTAGAGTGAACAGGGTTGCCAAGCCCTTTAAGGTGAGTAGCAATACCCTGGAGATGGATGGGGATGCATATTTTATTCATACATCAATAATCAAGACGACTCAGGTAGTTTGGCAAAAGGGAGTCTGTTTTAATGTAAAATATCTAAAACGGGGAGTACAATGAACATCAGCACTCGCTCGATCCTCTTACTCAACTTATCTTTAGTAAAAATGAAGGTTATATCATGCAAAATCGTCATCAGTGATGTGCTGACCTGCGTCACTTACACACGTCATCCTACATGGCAAACTACAAAACCTATTGAAGAAAGTGATAGGCTCTAAGTGAACATCTAAGTATAAGTTCCATCTCGGTATAGAAGGAGAGTGATAGGGTATTTAACAACTAAGCCCTCCCCTCAAAATGGCCACTATGAACGTCCCTAAATACACAATGTTCCATTGGCTACACAAACTATAGGACCCTTAATTACGCGGACCTCTATAATTGGTTGGCTTCTAACCCCCCATCAGTACTTTTCCACCTACGTCTAGCAGCATGCAGACTGAACATCCAGGTGATGGTGAGCTCATCTTAACACTAGCTTCCCACCAATTAATGTATCATACCATCATCTCAATGGTACGGTGTCAATTAGTGCTTTGAAGTTTGGTCTTTGAGTTTGTGCTATGCTCTGAGAATTTTAAGAAGCGTGGGCACAGCCTGCCCTCGTGCGTAGGTGGGCCCACCTCGATCAGCCAACTTACTTCTTCCACGTGACTGGACACTATGAAATCGAGCATTTTTGTCTATTTCATATTATTTTCTAATAGTCCTCTGATGTCTTTTGTTTTGCTCAAGCCTGCTGAAGAGTAGTCTGTTTTTTCACACGATTTGTATCCAGTGACAGCCAATTCCAGTTCTGATAAGACCTTGGCTTCTTGGCTCATCCAACTCCTTCTGGTGAGATTCATTTTTAATTCAATTTACTTTTTAACTGCGACACACTGAAATGAGGCCTTCTTGTTAATTTTCAGCACTGCTTATAATGCGTAATGGAATCATCCATCCTTTACTCGTTCATATATATATATATATATATATATTTCTCCAGCATTGGATCTTTCATGGATTCACATGCTTAGAATGTTCCCCGTCGACAGACTGGGAACCCTCGCTACACTTATAAAGCCGTTTCCCATAGGAAAACTTCCGACACTTTTGTGTCCTATCTATGTCGTTTTTGGGGCCACCCACGCATGCCCCACTAGGACGTAGCGGTATAAATGCCCCGCCCCCGAGGCTCCCTTCAGATTTCAACCGTCTCCAAAGTAGTGGGAGCACCTCATGTAGTCTACTATTTTGTCTAGGTTGTGCTGTTGGAGTTTTGTCCTGATGTCAGGAAAAGCGCTGTTCCGCCCGTGCGCTACGTGCGGGTTGAAGGTGTACGAGGGGGACAGACATATGGATTGCATATATCGTCTACACCCTCATCATTCGGCTGACAAGTGCGACATTTGCAAGGGCTTCTCCCAGAAGACTCTTAAAGATCGAAGACTAGTGGCATGGTTAAACAATGGAGCGGGGGCATACCCACCTTCGGAGGTAGGCTCCACGCGCAGCGTGGCCTCAGCGTCAAAATCTTCAGGGGCCCCGCGCCCGACATCGTCGGAACCCCCGGTGAAGAAATCACGACCGGCGGAGAAGGAATCATCGAGAAGCCATTCTAAGGAGTCTTCGTCGAAGAAAGCCTCGTCATCCTCATCTTCGACGAAGAAGGACAGAAAAGAGAAGTCGAAATCCTCCTCGGGCGATCATCACAGATCGACCTCGAGTCGAGAAGCGTAGGTCGAGTTCAGAAAAGGCGAGAACGCCTCAGGGACCTACACGATCACCACCGTCGTCGACGGTAGGCCAGTCGTCGACCACTTCTCTGACACTGACACAATTGGTCTCAACTGTTCTTGGGCCGCAGACAGCGACGGCGACGATGGGGCCAGCTTTAGCCTCGTCGACGGAGATCCTGCAAGAAGCATGGCGACCAGAAGTATTCGACCCGGTTTTGCAGGAGACCCTACTGCAGCAAGAGGCCTTGTCGGTGTCCTCGGGAGAGGAGGATGTGAGAGTAGCGGGCCCTGCAGACCTCGGGTTATAAGGGATTACCAGGCCTCTCTCTGGGAGCATTTCGGGGTATACCCCTCTTCTCAATCCGCAGTCACTCTTGTCGCTGGAGGTTTTATCCAAGTTATAAACGTTGCTGAAGACACTGGACGAGAGGCTACCTCAAGCAACTCCGGCCAGGTCGGCCATCCACGAACCGGGCCCGTCTCGTCGACCATCTCAGTCAACCCCCACGGCAGTGCTAGCGGGTGGAGACCTCTCCACGCCACGAGGAAGGAGAACTGATAGATTCGGACGACATTGGGTCATTTCACGCCATGATGGCCAAAGCGTGTACAGAATTCGGGTTGGCCCAGGAAGAGGAGAAAAAGGACTGCTTTCTTTTCGACCACATGGGAAAGAGAAGAAGGTTGGTGTTTCGGTACCCGTCCTGGATCATGTGTGGCAGGAGGGGATTACAGACCATGCATCACCCTTTCTCGGAACCGGCAATAAAAGGTTGCCTGGAGAAAAAATGTAAAGCCCCAGAAGCTACCCCCAAGTGTCTGTCCTCCCAACCAACCCCTGACTCAGTGGTGGTGGCTGCGGCGGCGAGGGCCCAGCACAAGTGCACGACCCCCCCCAGAAAGTGAAGCCAGAAGACAGGATGCCTTTCGGCAAAAAAGTGCTGCCGGTAGGAGCAACCACAGTGAAAGCGGCCAATTCTCTAGCCATAGTAGCCAGATACGACGGGGAGATGTGGCACGACTGGCGCCTATGCTGGAGCATCTTCCGGAAGAACATCGTAAGGCGGGGATTAAACGGGTGGATAACGGTATGGTTCTCCGAAGGCAAGCATGGCTAAAATGCACCAACTTTAGACCAGAGGTGCAATACAAGGTGCTGGATATGCCTTTTGAGGGAGACCTTCTGTTTGGCGAGAAGGTGGACGAGGCCCTGAAGGGCATGAATGAGGACTCGGACACGGCGCGTTCCTTGGGAGCCCTACAAAGTGGTCGAAGTTTCAGGTCTTTTCCTCCCTTTAGGGGAGCATCGGGAAACTCCAGATTCTCAGCATCGTGAGACAGATCCTTCGGTAGGCCAGCATACCCCTCCCAGGGATACAGAAGGGCTTCTCAAGCGGCAAAACGACGCCGAGACTACCAGGCCCCCAGGAAGAGAACAGGTTACTCGCCATCGAGGGATAAGCAGACCAAGGACCAGCAATGCCGGGCATCGGGACTTTCTTGGAGGCAGGGTATCGTGCTACATCGACGAATGGGAGCAAATAACAACGGATAAATGGGTGTTGGACACTGTAAGATACGGACATTCCCTGCAATTCAAAAGCAACCCTCCGCACATTCCACCGGTGTTTGTAGCTCAACCCCATCTGAGCGTGTTGCAGCAGGAAGTAGCACTTATGCTACAAAAAGGTGCTATAGAATTGGTTCCGTCGTCGCAGAGGGGTCAAGGGGTTTATTCCCGTTACTGTGTGGTGAAAAAAACCAAACAGAAAGTGGCGTCCCATTCTAGACCTGCGCAATCTAAACAAGAAGTTGAAAAGCCTAAAATTGAAGATGCTCACGCTCCAGGAAGTGATCCGGTCAGTTCAGGAAGGGGACTTTCTGGCATCTCTGAACCTGCAGGACGCGTACTTCCACATACCAATTTGTCGGCGACACAGAAAGTTCCTAAGGTTTGTGGTAGGACGGACTCACCACCAGTTCACAGTACTTCCTTTTGGGCTGAAATCCTCTCCCAGAACGTTCACGAAATGTTTGGCCCCCGGTGGTGGCCTGGCTGAGAAGGCAAGACCATGTGTACCCGTATCTCGACGACTGGTTGGTGAGGGGGTCCTCCCCTATGTCGACTCACACAAGTTTGCAGGCCACTATGCACCTCTCAACGGCTGGGGTTTGCAGTAAACTTCGAGAAATCCTTGTTAACGCCGTCGAGAAGCTTGGTGTTCCTGGGCGCGCAATTTGAGACCCAGTCAGGGTTAGTGAAGCCATCCCTCGATAGAATTGCCAAACTCAATCGATTGGCAGGTCAGCTGAAAATCAATACCAGACTATCAGTGAGAAAATATGTGTCGATTCTGGGCGCTATGGCATCCTGCATTCCTCTGGTGGGCAACTGCCGCCTGTTCATGAGGCCGGTTCAAGAGTTTCTGGCGGACCGGTGGACGCAGACCCTAGGGCTCTGGTCGGACAAACTGACCATCGACAAGCTCCTACTAGCTCTTCAGTGGTGGCAGACCTTTCAAAATCTATCCAAAGGGGTACCCCTACAGGAGCCGGAGTTTCGGCTAACCATAGTGACGGACGCATCCCTGACATACTGGGGAGCACACATGGGCACTCTACAAACGCACATCAACGTTCTGGAACTGAGAGCAGTGCGCTGTGCCTTGAAGTCTTTCCTGCCGCACAGCAGAGGGTCCATAGAGAGAATATTAACAGACAACACGACAGCGATGTTTTACTTAAGGAAGCGAGGGGGCGCGCGATCCAGAACCCTTTCCACCGAGGCTCAGAAGGTGTGGCATTGGGCTCTGAAACACGATATATCCATCATAGCTCATCATCTTCAGGGAGTAAGGAACGAGCAAGCGGACTCACTCAGCAGAAAAATGGACCAAATACATGAATGGGAGATAGACCGCGTTCAGTTGTCGAAGGTCTTCGAGAAATGCGGACGGCCTCCGCTGGATCTCTTTGCTATGCAGAGGAACAAGAAGTGTGAAATGTATGCCAGCAGGTGGCCACAGGAAGGTTCTCTGGGGGAAGCGTTCTCCTTCCCGTGGACGGACAAGCTCCTCTGCGCCTTCCCTCCGTTCCCTCTGATAAGAAGAACTCTGCAATGGATATGCAGGTACAGGTACTAGGGTCATCCTAGTGGCACCGTGTTGGCCGAGGTAGCTGTGGTTTTCCGACCTGCTTCACCTGTCAGTTGATCAACCAATAACGTTCCCGAAGGTTCCCAATCTCCTCGGGACGAAGGAACAGTGTGGCATCACAATCCAGACAGTCTCAATCTCACAGCTTGGCTCCTGACTTTTCGGAATTTGGTGCCTTGAGCATTTCGTCGGATTGTCGGAGAATCCTGCAAGCAGCACGCGCCACTTCCGTCAACAAGTCGTACGCGTGTAAGTGGGGAAGGTTCTGTACGTGGTGTCAAGGACAGACTGGAGTGCAACCTCTAAGGGTAACTCCGGAGCAGCTTCTACCATATCTGCTACACCTGGCGAAGAGCGGATTATCTTTTTCATCAATAGTACACCTGGCGGCCATCTCTAGGTTCACGAGGAGGAGGCAGTCGTCTCCCTTATTTAGTGACAGGCTGGGGAAACACTTCATGAGGGGTCTGTTCCGAATGTTCCCGCCGGTTAAACGTTTTCCACCAACTTGGAGTCTTAATGTGGTGCTAGCAGGCTTGATGAAAGCACCCTTTGAACCAATGGCCACATCATCGATGAAGTTCTTGTCATGGAAATTGGAAATTGGCTTTTCTAATAGCTATAACATCAGCTAGGCGGATCTCAGAATTGCAAGCATTGGTCGTAGACCCGCCATACCTACGTTTCTTTAAGGACAAAATGGTTCTGTCAACTAATCCTCGTTTCATTCCAAAAGTTCCTACGGCTTATCATAAACACTCATCCATTGTCCTGCCTACCTTTTTCGCGACCCCCTCATCGGCTGCGGAAAATTCATTGCATATGGTCCGTCGGCGAGAGGAAAAGCAATCTCAAAGCAGGGACTGGCCCGATGGGTCTCGTCGACGATTACCTTCTGTCATTCCAAAGCGGGAAAACCGCTACAATGGCGTCAGAGAGCTCATTCCACAAGGGCAACTTTGTCGTCGTCGACGGCGTTGTGGACAGGAATCCCACTGACAGACATTTGCCAGGCGGCGGCATGGTCAGTGCCTCACACGTTTACCCGCCATTACTGCCTCGAACGGCAGCATGCGGACGAAATACAAATGGGAAGAGCAGTCTTACGCCATCTGTTTCAATAAGGTAAGCCCTTTTCAAGAAGGGTCTGTACTTATTTTGGCATATGTATATATGTATGTATATATGGATATGCATGTATGTGTGTGTATATATATATATATATATATATATATATATATAGGTATTGATATGTGCATGTACTGTTGCTTATTTGTAAATGGGCAGTTTTATGTAAGCGTGGTTCGCTATACGTATGCATAGGAGGGTGCCGGATTGCATTCACACCTCCTTTTTCAGGCTCACTGCTGTGTATTCTATTCTAAGCATGTGAATCCATGAAAGATCCAATGCTGGAGAAGGGAATAGTTTCTTACCTGTAACTCCATTTCTCCAGCATTGGTATCTTTCATGGATTCACATGCGCCCGCCGGCCTCCCCGGAATGCAATTGACTTGTATAACTAGGTTTTCACCCTATTCTGCTTTGGAGGGGTTGAAATCTGAAGGGAGCCGGGGGGGGGTATTTATACCACTACGTCCTAGTGGGGAATGTGTGGGCGGCCCCAAAAACGACATAGATAGGACACAAAAGTGTTGGAAGTTTTCCTACGGCTTTATAAGTGTACCGAGGGTTCCCAGTCTGTCGACGGGGAATATTCTAAGCATGTGAATCCATGAAAGATACCAATGCTGGAGAAATGGAGTTACAGGTAATAAACTATTCCCATATATAGGCGCTTACTGCAATCTATTTACTATAAAGCTTGAGGCTAGCTTTTTAAGATTACTTTGCTGCTTGCGTTTCTGTTGCATCTGTATATGTATAAACTAGCTTAATATCTTCTGTTTCTGTGGCATAAGCTTCTTCACCTTGATCCCAAGATGTCACTTATCATTGGTACTTTCTTGATGCCTTCTAGAATATCTGCATTCGAGGGGATTGGGTCCTCCGATGTATTCCATATCTGACAGATAATGTCCACAGCTGCGCTGGAAAATTTTCTGCGTCGATGAGCCATCCCCGAGGACCTCTTCCGACGGCCGACGTCACACGATGTGAAAAGTAGGACGCACGACGCCTGTAGCCTCAGTTCCGTTTTTTCTGCGAACGTGTTCGCTTCGTGAATCTTGGTACGCCTCGTCTCTTTGGAGTTTGTTGTATTCTTCTCGGTTATTTGAACCTGTTCGGTTTTTGTGCAAACCTGTTCATGACGATGTCTACCTCGTCTTCAACCCCGCATCCGGGCTTCAAGAAATCCGGGGACTGTGGGTCCAAGATGTCGGTAACGGACTTGCACGACGCCTGCCTCTGGTACCTCGGGGAGGCCCAAGACACGGACAACTGTGTCGACTGCCAGTCGCTCACGGCCAAGGCCTTGGGGGGAGCGCAAGAAGTTGTCAGTAGGTAGGGTGTCTAAGCCCAGGAAGTCGAGGTCTGCGGGGCTTTCAACGGATGATTCGAGAGGCGACTCTCCGCGCCATCATCGGTGGTCCAGTGGGTCTCCTTCCAGGAGTCGGTCTCGCCACTCCTCTGCCTCTTCAAGGCATTCCCGGAAGCGCCAGCATCGGTCACCTCCCCCGTCCTCTTCCGAGGACTCTGCCCGTCGGCGGGTCGCTTATCCCACCATGCAAGCGACACCGGAGGAATGGGCTTCCGGTCCATCCGCCTCCGAGTGGGGTCGGTCGTGATAGGTCGAGAGACACCGCTCGCATGCCTTCGGGCTCGGGTGGTCGGCATGGTTCACGGGAGAGGTCCCACTCAGACAAGGGTAACCGTTCTCGCCATGTCCGTTCCAGGTCCCGGTCCTCAACGCGCTCGAGACAACGTGATCCTGTGCCGTCTTCGAGGAAGACGTCGACACCTGTGGCGCCGAGGTAGTCGACGACCTCTCTCGAGGCTCCGCCTAGGTCATCAAAGGACATGCTTGGAGCCCTGGCTTCAAGGCCTGTGTCGTCGCCGCCGGTGCTGGCGGCGCTGTGGCTGACGTTGACGCCGATTCTCTCGGCGCCGACTCGTTCGGCACCCTCAACGCCTTTCGGGGTGGTGATGTCAGAGGGGCCCCGTGGCACGGGGGTAGCCTCTAGAGAGGCTCTGGCTAAGGTCAGGCATAGCTTTGGTCCCCAGGTGTCTTCCTCTCACCACCTGGAGTACATTTCAGAGGGTGATGAGGGCTCTGATGAGGGCTTGGTTCTGGTTACGGTGCCTGATGAGCTTCTCTCGGGCCATAGCCAATTTGATGACCTGAGGCAGTCACTGCATGATGCCATTGGACTGGACACCTCTCCGGAGGTGGAGTTTTGTAGGCCAGAGCCTGGCACTCGTGGCAATTCTTCGTACCGGCACCTTATGTCTCGGGTCACCGAGTACTTGGGATGGTCGGCTCCCCCAGGGGAGTTTGTTCAGGATTATCTCACGGACATCCTTGATCTTGGTCCTCCCACTGACCCGGTACTGCCGTTTCATATGGCTCTGCAGAGAAGTGTGGCGGCGGCTTGCACTGCTCCGGAGAGTCTCCCGGCAGTGGGCAAGTCTTTGTTGCGAAAATACGGTCTAGCCAGTAGCGACCCCTGCTACTTGTCCAGGCACCCGACTCCGGAGAGTTTGCTGGTGCCGGCGGCTACGGCCCCGGCAAAGCAGGCGTCTTATCCTACCATCCCTCCGGATAGGGACGACAAACGTTTTGATGGCTGGGCGAAGAAAGTATTTTCTTCAGGGGGTATGATGCTTCAGGCGGCCAACTCTGTATGTGCCTTGTCTCGTTTCACACACACTCTGTGGAACTGTGTTGCATTAGTGGCTGAACATATTCCCGAAGGGGACGAATGGGATGGTTTCCTTGCTATGGTTCAGGATGGCAAGGATGCCATGTGTGAGGCCGTTCAGTCAGGTTTGGACATGGCAGATCTGTGTCAGCCAGTCCATGGTGGCGAGCACCGTAATACGCAGATTTGCATGGTTGCGGAAGTCGGGGTTCGCTCCTGATGTGCAGTCCCGGCTCCTCAACATGCCCTTTGACGGTGAACATCTTTTTGGCAGCAAGGCTGACGAGAGCCTTGAGAGGTTGCAGACCTCCAAAGCTGCAGCAAAGTCGTTGGGTGCTGCAGTTCGACAACCTCCGCCTTTTCGTCCTAGGGGACAACAATGGAGGGATGGTTCCTTTCGCTATTACTCGTCCTTCAGTAAAGCGAGAGGAGCTGTCAGTCAAAGGAGTCACCGTAAGAGTGCCAGAGGTGGAAACCAGGGTACTCGAGGTGCCATGGCCTCTCGGGCAGTTGCCTCTTTGCCCTCAGGCAACGCCACAGCCGCTACCACTCAGTCATGAGGCCAGGTCCCATGGTTCGCTGGTTGGGGGGAAGGCTGGCGCAACATCTTGTAGAGTGGCGTGCCATTACTTCAGATGTGTGGGTTCTGGAGATCATAACCCACGGCTATTGTCTTCCCTTTCGGCAGAGGCCTCACGACAATCCACCTGGGAACCTCTCTTTGAAGAGTTCGGGTGCGCAGGAAATTCGAGCCCTGCTGGAGAAAGGCGCCATAGAACTGGTGCCTGTAGCAGAGAAGAACAAGGGATGGTATTCCCCTTATTTTTTGATTTCGAAGAAAGACTGGGGATTGAGACCCATCATGGACTTGCGCGGTTTGAACAAACTCCTCAGGAAGGACAAGTTCAAGATGGTTACTCTCAAGTCCTCCAGGCCCTTCAACTTCAGGACTGGTTGGTGTCTCTCGACCTCAAGGACGCTTACTTCCATGTGCCGATCCATCCCAAGCACAAGAAGTACCTGAGGTTCGCGGTTGGCGACTTGCACTTTCAGTTTCGGGTCCTGCCGTCGGATTGACCTCCGCCGCGAGGGTTTTCACCAAGCTCATGGTGGTGGTGGTAGCGCATCTCAGGAAAGGGGGGATTCACGTCTACCCCTACCTGGACGATTGGTTGATCAGGGGGAGCTCTCCCGAGCAAGTCCTGGATCATCTGTCCGTCACCTGCCACTCCCTTCACAAGCTGGGCTTCTCCCTCAATTTAAAGAAGTCCCATTTGACGCCAACACAGCGGCTCCAGTACATCGGAGCAGTGCTCGACACATCCCTGGGGCTGTGTTTTCCTCCCCAGGTGAGGGCTCTTCACATTCAGCAGATGGTGCACAAGTTTCAACTTGCCCAGACGCTCTCGGCGTTCGAGTTCTTGAGGTTGCTCGGCCTCATGGCATCCTGCATTCTTCTGGTGCCAGAGGCTCGTCTGCGGATGAGATCTTTGCAGTGGGCACTCAAGATGCAGTGGTCGCAATCTCCGGCAGGATGTCGGACCCTGTTCAGGTGCCTCCCTCGGTCGCCCAGGACCTTCTGTGGTGGGCCGTCGAAGGCAATCTGATGAAGGGGGCCCTGTTTTGGCTTCCCTGGCCGGAGGTGACGATCGTGACGGACGCATTCCTCACGGGATGGGGAGCTCATGCCAACGAGTTGACAGTCAGCGGTCATTGGTCTCCGTCGGAGTCCAGACTCCATATCAATCTGTTGGAGCTGAGGGCCGTCAGGCTAGCCCTGAAGGCTTTTCTGCCAACTGTGCGAGGAAAGAGTGTCCTGATCCTAACGGACAACACAGTGGCCATGCACTACCTCAACAAAAAGGGGGGGCAAGGTCACTTCCTCTGTGCAGGGAGGCGATGCAGCTCGAGTTCTGGGCCATCCAGCAGGAAGTTTCAATCTCGGCAGTTCATCTGGCCGGGGACGACAACGAGCGGCGGATGCTCTGAGCAGGCAGAGCACGATCTCTCACGAGTGGGAGCTGGCTCAGGAGATTCTCCTGGAGATCTTCGCCCTTTGGGGGACCCCTCAAGTGGATCTCTTCGCCTCCAGTGTCAACCGGAAGTGGGAAAGGCTTTGCTCGCGGGAATTTCCTCCAAAAGGAGCCTTAGGAGACGCGTTCATGGTGGAGTGGTCGTTCCCACTGCTGTACGTGTTTCCTCCAGTCCTCCTCATCCCGCAAGTACTGCAGAGGTTACGGAGATTTGGTTCCCGGATGATTCTCATTTCTCCGGCGTGGGCTCGGAGGACGTGGTACCCGGACCTTCTCGACTTGTCCATCTGCCCTCCGTGTCGTCTTCCCTACAGAGACGATCTGCTCTCATGGGAGGGAGGTCAGGTTCTGCATCCAGAGGTCAGATCCCTCCACCTTCACGCTTGGCTTCTGAAAGGTTGAGGTATAAGGATTGGGACCTCCCTGAAGACGTGTTGGAGGTGTTGCTCTCGGCCAGGCGGCCGGCAACAAAGTCTCTGTACCGTTGCCGTAAGTTCTGCGATTGGTGCAGAGTTAAGAATGTGGATCCTTTTGAGTGTGACATTCCCATGATTCTGTCTTTTTTGCTTTCCTTGGCCCACAGGGGCTTGCAAGTGGGTACCATTAAAGGTTACCTGGCGGCACTGTCCATATTTAAGCGCTCGTCTGAAGAATGTTCCTATTTTAAGATTCCATTAATTTCTCAGTTTTTAAAAGGGTTCACTAATGTGTTTCCTCCGTCACCTTTTCTGGTGCCCGGTTGGGATTTGAACCTTGTTCTTAAGTTTGTTATGGGTGCTCCATTCGAGCCTTTGAATTCTTGCCCTTTGAGACTGTTAACTCTTAAAACTGTGTTTTTGGTTGCTGTTACATCCGCTCGCAGAGTGAGTGAGTTACAGGCACTTTCAGTTAAGCCACCCTTCACTGTGTTTCATAAGGACAGGGTTGTCCTTTGAGTTCGTCCGTCCTTTCTTCCGAAGGTGGTTTCGGAATTTCATTTGAGCCAGAAGGTGGTTCTTCTGGCGTTCTATCCTCCTCCACATCCTGGTAAGGAAGAGGAAAGGCTCCATAGGCTTGATCCTAGGAGAGCGTTGAGCTTTTATATTTCGCGCATGTCCCGGGTCAGAGTGGACGATCAACTTTTCATTGGCTACGCTGGAAAGCGTTTGGGACAAGCTGTGACGAAACAGACTTTGTCTCGTCGTATTATTTTAGCTATCTCCGAGTGTTACCGCTTGGCGGGTAAGGACCCTCCGGCTGGCTTGGGGCCCATTCTATCAGGGGAGTGGCTGCATCTACTGCCCTAAAGAGGGGTGTTCCTATTCGTGACATCTGTGATGCAGCCACCTGGGCTTCGGTACATACTTTTGTACGTCACTACTCCCTCGATTCCATCCGAGGGCAGGATCTGGCCTTTGGCAAGGCAGTCCTTTATTCCGCAATTTGATTGGGCATGCAAAATTTGTGTTCTAAATTATTTTCCCACCTCCTTGCTTGGTACTGCTTTGGGAGTCTGTCATAGATATGGAATACGTCGGAGGGCCCAATCCCCTCGAAGAACAAGTTACTCTCTTACCTGGTAACGTTCTTTCGATGTGATAGTCCGACGACTTATTCAATATCGCTCCCTCCCTACCTCCCCCGCTGCAGAATTTCTTATGCGATTGCAGCTTGCGTTCCGCAAGGCCTTGTGTGTCTGACTGGCAGAAAACTGGTGTCACACTTTCTGGGGAAAAAACTACAACTGAGACTACGGGCGTCGTGCGTCCTACTTATCACATCGGGTGACGTGGGCCGTCAGAGGAGGTCCTCAGGGATGGTGCATCGATGCCATCGACGCAGGACGCAGACGCAGAGAATTTTCCGAAGCAGCACAGCTGTGGACATTATCTGTCATAGATCTGGAATACGTCGTCGGACCATCGTATCGAAAGAACGTTACCAGGTAAGAGTAACTTGTTCTTTCCTGGTCTCTGCATCTCTTCTATGTTCAGCTCAGTTTTGACGTCACCATTCATCTGCTCTGCTTTTTCAGGAATCTCATTCAATTGGACAACATATTGTTTTGTATGCAGGTACGGTTTTCTCGATGGGTACCTTGCCTACCAGATCTTCGTAGGTATTGGTACTCTCACTGGTACTCCACAGAGTCCATACTCTGCTCTTTGTCTGTTCAACTGCTCTGTGTATGTCTGAGACTCTGGTGTCCAACAGACAGGTAATATGGGTGAGGCTGTTGGAGTAAGGGTACTTTGCTCGTCCTCTACAAGATGGTTCTGTTTGTGGTAGAGGACCGCCTCCCAAGTTAATGATCCCAAATTTGAAATAGCCCTCAAAGACGTAAAAAACCAGCTCGATCACGCAAACGATCATCGGGGCACACTCTTCTTGCTCCTGCTTCTGGATTTCTCTGCGTCGTTCGACCTCGGCAACCACAAGATCCTTTGTCATGCCTCACATCCTCAGCTCACTTCTCCATAGAAGCCACAAGCTGAATCGCCTCATTCCGAGCTGAGCGATCATCTCACAAGTGTTTGCTGGAGAAGCCTCGGCCACACCAACACCCACAGCTTTTGGAGTACCCCAAGGCTCTTTTGTCTCGGCCACCCTATACAATGTATATAAACAAAGCCCCTCTTTGACAACCACGACACCCTTGTATGCAAGCTATGCAGATAACACCCAAATTCTGGGTGTTATCTGCATAGTCACTGGTGACTACCCCAAAAACACCCTCAAAATATCTATCCAATCCTGGATGGCCACACAGTCTCTGCCTGAACGCCAACAAAAGAGAACTTCTCCTAATAGGGCCCCTGGTCTGTCTTGCAAAAACAACCTCAAGACTTTACCTCTTTCATCATTGACGGCCACAGCATTGCCGTTGCCACCTCTGTCAAAACTCTTGGCTTTGTCTCGTCAGGTCAACCACCACAAACCGTCGAAGTCGCTAGAGCCCTTGTTGGGTCAAAAGAACCTACACAAACTCCATACAATCCAAAACCATGTGTTCAGGGCCGCACTTCACTTGAGCAAACAGGGACCATATCTCAGAGGTCAGGGAAACCGCCCATTGATTACCAATCAAGGATAGAATCAACTTCAAAATTCTATTCCTCACTCATTGTTGCCTATCAAACGATGCCCCTTGCTAACTAGCAACGAAAATAACCAAAACCTCATCTTCAAGACCTACCAGATCTCACTATACTCACTGCCTTACCACACCCAGGTTCAAATGTTCTAGAGCAGGTGGAGCCAGCTTCCCAGACCGCGCTCCCACAATCTGTTTAGAAGATGGATGGGTAGTTTGTTCCAAACTGTCCTACAATGCATTCAGAAAACCGCTTAAGACCCACCTTTTCGACTGACACTTTGATCTGCCCCTCCCCCTCCTCCGCTAGCTCGCTGGTTGTAGCGCCTAGATGCTAGAGGGCTTTGTGCGCTGTTCTAAATGTTTAAATAAAATCGAAGGGATAAGAACTTGTTTCTTTTAATTAAAGTGTGGAATTCTTACTTCAACCAGCAGCAAACGCCTGAATTCCAGACTTCTCTTTTGTGTTTTCCACTGTTTCCATCCCTCTAGGCAGGCGGAAAATGTGAAATGAATGCTGTAACCCTCCTGTAAAAGTCTATTTTTATTCATATACAGGAATGGACATTGCTCTTTAGTTCACAAAATAACATAAAATAATTATGGTATGAGATTTGACCAGGTTGTGGAGGTGGGGTGATGGGGGGGTGGGGGTAAATGAAACAGTCATTGGGGACTGTACAGATATAAGATTTCCCTTTGGTGCAATTTTTCCCTCCAGTTATGGACCCCCCTAAACTTTTTGCTTTTGTTTGGCTTACCTAACCTGACTTCATCTGCACTCCTCAAGGCTTTTGCTCATTTGTTATGGGGAAACTGGCACCTCCCTCGGGCTGCCGGTACTGGGAAACTGTTTCCCTTAGTCTTTGACTTTATCATTTCTTGGTAATTTTTTATCTATGTGCCAAGTACCTTATAGTACCGCGCATAGGGGTCATTTTTGTTTTATGGC
Organism: Ambystoma mexicanum; assembly: GCF_040938575.1. Taxonomy (NCBI): domain Eukaryota; kingdom Metazoa; phylum Chordata; class Amphibia; order Caudata; family Ambystomatidae; genus Ambystoma; species Ambystoma mexicanum. The sequence goes on from NC_090921.1 coordinate 464,262,346, forward strand.
TCTAGCCACCCTTTGAGGATTTTTTAAATAGTTGATATACCATATTGCGTTTGCCGCATTTGGGCCAAGGCTATGGCCAGTGCCGAAAATGGCCGTGCCATGAAGTCTTTTCTTTTGTCCTTTGGCCATTTTGTCCCTTTGCCTTCCCCCAAGTCGGGAGACTGTATTTGGGCATGCAGACTCCCGCAGAAACCGCATCTTTCGTGGGCACCTGCATGTCACGTGTGCTAGTGCCCAGGAAGATGGTTGGTGACTGTCTGGTACCAATCCACACTTCTGGTGGGCCTGAATGACTGGAACACTGTGGGCCATGATTGGCCCATGCCTGGCGTGAATGCAAGAGAGTAGATCTTCCATCGGCTATCCCAGATTTGAGCGTACAAATTAATCAACGATATGAGAAGGGCTCTGCATCCATTCCATGTCGATCATCTGAAGTTCACACCGAACTACAGAAGGAGCCAAGTATCCTGAAATGAAAGAGCAGACCTGTGGAACCTCCGGAGATGTGCTGGAAGGTTTGGCACCCTGACCTTACGGTTGTCCAGTCGGACACCTGCTTTTGCATCGAGCACAAAAGGCCCTTTAGAGTAGTGGGACTAATTACTCTTGGCACCCCCTGCTTACTCTTGAAAAGAGTCTCTTCGGAAGCAAAGTGGCCAGCTGAAACCTGGGGTATCGTATAGGAGCACCACCGTCCCCAGTTGACACTTGAGACTTTGGAAATCACTAACTGGTGGTCCTGGGCCCTCTCCCACCAATACTCATTGTCCTAGCTCCTCTGGGTCGTGATTTATGAGAGTGCAACGTGAGCATTTGCAGTCCCTGTTGTGCACCACTGTGGTGGCGGTCTCTGTAGGAGCCTTGCATACCTGCCCCCCTGTGCCCCGAGATGTGCTGCACTGGAACTGTCTTCCTTTCTTTTTCGAGAGCTGAGAAAGGGCTACTGTCCCACCACGGATGACCGTCCCGACCCGCAGCCGCTGAGAGCCGGAGCAAAGTGTAACTGCAGGGGTTATACCTGCAAGCGACCTGGATTAGACTGGCACAGTTTGGCCCTGACTGTCGAGGGTCGGTGAGTACTTGCATCACTTACCGGTGGCCCCTGGCACAACCAATTTTTTTTTTACGCACGAGAATCCCTGAAAAAATACTCACCTTAGCTGGGCTAGCCTGCGCTCCCTAGCTATTCCTGAAATCCGAAAATTGCTCTACCTGCAAGTGTAGACACTCAAATAATAGGGCATTATTCTTCATCATCTCAAGCCCCTTCCTGAACTGCGACAGCTCCCTGCAGAGGATGTGCTTTCGCTCTTACGCCCGACCGCGGATTGTTAACACACTGCTGTACTTTTGAGCACAAGGTTTCCCATTTCGTAGGGCTGGACTGCTAAGTTAGGGATCGACACTGAAGAACTGCCTAATGAGATAATTGTGTCTATTTTCCTTTTCTGTTACAGGTTGTGGTTGTGTTTTCCCCCTTGTCGGCATTAGACGAAACACATTTGTTTATATGGTAAATAGTGTAAGTGTTGGGAAGGAGGCAGCTCGCTCCCAACCCCCTAGGCCCTTTAGAGTGAGGTGAGATGCATTTGAAGCACTATGTTGGGCTAGGGGAAAGTGGGAACGGTGAGAAGGAACAACTCCCAGTTTAACATGACCCTACTATGATATAACCAACTATAGTCTATCCACATAGTATAGCATAAGGTGTGAGCAGCAAGGGAAATCCCCAGCCATGCCCGAGCTCCCATGAGGACAGCCAACACCCCTGATTGCCACACACGCCTATTCATTGTTCTTACAGTGTTGCAAAGATGTTCGAGAGAAATGTGCCATACAAGGCCGCGATCAGAGACTGGCACCTGGTGTGCATGTTATATCACACTGGCCAAATCCCGGGTGACCACAAGTTCTAACCCATATAACCTTAAGATCCCTGAATTCCATGGCACCAGGTGCCCTTTGACCACCAACCCCAAAGTAACAAGTCTTGAAATGTTCAAAGAAGACGGAGAGGGCATATTGTCGAAGCGACAATCGTGTGATTTGTATTGCGACGAGCTGGGAGGGATAAATATTAGTTCAAAACGAGGGTGGAAACCTTGAGCCGGATGGCGCAGAGGGGAGTGAGTGAAATGTGTGTGTGTTTGAAGGTTAGAGTGGGCCAGAACCTCCTTTTTGTCCGTTTTAAGGCCTGGCACGTGCACAATACGAGTGATAAAATATTCGTATGGTGGGAGTATAATTAATTTGTTTTCTGACCTTAGATATGAGAAGATGAGCCCCGTAGCATACATGTGACGGACGGACGGACGGACGGACGGACGGACGGACGGACGGACTGGGCTGGGCCAAATAGACTGGCATCTCTTATGGGTAAAGGTGAAACATGTATAGGGTCCATCCAATCAGCCACACAGTCCTTTTCTGTATGTTGTCATTATGACGCTGCACACCTTTAAAAGTTTGTACCTCTTTTTGGCAGAATGTTCTTGGCAGCAGATTCCTTTGCTGTTGCTCTCATCTGTGTGCAAGATTAAAACCTTGTTATCTTTACAAGAACGACTAAAGACTTTCTTCCCTAGAGGGTTTTATTCTCTCTAGTGTGAGCGTTCAGGGACTTGGCTTCAGTTGGTGATCCCGGCTTCACATGTACCTGCAGAGGCATCCAGGCGGCTTCTCCAGAAGGAGCCACGCCCATCTATAGCATCCGGTCCCGAGTGGTTTTAGCAGGAGCCATTTTAAGAGAATTCCTCTCTGCTCTTTGAAACGGGGTGTGGCTCTGAGGAGAGTGCAGGCCGGTGTTGGAACACTGCGACGGAGGAGTTTGGGTGAGCATGCACATGTGAGTAGACTCTTGTAAGAGATAACAAATAGGGGACAGATCAATGGGGAAGTGTGGAAGGTGTGAACACGTGGAGAGCGAGGTCAATGATATGACGTGGATGAGGTCAGGGTATTGTGAGTAGAGAATTTTCGATAAGGTATTGTAAGTTAAGGTATTATAAGGTAAGGCAAAAGTAAGATAAGGAGTCCCTCCTCGGAAGGGGAGGGAATGTGGTACCACAAGACATATTATTTAAAGGAGGGATACGGAAATAAAAGTAGTGGTCTCATATAAGTAGTAGGCCTGGAATAAGTAGTGGTTGCTATTTTAGCTTGTTGTTCCATTTTATTGTGTTTTGTGAATCAAGAACAGGCCCTAGAAGGGGCGGTAATTGTGTGTGGTGTGGTGTTGAACATTTCTGTGGAGTGGCATGTGTGTTCGTGCGCAAGGGAGGGTGATAGAAAAGGGTGGGGGTTGATTTTTGTTTTTCACTTCATTACGAGCAAGCCACAGCATGCGCAGCACGTTAGCGGGACTTTGCAGTGTTAGTCAGAGAATCACTAGCATTGGGGGTTGGAACACCAATAGAACATATAAGGCCCTGCCACTGTATCGCGACAGTGTGGACAAATATCATAAGCTTTGTATGGCGGAGACAAGAGGAGGGAAGATGCCCTGCCCATGGTCATGGCAGGGCGCTCACAACAAGAGCATCCTGGAACATATGTATACATCTTTAGTAGCAAAATGTAAGGGGGAGCAGCTGCAGAAGAGAAAAGAAGTTCTAGATTGCTGCCGTATGCTCAAAGACACAGAAGATGAAGGTAGCGGGGTAGAGGCGCAGAGAAAGGAAGATGTGAAGTGAAGAAAGGGAGAAGGAGAGGCAGGGGCGCTAGTGGAGTTTGGGGGATTATATCCCTTCATAACATATCATGCAGGAGGGTACACTAATCCTAGATATGTACCAGTTGCAATTGTGACCCCTTCTGCTGCGCTAGAGTCCTCTGAAGCACCAGTAACACCACAGGCTACCACTCGCCCCACCTCTGTATACGCATAGCCTGTAGTACTGGCATCAGCCATTAACAGGTCAAGGGAGTTTGAGGATAGGCTGACAGGATTGGTAACCAAATTGAGAAGAATACAAGACATCTCCAAGGACAGTAAGGCATATAGGGGCATTGAGAGAAGGGTTGGGAGACTGGAAATCAGGGGGAAGTGCTGCTTAGGATGGATAAGACATGTAGGTGTTGAGAAGGAAAGAAGCCCGGCTGGGTGAATAATCTTGGGAAAGCAGAATACGGTGATGAGAGAGAATGTGGATGAAGAGGGCGATGATACGTTTGTTGAGGGTCAGAGCGAAGGAGAAGGAAGGAGTGAAGAGGTGGTTAAGAGTACCCCCCACAGATAAGTTGTTTGTGGGCGGAGGGCAGTTTGAGGCACAGGGCAGGCCGGATGGCATTGGTAAAGAGAAGAGGAGTCACGAAGAAGGGTGCGGGAAGTACGGCAAAGATGCAGATGACCCTCATACATAAGGGGTCAGGGCGGACACCATATGTGCCCTGGGCCCAAGTGGATTAGAATAATTTAATTAAGGCACTCCCACAGCACAGCAACGGTGAGCAAGTGGATATATGATTTTTAAAAGCAAACAGCAGGGTTGCCCCTGGCAATAGGGGATCTCAAGAGCTTGATGGTTGCTGTAATTGGGGACCATGCTGGGGACGTGTGGGTTAAGGCCGGATTCCTCTTAGTAATCCTGGGGGACGATGCACATGATGAAACATCATTTAATGGAGTTATAACACTGGTATGGGACGCACTATGGAGGGCCTTCCCAGGTATCCTTGATTTACAGTCCTTGATGCGGTATACAGTGATATGGGTGATGACGAGGACCCAGCTAGATTTATTCTTAAAATGCAAGAGAAGTAGAGAGCTGAAACGGGAGGGCCGTGGGATCAATCAATCAATACCATTTTTCTATTTTTTTGTAAACGGGGGCTTGCCGGAGGAAGTACAGAAGGCGTTGGATAAAATCGTGGGTATTGAGGCGAAGGGGTGGCCTGAAATAGAGTACAATAGTGATCATTGTAAAAGGATTAAGGAGCGGGAAAGGGAAACGGTCTGAATACATCAGGCAGAAGAAGCAAAATTGGTGGAGATAAAAGTGGCAAAGATTGCTGTTCAGGTGCCTGTGACTCCGCCTATACAGGTAGAGGGCACTGAGAGTACTGAACAAGTTGTGAGTGCCACTATTGTGGTGCTCTGGGCTGAAGGAGGACAAGGACAGTGGGGCAACAATATCTCTGCCGACAGTGGCAACAAGGAGGACTGCAGTGAGGATGAGGGGAATTTCGAGGTGCAAGAGGAGGAGGGGTTAGACCCGGGGGTGTGGGTTTGGATCGTCTCAATGCTGGCATTGTTTAAGGTGGGGGCATTTTATGAGGGAATGCAGGAGTAGGTCTGCAGTGGGATTTACTTATGGGCCACAACAACAGGGCCAAGGGCCCCAAGTAGCAGGGTATCCGCAGTAGGGTCAAGGATATCCGAACTAAGGGTATTCCCATAGGCAACACCAAACCTATAATCACCAGCCTCAAGCATCGGACATGCAAGTTCTGCAACCGCAACAGCAGCAGCAGGGTGGTGCTGCCCCGGAGAAATGGGTACCAAGTGGGACTGCTGCTCCCTTGGGAGGAGCAGAAGTGGTAGGAGGGTATATCCTTCTAGTTTCCTGGAACATAGCCCGCTTAGGACAGTCTACAGAGAGCAGTCGCTTGTCCGGTCTTGTTGACAACCATCCACCCCGAAGAGGACCATTTGTTGGGGTGGGGGAGGGTTGGTCGAGGAGATGGGAAACAAACAGTTTGTATTCATGGTGGATTCTGGTGCAACAATCCTGTATTGTGGAAGGAAACTTTCCACTATCGGGATAATATCTTGACAAGCAGGGCTCTGGGGCTATTTCCAAGGTCCCATACACTAAGGAGTTGGACGTAAAAGTGGGAGGGAAGGTAGTACGGGTGCCATTACTATATTCTGATGGTTCCCCTGTCAATTTACTGGGCAGAGATCTGCTCAGCAAGTTAAATATGACTATATCCTTTACAGATCATGGTATAACCTGCTCCACGCCTGCGATATGTGCTCTAAGGGCAATGTTGATAATACATGCAATGACCAGGGAGGTGGTGGTCCGCTGGATTCTCGTAGACCCGGACATGTTTATTTATGGCATCACTGTGCTTGTAGAAGCCGTGCTCCAGATTGTCAAACGGTGTTGGCTAGTGCCCTCTGATTTAATTTTTTCATCCAGCAGTGTCCCCTAAGGTGGTTGCAGGAACAATATTGTCATTGGATTTATAGGGGTTGTTGGTTTCGGATAAGAGGGGTTGTTCTGTTGGGAACTGACAGGGACGGATGTGAGTGGCGCACAGTGCTCTGTGTTGATCAACAGTACTGATGACAAATTGTTTTGAAGATAACAACAAAGAGGGGGACATAATCCCAGAGATCTGTATCCCCTGTGAGTTAATGATGCATTGCCGAAGAGTGCAGTGTCCCTTGATGGCAGATTAACATCACCTCCATTTTTTGACGAAGAATTATAACATGTGCCTACGCAGATGTGGACTACTGATCCACATGATGTAGGGTTACTGAAAAACGTGACCCTGTTGCGTATAACACTGAAACCAGGTACAGTGCTGCCCAGGGTAAGGCAATATCCATTATCAAGGGAAGCAGAGGAGGGTATTAGAAAGACTATACAGGCCCTACTGGACCAAGTTATCATTGTGCCATCTATGTCCCTGTGTAATACGGCAATATATCCTGTCAAAAATTCAACAGGCGGCAATTGGAGAATGGTTCAGGATCTGCACCCCCTGAATGATGTGGTATAGAAAGAATTTCCAGTTGTTCCCAATACTGCAACAATTTTATGCAGCATCCCCACAGAAGCCATGTATTTTACTGATATGGATTTAAAAAATGCAATAATCTCGATCCTACTCCATCCTGAGTCGAGGTACCTTATAGCATTTACACAGGCCCAGATGAATGGTAAAAGAATACAACCAGACAGGGCAGCGTTACTATGCGCCTCAGTTAAGGAAATGTGGAAGTTCCTGCGCCTGTGTAATTACTGTAGGGCCTGGATTCTAGATTACGCGGCATACACAAGGCCCCTTTTACAGGCCCTTGGAGTACCACAAAAACAAAGGAACACAAGTTACAGTGGATGGCCGACATGATAAAACTTTTACATGCAGGAATTTTACTATTCCGACGGACAGCTTAGGAAAGCAGTATTGACCCAGAAAAGCACTATGGGCCATAAGCCTTTAGCCTACTACAGCGGTGCGTTGGATACAGTAATGCAAGGGCAGTTTGTGTGCGAACAAGCTTGAGCAGCAGCTGCATTTGCAATAGAGAGAAGTTCTATAATTGTGATGGGGTGTTCAGTCATGTGGTAGGTGGAACATTTTTTGTTTGCCATTCTAGAAAGATAGAAATCTACACAGACTACACAACGGTTTTTGGCATATGAGATCATTTCTAAACCCCATATTCATGTAGTTAGGTGTAAAATGGTGAACCCTGTCACCTTTTTAACAGATATGCTTACTATAGAGGACTTAATGGTGCATTACTGTGCCACATATGAGGGGTAGGAGAATAACCTTCCCAAAGCAAGAGACTGTGTATTGACAGAGGGTGAGGTACTTTTTGTTGACAAGTCTTCGATAATTCAGCAAAGACTGACAAGGGGCAGCAGCGTTACGACTTGTGGGAGGAGAGTGTAAGATGGTGGTCATGGAAAGGTTGTCCATGTATTATTCTGCACTCGCAGTGTGACTCGGGGCGCTCATCAAAGCACTGAGAGTGTCTCAAGTGTGCCATGTCACAATATATTCTGACTCTGCGTACGTTACAACAAAGGTAAATGCTGGTCTGTCCCGCTGTAAGTGGGGATTTCGGAGGGTGGATGGATCCCCAGTGCAGCATGCGGCACTGTTAGAAATTCTGATAGAAGTGTTATCACAGCTATTATGGCGTTAGTCAAGTGCGCCGCCCACACTAACGCGACAGACTAAATATCGATGGGGAATGCAGCTGTCAATGCGGCAGCCGAAATGGTGGCATATCTGCCAATGCTGAGTACGGTGTGACTGCCCACTGGTATGCAAACATCCAGTACCGTACACCGCATTGCCCATCTCCCAGAATATCAAACTACAAGGAAGGGCACCTGAAAGGGAGAAAGAGTTGTGGTTACGGAGAGGTTGCATGCAATTTCCGACAGGTGTGTTATGGAAGCAGGAGAGCCCTGAGAAGACTGTAATGCCACAGGAGTTGCTAGCCATAGCCTTTGAACAATTACACTACCCATCTCACAGTTCGAAACAGCAGATAGCAGCAGATATACAGGAGGACTGGTTTATACCAAATATTCAGGAAAGTATCACAGAAATGGTCGTACATTGCACCACATGTCAACATTTTAGTACAGGGTTGATACTACGGATGTTACAGAGCACCTTGTCCCACCTTACTGGGCTGTTCTGTGAAGTGCACATAGACTTTGCTGCTATGGGTGAGCGTTGTAATGGGTCTAAGTACCTCATTGTAGTGGTCTGTCCTTTCTAAAGCTGGGTGTTATCAGGGCCGTGTGCACACCTGGATGCCAAGTGCGCTGCTAGGTTTTAGTGCAGGAAGTGTTCCCGCAATGGGGTGTTTGCGATGTTTTAAGGTCAGACAATGGCGCACATTTTTTCAATGCAGTAGTTCAGTACGCTACAGCACTACTTGGCATCAAGCACCGTATGTGGTCGATTTACCACCTACACGCCAACGGCGTTGTGGAGAGACTAAATGGGCTCCTTTAAAAGTAAGTTATCCAAGAAAATTGGTAGCATGAACAATTTTTAGCTATGGACAGTTGGATACATGGAATCAAGGAAAGATTGCCAAATCGAAATATTTCAACAATAATGTGTTTTTGGGCCTTTTTTCAATCTGAAAAACACGTACTAGAGTAAATTGACCAATGCTCATGAAGCTCCACAGAACCTAGCAACCACTGTTCCTCCCATTTTGCTGAGCAATTCGCTTTCTGGTTATGTTTTCTGCATGCCAAATTTGGTAATTACGTTAAATATATTTTAGTATGTGGCGCTCTGATTGTGACCATGTTGGAACCAAATGCACATCACTCTATCAAATACATACACAACTCAAAATAGTGTCCAGGGGATTGAGCAAAAATACTTGGATCCCAACTTAGTTCATCAGTTATTTTAATCATTTATTCCTCATAACGTCTACATTTCATTCAACCATAGTTTATTAAATTTGGATTTCTCCATTAACAATAAATAAGACACACATTTGTAGTAAAAAATATTAAAACCGTGCCAACTACCACCCATCACCATTTGATAAAATCTGGTATATATACCTTTGTCGACCGTCCATTTGATAACTTTATAAAATCTACCTTGGGTCAATACAGAACCCTAACTTTTCATACATCCTGCTCGATGGGTTAACGCAGCCCTAACATATTCATAGAAATTTTAAATATAATCTGCATTATTGTAGTTCATAATATACCACAATGTCTCCCTGAATTACCTAATGTTGTTCTGGACAATTTCAGAAGGTTTCGGATGTTTGTGTAAATCCACAAAGTAGTTAACGATCAGTTAAAAATCACCCAGATTTTCTGTGACAGCCATGTTACAAGTGCAAACATTAGTAATTTTGGTCCCGCCCCATTTAATAGGTGCATTTAGAGGAAGCATATTTAGGCAGGTTATGAAAACTATTCTTCTGCCATCAGGGGACATAATGTTACACACTTCACTTCCTATCACTGTATTCACCCGAAGAGCTGCGTACAACCTTGGAGATCCCAGGCTGCATGCCGTTCTCCTGTCTTCCTTTGAATCAGCATAAATGGCTCTTTGTTTTAAAACAGATCTTGGGTGAGTATAATCTGTTTGCTTAAAAATATTGTCTCCACTTCACAAATAATTTACACCCCTCATTATACCAGGTATATCTATTTCATGTGGGGGAATTTACAATGTGGCGTTAAGCCCTCGTTCCAAGGGCTGGGACAGGGTTGGGTAACGGCCCGGCAGCCCAAGTTAAGGACCTAAGCAAAGCCAGGGCCATTAACGAGGGCTCTGGCCTGTTACCCACCTCCCAATCCAGCACTTGGAACAGAGGCTTAAGGCCATAAGCACTCTGGGCTACCAAAGCGGGAACCCCGGTTGCTGAAAAAAAGATGATTTTCCTGGCGTCCTGTTGTACAAAGGAACATCTTTACAAAGAGGGCTGCCATGGAAAGGGATGGCAGGGGCTCCGGATGATCCTCTGCTTCCCTTTCCATGGTGGCCTGCATAAGGGAAGGGTAAGAAGCGGATGCCACTGCCGACATAAGGTAAGTAGGGGAGTCATAGGGTAAAAAAACAAATACAGGGACGGAGGGTGGGTAAAGATGGCGGCAGAGGAGCTAGCCGTCGGGTGGCATGGAATGTGCGCTTGCATCAGTGGTTCAAGCCTGCGTTCCTAGCCATCTTTTAAGCAGGCTCTTCCCAGCAGGGGTGCTCATTTTTCCTTAATGCCTTTTTTTACATTATATTTTTATTAATATACGTCCTCCGAACTTCTAATAACATTTTAATAGACCACCCCTTGTTATGTGGGCTTTCTCAACTGCACTATCTGAATGTGTCCATTTCTCATTTTTCGGGAAACAATCCTAAATAACATGAGGTGTTCACAACCTCTATTTTTGTACGACAATTTTAGTCTATACGCATCATTTAAGTAATTGATTTCTTCTTGAAATTTCCTTTGCTCCATTTTCCCCCCACTAGTGTAAAGGAATGAGTCCCCCCTCGCTCTCAAACTGAATGTAATGAAGATAGACCCACTCCCCCTCAAACCGAACGTAGATAACTTGTTGGGGTGATCAATGACTTTAAATGTTACAGAAATCAGAATTGTAGTGCCTGCTAGGAAAGCACTTTGGAAGACAATCTATTTTTTTTAGTCAAAACATCATGTGTAGTAGAGAATGTGTCCGGTAGTACATGTTATGATAGATTATCAAAGAAACTAGATTCAAATCGGAGCAGGTACCAAGTTTTAAGGAAACATAGGTTGGTCAGGTATTTTGTAATGTGGGCAGTCATTTTGGGTTTGAGACAGGGACAAGCACTCTAATATGGATGATTGCTTTAGCATACAAAATGGTCTGTTTTTTTATTATTTTTTTTAGTTGCTAACTCACGATTAGCTCACTGGACGTTTTTTTTTTTTATTATTTTTTTGTTTTTATAAAAGTTCATACAGGGGACAATGATGGGTAGAATGGGGAGTAAAGCCTGTTTAGACTGGGTCCGAGTGGCAGATAGACCGACGAATCACAAGCAGGAAGAGGGGTTGTACATTAATCATGCCATATAAGTCAACAAATCACAGGCAGGAAAGGGGTTGTGCTTATGATTAGGCCATTACCTCACCTTCCTAAAGTGTATAAAAAGGAGGGTGAGTCTAGAGATTTTAACAGAGTCCCAGAGATGTCCTGTAAGCTGTATGATGGGCCTGCTGGAAGAAATAAACCTGATTACTTTTTGAAACTAGCCTGAGTATCCTGCTTTGCGCCAGAGTGTCTTCTTTGCCCAGAGGTGCCAATGCCCAGGAGAGAGGGTGATGGGACCCTCCTCTACACTAGTTTTACCCTTGTGCTTCTAATGCCTGAAAATCAAATTATTCACCCTTTGTGTAACCAATCAAACGCAAATGTATCAGCATAGCCCTTCTTCCTCTGTATTGTTCAAATGCTAAACAATTTTCCCCTCCAAGCTATGCAATATGCCTTAGACCTTTCTCCCGCTGATTGCGGTCGCAAGCCATCCTTGTGTTACACATGCAAGTCTTGGGATTTAATAGCTACAACCTAACTAACTACAATTCGAATGGATTGTGTCCTCCAACGTATTCATCATCTTAGATGTATTCCATCCAGCTTTAGCTGCTGCTTCGGAAAAATGTTTTGGTAGAGGGCGCTGTGCATCAAAGTCATTGAGTCGATGGTCCCTCGAAGGCCTCCGTCGAGGGTGATGTCATCAGGTATACAAGTAGCACGCGCGGCGCCTGTTGGCTTCAGTTCCGTTTTTCTGCAGTGCATGTTGCTTTGGAGATTCAGCGCGCCTCGAGTTCTGTGACGCAGTAAATACTGAAGAATATTCGACATGTCCTCGTCATCGACTCAGACCCCGCAATCGGGTTTCAAAAAGTGTAAATCCTGCGGTTCGAAAATGTCCATCATGGACCCGCATCGAGAATGTCTGTGGTGTCTCAGGGAAGGCCACGACATGGAGGCCTGTACGAAGTGTCAGGCGATGACGGGGAAGGCCTTGCGAGAAAGGAAGAGAAAACTGCAGTTGGTCGTAAATCTGACCGGAAAGCCTCTAGCGTCAAGTCAAGGTCCAGAGAGAAGTCTCCTCAACGCGAAAGGCATAGCTTTTCGTCTTCGACGACAAAAATCCAAGAAAAGACGCCACAGGTCCCCTTCCACCTCGTCCTCCGACGCATCCCAAAAAGGATGAAATGCCCCACAAAACATTCTTCCTCCGAAGAGTGGGAAGCATTCAGGGTGAAAATGATGGAGGTGTTTGAGAAAGCGAAGCCTCGGTCCGCGCCTTGTTCAGAAGCCGGCCGGGAGCGTTATCGCTCCGACACTTGCGTGCCATCGAGCCCGGGTGATCGAAGAAGGAAGGATCGGGAACCTTCCAGGACGTGGAGCGAAAAAGACTCCTCGAGTCCACCGTTTGAGGTCACCGACGTGTCTGAAACCCGACGTACCTGGAAGGGCAAACCTTCGAAGAGCGCCTCAACGCCCTCGAAGCCGGCTCTGTCGATGACCACTATTTCGTCTACGCCATCAACGCCTTTGTCGACATCATCCCTGAATCCCTCGGCGCCAAAGGTTCCAAAGGCTCCAGTTCAGCCAACTCAGCCAGAAAAAGAAAGGGAAGGCTGCAAAGGTTGTAATGCCTTCAGGTTCCACTAATACACCTCTCCGACCTCTCCTAGAAACGTTTTTTAAACCTCTTCCAAGGAAGGAATTTTTCAAATCCGTGACTTCAATATTTGAGGAATAAGAGAGATCTGATGAGGAGAATGTTCCTTTTGTACTGGAATATGGTACCAATATGTCCCAGAATGCCTGATTTCTGAAGAAAGCAGGATGAGGGACCTGGTGGAATCCTTACATAATTCAAGTGGCATTGATACATCACCTGAAACAGATCTTGGCAGGCCAGAACCAGGGGAGCATGCCAGTCCCTCACACCGTCAACTAATGACAAAAATGGTTGATTATTTAGGATGGGCTACACCACCAACCCAATTCATCCAGGATGATTTGACCGATATATTGGATCATGGTCCCACCGGAGATCCAATCCTACCCTTCCATGTAGCCTTGCAAAATAGGGTGGCCAAAAATTGGGAGACTCCCGATTCTATTCCTCCAGTGAATAAATCCCTTACTTCAAAATATCGCCCTTCCAGTAGTGACCCCGGCTATCTGTCTAAACACCCCACTTCCGAGAGTCTGGTGGTCCAGGCAGCCACAGCTTCAAATAAAGTGGCGTACCCTTCTATCCCTCTGGATAGGGACAAGCGTGTGGCTGCTTGGGCACGCAAGATATTTTCAGCTGGGAGTATGGCGTTAAAATCAGCCAACTCCACATGTGCCTTGGCAAAGTTTTCATACGCTCTGTGGGAGTGCATTGCAATGGCGGCGGAGGACATACCAGAAGGGGACGAAAGGGAAGGATTCCTAGCCATTGTTAGAAATGGAAAGGAGGCCATGCAGGAATCCCTTCAATCTGGATTGGACACTGCAGATAGTGTGAGCAGGTCCATTGGCACTAGCACGGTAATGCGCAGATTTGTGTGGTTCTGGAAGTCGGGCTTCACACCAGACGTGCAGAACCGTCTTCTGAACATGCCTTTTGACGGGTCTCACCTTTTTGGCAACAAGGCTGAAGAGAGCCTTGAGAGGTTGCAGACCTCAAAAGCAGCTGCCAAGTCTCTAGGAACTGCTATTAGGCAACCTCAGCCTTTTCGTGCGCCAGGACAATCTTGGAGGGACGATCCTATCGTTACTACTCCTTGTAGGGAAAGGCGAGAGGAATGTCCAGTCAAAGGGGCCAGAGAAAGGCCACTCGCGGTGGACGAGGAAAACGTGCAAAGCCAACTCCAGCTGCAGCCTCTTTGCCATCAGCGGCTGCAGCAACCACCACAAAACCACTTTGAGGACTTGCATCACAAGACACCAGTGGTAGGCAGGCTGTCACAGCATCTGCAAGAATGGCAAGCCATTACTTCAGATGTTTGGGCTCTAGAAATAAATAGCCCATGTTTACTGCCTTCCTTTTCTAACGCAACCTCAAAGCAATCCACCAGGGAGACACCTTTTGAAGTTTTCAGACCGGCTCCTACAGCAGGAAGTTCTAACCCTGCTGGAGAAGGGTGCAATAGAGCCAGTACCTGTAGCAGAGAGGAACAAGGGATGGTAATCCCCTTACTTTTTGATCCCCAAAAAGGACGGAGCACTGAGACCCATCTTGTAAAGAGGCTTGAACAAGCTCCTCAGGAAGGATGAGTTCAAGATGGTTATTCTTTCTTAAATCCTGCAGGCCCTGCAACTTCAGGATTGGTTGGTGTCATTGGACCTCCAGGATTTTCATGTGCCAATTCATCTGAAGCACATAAAATACCGGAGGTTCGTAGTTGGTGACTCACACTATCAGTTTCGAGTCCTTCCATTCGGATTGACCTCCGCCGCGAGGGTCTTCACCAAGTTAATGGTAGTAGTAGCAGCGCACCTCAGGAGAGGGGGGATTCACGACCTACCCTTACCTGGACGATTGGTTGATCAGGGCACGTTCTGCCGAACAAGCACTGGATCATCTGAAAGTCACCTGCCACTTCCTTCGCAGACTGGGCTTCTCCCTCAATTACATAGGGGCTGTATTAGACACATCCTTGGGAAAGAGCTCGCCTCCCAAGTCGAGGGCTCAAGACATTCTTCAGATGGTTTCCAAATTCCAAAATGCCCAAAGTCTCCAGGCCTACGACTTTTTAAGGTTGCTGGGCCTCCTGGCATCCTGCATCTTCATAGTGTCAGAGGCACGCCTGAGGATGAGATCCCTTCAGAGGCCTCTAAAGACTCAATGGTCCCAGTTCTCAGACCAAAAGACGGATTTTCTTGAGATTCCGAACAGGGTTTGGCAGGATCTTCTGTGGTGGACGTGCACAGAGAATATCCTAAAAGGAGAACAGTTTTGGCAAGCATGGCCGGAGATTACAATAGTGACGGACAGCTCACTCATGGGGTGGGGAGCTCATGCCAACGAGCTGACAATCGGAGTTCGTTGGTCTCCATCGGAGTCCAAACTGCACATCAACCTTTTGGAGCCGAGAGCAATCAGACTAGTGCTGAAGGCTTTTCTACCATCTGTCAGAGGAAAAATGTCCTGATAATGACGGCAACACAGTGGCCATGCATTATCTAAACAAAAGAGGTGTAGGATCACTACCTCTGTGCAGAGAGGCAATGCAGCTCTGGTATTGGGCAATTCAAGAAGGAATCTCCTAAACGGTAGTTCATTGAGCCGGGGAGGAGAATATGACAGCGGACGCTCTGAGCAGGGAGAGCACGGTGTTGCACGAGTGGGAACTGGTTCGGGAAGTCATTCAAGAGATCTTCGCCCTTTGTGGAACCCCTCAAGTAGACCTATTTGCGACTGGAATCAACTGGAAGTGCGAAAGGTATTGCTCAAGGGAATTTCCCCCAAGAGGAGCCCTAGGGGACACGTTCGTGATGGAGTGGAACTTCCCACTATTATACGCGTTCCCTCCGACTCCTGTCATTCCTCAGGTCATCAGGAGACTGAGACGGTTCGGAAACCGCATAATCCTAATTGCCCCGGATTGGGCCAGGAGAACGTGGTACCCGGGCCAGGAGAACGTGGTACCCGGACCTTCTAGACATGTACATATGTCCCCATTACGTCTTCCTCAGAGAGAGGACCTTCTCTCTCACAAATGGAGGGCCAGGTTCTCCATCCAGAGGTCAAGATTCTCAACCTTCATGCTTGGTATCTGAAAGGCTCAGATACAAGGATTGGGACCTTCCAGATGATGTCATGGAGGTGTTGCTTTCGGCAAGCAGGCCACCAACAAAATCTCTATACCATTGCTGTTGGAAAAAGTTTTGCAACTGGTGCAGAGAAAAGAATGTGGATCCTTTTCTATGTTCTATTCCGGAAATACTGACCTTCCTCTTGTCCCTAGCACATAGAGGTCTAAATGTTGGGACTATTAAAGGTTATCTTGCAGCGCTTTCCATTTTCAAGCGCTTATCGGAAGAATGCTCCTATTTCAAAATTCCTTTAATGGTACAATTCTTAAAAGGACTCACCAATGTGTTTCCTCCTTACCCTTTCCAAGTACCAATTTGGGATCTTAATCTGGTTTTAAAATTCTTAATGTGTGCCCCTTTTGAACACTTGCACACTTGTCCGTTAAGATTTACTAACATGGAAAACTGCTTTCCTAGTTGATTTAACATCTGCAAGAAGAGTGAGCATATTGCAGCCACTGTCTTCTGGGCCACCCTATACTGTGTTCTATAGGGACAGAGTGGTATTAAGGGTTAAACCCTAATTTTTATCTAAAGTATGTCCAATTTTCATTTAAATCAGATAATTGTTCTACCTGCATTCTCTCCTCCACCTCATCCTAGTAAGGAAGAGGAAAGATAGCACAGGTTGGATCCGAGAAGAGCTCTAAGCTTTTACATTTCTAGGCTTTCCAGGCTTAGAGTGGATAATCAAATTTTCATTGGCTACGCCGGAAGGAAATTGGGTCAATCGGTGTCAAAACAAACCATATTACGTTGGATTGTGCTTTGCATTTCAGAATGCTACAGATTGGCAGAGAAAGACCCACCAGAAGGCTTAAGGGGCCATTCCACCAGAGGCATCGCCACTTCGACATCCCTTCAAAGAGGTGTTCCCATAAAATCCATTTGTGAAGCAACAACTTGGTAATCGCTGCATACTTTTTCAAAATTCTATAGTCTGGATGCTTCCCAGTCTAAGGAGCTGAATTTTGGTAAAGCAGTGCTATATTCAGCCATATAAGGGTATCAAAAATCTACTCCCTCCTCCAGAGAATTTTCCATACTGCTTTGGGAGTCTATCTAAGATGAGGAATATGTTGGAGGACACAGTCCATTCGAAGAACAAGTTACTTACCAACTGGTAACGTTCTTTCGATTGGATGTTCCTCCAACGTATTCCTCATCGCCCTCCCATCCTACCCCTCTGTAGATTTTCCGTGTTAATGCCACTACAACTCTCGCAAGGCTAATACCGGACTACCGGCACAATCTGCACAGAAAAAGCGCTCCAACTACTGGAAGCGCTCAAGATCCAGATCTCGTCATTGGTCCTAATCGAAAAAAAAGATTAATAAACAATGCTGTTGTTTGTGGTTGTCTTCGTCAGACTCCTCTCCTGTCAGACGAGTAAACTTTTCAAGCAAGTCGGTATCTTCTGCTGATGCAGAGGAATGTTGTGTCTAGATGCTGGACGTTATTCAGAAGGCATCTCCAATCGCCCCTTCGTATGAGCCCAAGTAGGGTTCAGACCCCCACTGTGTCTGATAAGACAGGCAGGGTGTTTCTGAGACCATTACTCGTGCGGCAAAGAGTCAGAGCGGTATGTCTTCTAAACATCCATCGAAGGAGTCTTCGTCTCTCCACAAATTGAAGCCTAAGTCTTCCTGTTCAACTGTAAAGTCTTATAAGGCTTTACCTAAGGCTGACTTCTTTAAAACCATGGATTTATTTTTGAGGAGGAAAATGATCTACCTTTTGGCTTGGAGTATGACACTCCCAATGTACCTGATGAGTTCTCCAGGCTGCAAAATCATGTGGACACTCTGAAGGATGCTAGTGGCATAGACAACTCACCGGAAACAGATTTTGCCACTCCTGACTCTTCAAGTCATGCAGACGCTTCATACAGATCAGTGATGGGTAAAGTGACGGAATATCTAGGTTGGGGAAAACCAGTTGCAATCTGGGAAAAGGGTGACCTTACAGGCATTCTGGATAGGGGGACCCCAAGGGAGCCTGTCTTACCCATCCACACTACATTGAGAACCAGGGTGTTAGAAAGCTGGTTAAAACCGGATACAACACCTGCTGTTATCAAGGATCTGGCCAAGAAATACAGGCCTGCCACAGTAGATTCAAGTTTTCTATCAAAACACCCACTCCTTAAAGCTTAGTGGTTCAGGCAACCACGTCAACTTCTAAGGCTGCAGCCTGTCCTACTGTCCCCCCGAATAGATATAAAGATTTGACGCCTTAGGGAAGAGGGTGTTTTCCGCAGGCAGCATGCCCTTGAAGGCCATTAATGCGACTTGTGCTCTGGCCAAGTATACCACCACACCTTTGGGGTATAATAGCTTTGGCTGTGGAGCATATTCCAGAGTGGGAGGAGAGAGAGGAGTTTCTGAACCTGGTACAGGATGGCAAGGATGCCATATGCCAATTTCTGCACTCTAGATTAGACTCTGCAGACTCGGTAAGTTGAGCTATAGGGCCGAGTACTGTTGCCAGAAGATTTGCTTGGTTGAGAAATTCAGTTTTCACACCTGACGTCCAATCACGACTCCTGGGCATGCCATGATGGCTCCCAGGTTTTCATCTCAAAGGCTGATGAGAGCCTAGAAAAGTTACATGCATCCTGGGAGCAGCAATACGCCAGCCTCAACAATCTTAAGGGTCTTGGGGCTGGCCTTTTAGTTTCGTCTCCTCAATTGCTAGACGAAAAAAACAGTTTTCACAGAGGCGCCAAAGAAGAGCTCCCCATGGCTCACACAGAGGAAACACTCTCAGCCTCTGTTTCTTTGCCCTCGGCTTCAGCAACAACCCAGAACCACTTTGAGTCTTGGCTCACAGGGCTGTGGTGGGGGGTTCGGCTGACTCAGTATTTGGAGAGTTGGCAGGGCATAACCTTCTATGCTTGGGCACTGCAGACAGTGGCTCACGGCTACTACCTCCATTTCCTTTAATGGTCCTGATCTGCTCTTCTTGCAGGAGAGTCTCACTCTGTTGGAGAAAAGTGGGATAGTCAGTACCTGTGACGGAGAGGAATCAAGGTTGGTACTCTCTTTGTTTTCTAATCCCAAAGAAGGACGGAGGACTGCGACCCATTTTGGACTTCAGATGCTTGAACAAGCTCCTCAGGAAGGACAAGTTCAAGATGGTTCCTCTTTTGCAAATTCTTCAGTCCCATAGACTCCAGGATTGGTTAACGTCATTGGACCTTCGGAATGCTTACTTTCATGTGCCAATTCATCCCAAGCCCAGAAATTATCAGAGGCCCGCTGTTGACGGTTCTTACTATTAGTTTAGGGTTCTGCCTTTTGGGCTCACCTCAGCCCTGAGGGTTTTCCCCAAGCTCATGGTGGTGGTGGCGGCAAGTCTAAGATGGGAGGGGATTCACATCTACCCCTACCTAGACGATTCTCTAGTCAGAGCTTGTTCTACCGCACAAGCTCAGGAAATTCTCAGTCAGACTTTCCACTTCATCCACAGGCTGCGTTTCTCCCTGACACCATCTCAGAAGCCTCAATTTATTGGAGGGGTCCCGGATTTGTCCCCTGGGCGGGGTGACGGAGGGAGCCTTGCTCAGAGTTGAGGGCTCAACACCTTTTGCAGATGGTCCAAAAGTTTCAGGGTGCCCAATATCTTCTGGCCTTTGATTTTCTGAGGTTGCTCGGTCTCGTGGCATCCTGCATTTTTCTCGTGCCAGAAGTCAGTTTGAGAATGATGACCCTTCAATGGGCCCTCAGATCCGAGTGGTCACAGTCCTCTGGCAGAATGATGGATCTTCTTCAGGTCCAGAACAAGGTTGCACAGGATCTCCTGTGGTGGCCCTGTCGGGAGAATGTGACAAAAGGGAAACCTTTTTGGCAACCATGGCTGGATATAACGGTTGTAACAGACGCCTGCCGCACAGGGTGGGGAGCCCACATGAATGACTTGTCTGTTAGCGGTTGTTGGTCTCCGTTGGAGTCCAGACTTCACATAAACCTTTTTAAAGCTGAGACCAATCAGACTAACGCTTTCTGCGTTGTGTATGGGGGAAGTGTCCTGATAATGACGGACAGCACAGGGGCCATGTATTACCTCAACAAAAGAGGGGATGTAGGGTCACTGCCACTCTGCAGAGAGGCAATGCAGCTCTGGTTCTTGGCACTACGAGAAGGAATCTCTCTACTGGCAGTTCACTTCGCTGGAGAGGAAAATATAGCGGTGGACAGTCGGAGCAGGCAGAGCACTATCTACCAGTGGGATTTACCTCGGGAAGTACTTTTTAGAGAGCTTTGCTCTTTGCGGAACCCCGCCGGTGGATCTGTTTGTGTCCAGTTTCAACATGAAGTATGACCCATTGAGATCCAGGGAATTTCCTCAGAGAGGAACTTTAGGGGATGCGTTCATAGTGGACTGGGAATCTGCACTCCTATAGGCGTCCTACCAGTCCCGGTCATTCCTCATGTCGGCAGGCGGATGAGGAAGCTTGGGTAATCCATCTCAATTGGGCTAGGAGAATATGCTACCCAGACCTTCTAGCGGTGGCCATCTGCCCTCCAATTCGTATTCCCCAAAGAGGATTTGCTTTTGCAGGAGGGAGGTCCCATTCTTCATCCAGAAATCAGGACTCTGAACCTTCATGGCTGGTTTCTGAAAGGATAAGATACAAAGACTGGGACCTATCGGAAGATGTAATCGAGGTGCTGCTTTCGACCAGAAGGCCAGCGACTAAATCTCTGTACTGTTGCTGTTGGAATAAATTCTGCAGCTGGTGCAGGTTTAAGAGTATTGATCCTTTTATGTGCAAAATTTCTATTCTTTAGTATCTTTTTTACTGCCCCATCAGAACTTTGTTTCCACTGTAAAGAGTTATCTAGCAGTGCTTATGTTCAAACATATTTCAAATCCTAAAGGGATTAATAAACAACTTTTTCCGTTCCCTTTTATTGTACCGGTTTGGGATTTAAATCTGGTGTAGGTTTCTAATGGGAGCGACTTTTGAACCCTTGCGTTCTTATCCACTCAGAATGTTAACCCTTAAGACAATTTTTCTAACGGAGATTACATCGCCCCACAGTCAGTGATCTTCAGGCTATTTTTTTAAACTACCCTTTACTGTCTTTTTTTAAGGATAAGGTAGTTTTGAGGGTGCGTTCTTCTTTCTTACCGAAAGTGTTATCAGAGTTGCTTTTGGCTCAGAAGTATGCTTTGCCTGCTTTTTTACCCGCCTCCTCATCCCTCTGAGGAGGAGGAGGAGGAGGAGGAGGAGGAGGAGGAGGAGAAGGAAGAGGAGGAGGAGGAGGAGGAGGAGGAGGAGGAGGAGGAGGAGAGGTTACATCCCTTAGAGCCAAAGAGGGCCTTAAGCTTTATATCACTAGAATGTCCAAAATCATGCAAGGTGACCAACTCTTTGTGGGAGCTTTATAAATCAATAAATACAAATATTCAGGTCACAAATTGTGGCAAGCCGTCACCATGCAAACCATCTCTTGCTGGATAATTTTACACATTTCTGAATGCTATTCCTTAGCTGGCAAAGAGCTACTCGTAGGTTTAAGAGCGCATTCTACCTGAGGAGTGGCCATTACTTTGGCTCTTCAGAGAGGGGTGCCCATACAGGACCCTTGCAGTGCAGAAACTTGGTCCTCTTCGCCCACCTTCAGCAAATACTATTGCTTGGATTCAATGTCAGGTTCAGGAGGCACAATTTGGCAATGATATGCTTCACAGCCTTATTCAGCAATACATTCTCCCACTCGCCTCCTTCAACAGGCTTCTTTGGGAGATTATCAAAGATGAGGAATATGTGGGAGGACACAATCCATTCGAAGAACACATTATTTGCCCCAGGTAATGTTAATTCAACTGGATGCTCCTCCCACGTTATCCTCATTGCCCTCCCATCCTACTCCTCCATCCTAGAGAGAATATCTGTATTCTTACACCTTTTATTTCAATGCCTGGGGGTCCTATCCTTAACAAGGCTGATGATTGGGAGGAAAAGAAAACTAGAACTGAAGCAATGGGTGCCACGCAAGCCTCTTATACCAGCATTGACGTCACAGCCAAGGACAGGATGGAGGCTGTCGAGGGCTGTGACTAGACGACGCATGGCCCCCGATAATATGGGAAATAGTTTCTGAAGCTGCCAGCAGATTTATGGATATATTAAAGATGAGGAATACGTGTGAGGAACATCCAGTTGAAAGAACATTAGTGGGGGTAAGTAATTTGTTCTGATCATTGCTAGATGTTCATTGGTTTCCCATGAGGCACAGAAACAGCGCTGGCTTTTCCTGCTATGAATAGTGTCACACATTTCAAGAGAGTAGTTGGTGCAACTGCATCTAGAGAGCCGGTGAGTTAAATCTCGCATTCCCAGGAAAAATATATCCCTAGTTTAGAGAAACTGAAATTGGACTTACTTTGATGGAGCATGCAAACCATCCAATTGTAAAGTCCTTGAGATGAGAGCTTTGCCCCTGAGCATCAACAAGCAGCGAGAGACAAAGCCTCATTGCCGGGTCTTTCTGGCATAGTAGTGGCAGCCAATTAAATGGGCCATTCTGTACCCCAACCACCTCCAAGCACTTAATCTCTTGAGGACTCAATGTGAATGCACACTTCCTCGTCCTTCTGTTCTCCTTGACCCACAAGTGGGGACTCTACCTGTATGTTCTCCGGCCTCACTTTCAGGAGTTGTGCTTTCCATGAATGGATGTTTCCGGGACTCTGTTAAATGTTAAACATCCTTTTTTCGTCTTCTGTTGATTCAGGGCTTCTCTTGAACACACTATGGAGCACCTGGCAGAAGGTGCCTTTACCATACTCCATCTGATTTAGTAATCCCTCTTAAACGTTCAGGCAATTCCCTTTACTCCATGATCTGATAGCTTCTTGGTAGTCTGCCAGGTCCCGGTTTACAGCCCTCATGACTATGGAATTTCTGCATTCAGTCTCTACCTCAGTTACAATCTGTTGTCTCAGATAAGTATTCAGATCCTGCAACCGGACCATCAAGCTCTGAACTTTGTGGCTTGGTTCTTGATCTGCTCAGCCTAAATCACTTGGGAGCCATCGACGGACAACATGAAGATGATCACGGCAGCCAAAAAATACCCTTTTAAGGGACTACTACATATAAGCAAATGGACCAAGTTTTGCCAATAGTCTCTGCAGAAACCCATCAACCATTTAACTTGTAACTTGGACAACAACTGTTTTACTCACAATCCGGCTAGCCCAACCATTCAAATCTGCTCTTGTTGGATTTCTATCTCATCTCTATGTGCCTACTGGAACTTGGAGAGGGTGCATACTTCCCTATGAAACTCATTTGTAAAAAGAGACTTTGGGGCCCCTCCCTTTGAATGCAGTCTTATCCCTGGCCCATAAACATTTCAAACTGTATGCCGGTATGGACCTCTTTTTGGTATTCTGGAAAAGAGCCTTCCTGACTGCAGTCACTTCTTCTCACAGGACGAGTGAACATCAGGCCCTTTTCGGGGTTTAGAGTACCTCATTATGTTCCACAAGACACACTCACCTCGTGTAAAACAAAAGTTCTATCGATTTTCCTCTCACCCAAGAGATTTTTCTCCCCATCTTTCCAAGGCCTGCTTCAGAGGAAGATCGGGCGCTCCATAACCTGGATAGAGTGAAGGAAATGCAATCTACAGAGCGACTTTATTACTTATGCCAGCCTGTATCAAGGCTTCTACGACTATCATAGCCCCCTGGTTTGTATAGAGCATTGTAGAAAGTTTGATCCTTTTGCAAAAATCTGCCTCCACTTTTCCCAGGCTTCAATCAGAGCCAGGATGCACTTGGTGGCCTTCCAGAAGCATGTTCCCTGAAATGACGTTGCCATATTGGCCACATAGACTTCTCTTTGGCATTCTTCGAATACCTCTGGATGGACATCTACTCTCAGCCCGATACCTGGTTTGGCCAAGCAGTTTGGTCTCCTGCGTACTCGAGCCAAAGCGATTTTGTCTGTCTTTCTCTCGGTTTTTTTCTGCTTGTGGCTCTTCCCATAAAATGGATGAAAGGGGGCAGAACATAGGAGTACGAACGAGTCACTCACTGTAGTGACCGATACACTGCTAGTATCCACTCCCCTTTTCTCCATACGACAATCTTCCTGCTTTGACATTTGTCAGATATAGCCTATGTGGATGAAAATGAATTGGAGGGCTACACTTTGATGTAAATTCGATGGCAGCTTTTATTGCACAGTACAAAAAGGCTACAATCCTAACCCCATGGCATGGAACTCCAATAAGTACGGAGGAAAGGGAAATCCGGACTGTAGTACACTCGGTAGTCGCTGCAGTGAGTTAATCCTGTTTTAGTATAGGTGAAGAAAATGTTATATTTTGTTCAGTCTGGGTGATGTGATGAAATAGACAGTCTGTTGGTTGTATGCTGTAACATACCGTCTCTGTTGCAGACTAAGGGACAATAGTGGTCATTAAAACCAGCTTCAGCAATTTTGAACTTTGTGAAAGAAACGAGACTGCGCAGAGTGAACTGAGCTTCTTTCACCTCGCCAGTTACTTTGATGTAGGGCTTCTTCGGGTCCCGTACATCCTTTACCTTTCACGATTTCAACATTTTCTTGGTCCTACTCTTAAGTTTAAAGATGGATCTGGTGCATCATGCTGGTCACACACAGCTGTTTGTGCATGTTTACAGACTAATATTTAGGTCAATATTTAGCCGTTTAACCAAGCTAACATTTCTGATTCTTGTGTTCAACATGTACTTGAAAGGGTTCCTTTTTTCACCCTTTGCCAAATTGTTCTATGGTCTTGCTAAATTCAGGACAGTATCATCTGGTGTAATCTGAAGTTTTTGCTTCGGAACAAATTGAAAAAGAAGCAAGCAAATGATGTTGCAGTTGTAGTTATACGCTGCTTGTGGAATTCCTTTGGTTATTACCTGAGCACCTTTGGGACATACTACGTGAGACATGCAATAAATATATCTTTATGGCCTCATTGTTAACGATCCCAAACCTAGCGGATTATCCGTTTTCGGATGGTCCGCATCTCAAAGGCATACCTGGTTATGAATATGAGCTTAGTGCATTTTTAGTTTGGGCTATTGGGTGTCGGGGCCACGTGTAAGCTGAAACTGTTGCATTAGAGTAAAGATGGGGAGAAATGGCATATGAAGAAGGACACACAGCTTGAAGGTGTTGTTTGCTTATTTACCCACCCATTGACTTCCCTGGGCATGCTAATCCCTATGACCATTGCCATCCAGCCCCTCCCACTCCCAAAACACCACTTCATGGGAACTTTTTCAGCTTGCTTTAATCAACTCTCACCATCAAACCGTGCCCGCAAAGTGCCTGACAGTGTTTTTTAAAAGCAGTCTTCTGAGAGTTAATGAATTAATTGGGGTTGTAAATGCACAACTGGTGTACTAAAAATGTCTAAACCAGGTCTTCCTTCAGCTACTCCATTTGTAAACACTAAAAAAGTCCTTCACTCCTGTTAAAAACAAGCAGCAGCAAAGCCAACCGTTTTTTCTTGCGTATAGGTATTAGGCATTTGCCAGGCACTGCTATTAGATGTCCAGATACCTGCACCATTTTGCACCTACTACCATCAATGGCCAGTTAATACCACTATGACAGAGCCTGACAAATGCCTTTCTCATGCCTTCACAAAATCCCAATCTGTTGGCATTGGAAATGTCCATTTTGCAGAGCTTTGAAACACCTGATGGATTGGCTTAAATCTGGTTATAGTCCCTTGCAATGGAACTTGTTCCTGCGTGGCTTTGTTGTGGCTGTAAACAAGACCAGCAGCATCTACTTAGCCAGAGGCAATATCTCTTCACAAAGGATTTATGCGCCGGATGTCTGCGCCTTATAAAGGGAATGAAAGAAAACGCAGATGCCATTTCACACCCTCCTCGCTGTGACATTGTTTATTTCCTACGTTTGTGTTGTTACCGTTTCCAGAGCAACTCCAAAAAGCCTCAGGCGAGCAAATGATAACCTGGGAATACTACCCGAGCCTTTTCTTTTATTTGAATCAACAGACCGTTTCAATACGTGAACGTGCTGTCTTCCAGAGAAAACTTGAGATTCCTCCAGGTTTAGCACAGCAGTATGTTGTGTCTTTGCTTCTTCTGTGAGATGAATGTTTGTATGAGTTGTGTGAATTTTCTTGGGACCGTGTCCTGCTGGTCATCCATGCTTGGTGTTAAGAGTGTTGGTGCCTGTGAATGAACGGCAAAAGAGAACGTTGGATGAGTGTTGATCCATGGATGCTCTGGGACTGTCGGTGGGGATCTCGACAGATATTGAGGCTGGGTGCTGGCTGTGCTCAGATGTACAATACAGCTGCATGTTTTCTACTTCCTGGACCGGACCTGCTTCTTCCGTTCTGCTGAGTGAATGACTTGAACCATAACACCCGCGACAAGGTTGGGATCTGTGTTCATGGTCTATGGCATCCTGACATTAAGGAGGACAGAGCTCTTGTTGATTTCTCTGAAAGAAACAAATGATCGATACTGCAGGGGGAAAAGATCTCCATTCTGGTGATATGCGTTCTGCAAATCAGCTCCTTGCCTCACGCTGCACTGCCTTCTTTTTCATGTTTGTTTATTCATTTATATAGTACGCCGCACCCAGTGGAAGCTGGGCGCATTTTACAAGTTTGTTTAATACAGGTTGCGTAAGGGTACATGTATGCATGTATGTTACAGAGGTTAACGAATATACATTACATTTACAAATTACAGTAGAATGCAGCACATTATTACATATGATTTACAGAAGATATACAATCATTGCATTACATTTGCGTGCTGATGACTATTCTAGGTGGTATATTTCTGAAATAGACAGTAGACAGTAATGAGAGTATCATCAGCGGCAGTATTCGGGGGGATTAGGAGTCTTGGTTGAACAGCCAACATTTTGTTCTTCGAAAAACTAAAGAAGGATGGGTCAGTTCTTAATGATGTGGGCAGGGTGTTACATAAAGTGGTGGCCAAGACCGGGCAGCTGCAACCCCCAGCTCTTACCTTTTTGAATCTCGTTACTTTGAGACAGAAGGAGTTGGCCGTTCTTAAAGGGCGATTGGAACATTTTTTGGCGAATTTAGTCATTAAGTATTTGTGTGCAGCGTTGTTAATGCATTTGTATGTGAGGGTGGCCGTTTTGAGATGTATTCTGTCCTTGGTTGAAAGCCAGTTGCTGTTGCGTCTAGTCTCCGTTATGTGCTGCCTTCTGGGAATGTTTAGTGCAGTTCTAAGGGCGTTATTCTGGTGGATTTGGAGTTTGCTAATGATGTATTGATTGGCACCTAGGTAAAGCGCAGTACAATAACCGAGTTTGGAGAGAATCCGGGCTCTCGCTAATGTTATACAGCTGTCCGTAGAAAGGAAGCGTTTATATGCACGGTCAGCTTGCAGGTGTATGCAGTTGCTGATGATGTAGCGTTCACTTGTTTGCGCAGGTTGAGGACTGAATCTAGGTAGAAACCAAGAGTAATGTTGATGCCGTCAATATTGAAGGAGAGGTAGTTGTTACTCAATTTGTTGAGACTGGCAGGGGCTCCCAGGATCAGCAGCTCAGTCTTCTCATTCAGGCAAAGGCTATGCATGGCCATCCAGGCCTGAATGATGAGAGAGATGTTATTCACTAAGGCCAAATCTGTTTCATAATCACCAGACAGAGTTATGAGGATATGGGTGTCGTTAGCATAGTTGGTATACATGACACCCATGTGTTCCAGATCTGCTGAGGCTGTAAGTGAGAACACTCTCATGGATCTATTGGTAATGAAGGAATGGATCCAGGCTGTTGCTTCCGGTGAGAAGTGGGCTGAGGTGGATCGGTGCTTGCAGAGGACTTTGTGGTCCACTAAATCGAAAGCAGCCGACAAGTCTAAGAGGGGGAGTAGGGCTAGTTTCCCATTATCCTTGAGGTCATCTATTCGATTCTTCAGATCAATCAAGGCTGTTTCGGTGCCATGTTGAGGTCTGAAGCCAGACTGGTGGAGTCCTAGTAGGTTGTTAATCTCCAGGTATGATTGAATCTGGAGGTAGGCTGCTCTGTCTATGATCTTTAGTAGGAAGGGAACTGTTGTGATTGGCCTGTAATTTGTTGCTATGCTAGGGTTTTTTTTCTTTAAGACCGGTAAGACCGTGGCATACTTGAGGTTGGTAGGGACAGTGCAGGTTGTGAATGAGGCATTGATTAAGGTCGAAATGAAAGGGGCCAAGTCACCGGCCGCGTCTTTAATTACTGAGGCAGGGCAGGTATCTGGGATTTGGATGGCTTCAATGATGCTGTGATGTTTTCAATTCATTCATGGAGACTGGTGCGAATGTAAACCGCTGGGTAGGTTTACCACTGTTCGCAACTGGGCTTTGCTTGGTGGTCTGCACTGAGAGGTTGAGTATTTTTGCTGCTATTTTGTTTTGGAGGAGGGCTATTTTGTTGGAGAGTGCATTTTGGATATCTGTGCACCATGCTTTATCCTTGTTATATGCATCTGTGGAAGAGATGGGGGATTCCAGCTCCCTTAAGATAACAAAGAGTTCTCTTGTGTTTGAACTTGCTTTGTTGATTCGCTCATTATATACTTCACGTTTGGAATCGAGGATTTCAAGTTTGTGTTTGGCT
Organism: Ambystoma mexicanum; assembly: GCF_040938575.1. Lineage (NCBI taxonomy): Eukaryota > Metazoa > Chordata > Amphibia > Caudata > Ambystomatidae > Ambystoma > Ambystoma mexicanum. The sequence continues at coordinate 464,291,041 of NC_090921.1, forward strand.
GTGATTTTTAGTAGTTCTGTTTTGTTGAGTGCTGAGGGGTCATTTTTCCATTTAGCTTCGCTTTTCCTTTTTTCAGACCTAAGGGATTTGAGATTTGGGGTAAACCACAAGTTAAGGTGGGATCTGGGTTTGCTTTTGCACATCTTGAGGGGAGCAATGTTATCTAAGGCCTCACTGATAGTAGAGTTGTAGATCTCTACTAGGTCGTCTGGTTTAGGTGTAGGAGGCATGGAGTTTAGTAGAGAAGCTGAGGTCTGAGATTATCTCTTTTAATGTTCCACTTATTCCTGGTGAGGATGGGGGGGCCTGCAGATTAGGTTTTCAGGGAGGGAGGCTGTCTAGAATGTTGAAGGTTAATAGATGATGGTCGGTCCAAGCATAGGGTTCAATGGACGTTATTATGGTCTTGCAGTTGAGGTCAGCTACCCAATCCAAGGTTCTTTCTTTGACATGGGTGGGTAGATTCCCTCTCTGTTTGTTTGAATCCTAATTCGGTGAGAGAGTTCATCAGTGTTGGGGCATGCAGATTTTGGGGTCATGTTGACCAAGATTAAAGTCTCCTAGTATTAATAGTTGTGAGGTTGGTTTGGTATTTTATGATTAAAATCATGTCTTCCTCGAAAGACCTTGTAGGGTCGGGAGGTCCATACAATAGGTTGATTGTTAAAGTGCGAGAATTGGTGAGTGGAATTTTCACAGACAACACTTTGCATGATGTCACACCTTGTGGACAAGAGGCTCTAAGCACCAAACTTGTATTAGCGATGAAGGCAATGCCACCTCAATTGGAGTATTCTCTATCAAGCCTCACAATAATCACCAGGGACGGCTAATGAGACGGACAGGCCAGCAGCTGCATGGAGCCACGTCTCAGTAAGGAAGTCCAGTTGTTTAGAGGTAATCTGGTCAGCAATGTCCACAGCATGGGATACCATGGATCTTGTGTTGATCAGAGAACCTTTGATCAGCGGTTGTTTGTCATTATTGAGGTTGATTAGGGGCGAGGTACTGCTCTGGATGGGGCGTTTGTTACTAGATTTGTTGGTTATGGGTTTAAGCTTTTTTTTGAAGAAGCTCATTTGGTTTGAGTGTTTGATAGTGACTATTAGGGTGAAGGTAAGTGTTCTAAAGTCTTGAGCCGAGCCTAGTATTTCATGCTAGGGTAGAGCAGTGTAGGCTCTGTACAGGGCTGATGACAAAGCGTTGGATCCATTGCTTTGGTGATGGGGTACAGTGGGTACCAAGGGTGGGGGATGCATCTGTGTTACAGCGGTTGGGGTTCGAATTGAGTTGAGGCAGGAATTTGGTGGGTTCAATGAACTGTGTATGAGCCATTCGACTGAGTGGAGGCAGGAATTTTGTTGGTTTAATCCAGGGCGTTCTCGTGCTGGTGAGGGCCATGGTGGATTGGGAGTCTTTGACGGGGGGCCACAGTTTGCTGAGCTCTGTACAGTTCTGTGTGATAAGATTATAGGCTCCTGCTGCAGGGGTATTGTAGTCTAGGAGGGCGAGCAGTAGACTTAATAGGGTGTAAGTGATATAAATAATTGTGCAATGATACTGTGTATGGATTGGATTCAGGGTTAAGGTCAGGCTAGTCTGTTATCAGAGTTGGTAGATAGTACTTAAAACAAGCCCAAATCCAAGTGGCGTCTCAAAAGGCTTGTAGTCAATGTGCACGTAATATTTGAACATCGGTAGATTAAATGCAAAACACAGTTCTAAATCCAATATAGTACCACAGTTTTAAATCCAATATAGTAATGAGCAACGTTTGCAATATTTCTTCTAATGCGTAGCAAACGTGGGCACAATGGACCTGCAAAAGTGGGGACCACAAGTCATGAGAATTGAGCAGAGTAGGGGCCAAGCTATGTTAGGAAGCACACCTGTGTGTATACCAGTAATAACTGAGCTGAGTTAAATGCTCAAGTGAAACTTGCATCACAATAGGCATGTGGGTAATGTGCTTGCAGAGTTTTAAATGTAAGTATAATACAAAAACATAGTAAAGTACAGAAGCGCAGTTCTAGTTCAACTACATTAACAAGCAACATTCGCAATACTCTTCCTAGTGCTCAGGGAGCATTGTCACAATAGGCCTGCATAGGTGGGTAGCTGAACTTAGAGGGATACAACAACAATGGGAGCAGAGAAGAGTTTGTGGTAATCAATTACTGCATTGGGTGTACATGACGAGATACCCCCTATAGTTGCTGTAATATTTATAGGTATAGTACAATAGTCGCAGTTGTGGTCCAGGTGTACGAGATGATTAGGGCAAGGTAGGCGGTAGTGGGTACAGTGGACGGATCGTAGTTCTGGATTTGGGGTAGTACCGACCAGGGATCACAGTTCAGTGTGACCTCGATTAGGGATGGAACAGGTGGTCATGATATGCTCTAGGTGCATGAAGGTGAGCTCATACCCTGGCACGGTCACTGGATAGCGGCTTCCGGGGCAGCGTAGGTTAGCAGAAGGGGGGGTGGCGACGAGATGCGTACATCCGGAATGTAAAAAGGTATAAGAAGCGAGAGACCTCGTTTTCGTGGGACTGGGGTCAAGAATGCAGTGCAGGTATTCACTTTTAGGTGACCGTAGTGGGGTGTCATGGCACTGACTTTCACACAGGCTTGTGCCTTTGTAGAGTGCCTTAGTGGGAGGGCCGGCTGATGCCTTCCGGGGGAGCCGATTCCAGTAAATGCAGCGTTGGACCAATGGCAGGAGGGCCTAGACTAGAGCGGTTGCTAGTCAACCGGGTAAACCACGAATAATGCGGCGGCCATTACACTGGCTCCTTGTGTGTGTACACGCTTACAGGGGCATGAGAGGCCAAATTTTGGGTATTTGGCGGCTAGGGCAGCAAAGGGGTCTTACAGGAAGGTGGGAGCAGGGTGTAGGTGCCGGATGCCCGCTCACACCACCTTACCCTGCTGCACACTCGGTGCCGACAGCTGATAAGCTTCTGCTGAACCGGCGGCGAGGTTGCAGGCTGGGCTCCTGCCCACGCTTGGATCACGGGCTCAGATGTGGATGTGGAACAAATGATCAATACTGCAAGGGAAAAAGATCTCCATTCTGGTGATATGCGTTCTGCAAATCAGCTCCTTGCATCACTCTGCACTGCTTTCTTTTTCATGTGTAAAGATGTCGAACTGTGTATTCGGTATCCCTTACTCAGCCCTACCAAAAAAATCTGGATTGAAAGTGGATTGTTACTGGATTTTCCCAAACATTTAAATCCTCTTTAACTCCACAAACTCCCATTGTACTCAGTGGATTGCTTTTGGCTTCCTTTTGGCTTAATGCACCCGAAATATGTTAATTAGCAATCCTCAGTGGAAGGCAATCCCAAAACAATCCAAGCAATCCAATCCCCAAACAATCCACTAAAAATCCAAAAACAATGCAATCCCCAAACAATCCACTAAAAATCCAAAAGCAATGCAATCCCTAAATAAGTCCAAAAGCAATGGATTACATCTGGCTTCCTTTTGGCTTAAACACCCGAAATAAATTCTTTAGAAATGCTTCCTCGTAGAAATCCAAAGGCAATGTAATGCAATCCCCAAATAAACCTTTTGAAATCGAAAAGCAATTAATGTAGTCACCAAATAATACTTTACAAATCAAAAAAACAAAGCAATCCCCAAAATATCCTTTAACAATATAGCCATTGTTTCGGGTTATGAGCTGGAAATAAATTAATTTAGGAGTTTAACAAAAATAATGTTAGCTATAATCCTGAAAAGAAATGTTTTAAAACACACTTGGTGCCCCTTGTTGAATTGGGCTTTAAAGGCGTCACTGTGGCTTAATTGCTGCCCATTTGGGAGAGTTGCATTTTGAATTGCTTTTAGAACAATAGTGATGACTTATTAGGTCACAGTAATTTAGGTAAAATGGCCATGAAAGTCAAGACCATGTAATGGCATATTAACTATATTTAAAAAGAAGCGACACATTTTTTTCCCCCACTATATTTATTTAAAAAAGGCAGAGGTTCAATCGGGCACTGTGTACATAGCACAAAAACACTACTGTAGCAATCCCAGACATGGGTGCTTTACAATTTAAAAAAAGGGTGAAAGGGGACCCAGAACCAGTCCAGTGGGGTCCAGCCCAGGGAGCAAGCAAGTCTAGTGGGGTCCAGCCCAGGGAGCAAGGGTGAGAGGGGACACCAAACCAGTCCAGGGAGTCATACAAGTATTCAGGCCGGGACCAAAGAGCAAGGGACTCCGATGTGCTTCCTTAATGTGCCATTACACTTGTGTAGAAAAGACCAGGTTTGGCTCCTTCTTCATCCGGTAGTTGCCAATTTTATTTTGGAGGGCTTTTCTGTATTTAGATGCAGAGAGTGATGGAAAGCCCATTTCCTTGGCTTGGACATGGATACATTCTGAAATGCAAAAAAGATTGTGTAAAAAGTTTGAAAAGAGCAAGCAAAGTACTTCTAATGAACAGGCAGATGTAAGGAGGTGTTCAGGGATTATGGATTATTTCTAGAACATGTGCCTGACACAGGTTGACACATGGCTGTGGGAAATGAAGCAGACAATTTTCACTGTACACCCTCTGTTTAGTTTAGTTTAGTTAATGTGCTTTCGGAATTCTATTTATGTACCTTGAATAGCCTCCTGTCGATGACGATCCAATGTTAACTTCCCCTTTGCTGCCATAAATTCTTCTTTGGTGAACAAAAGATCCAGCAGCTTGTTCAGAAGGTAACGTGCTGGGTTGCTAGTCTGTGATTTTTGGGCTGTCATTACAATCTCCTTCAACTTCACAGGGTTCACCAACACATCTGCAAACCTGCATTCCCATCTGTCACAAGGGGTGCTTTTCTCTGTGGACACAAAAAATGAAAAATTACTACATTTCTCAAAGCTGTAATCTGGATCAAACCATGTGAATCCCTTAGAATGTAATATATATTAGTGCCACTTCCCCGGAAAACAATTTTTTAGCTCTCAGTTTATCTTGTTTTGCACTTCTTTGCATAATTGGTATACTCTGAAGAAATGACCAACCTCATGTTCCCCATGTACAGTGCATTGGTAAAGGAGCAATACAAGCAAAACAAATAAAATATAGTACTGTAGGCAGTTGAGACTATTGGAACTAGTGCCCAACAGTATTCGTTTTGATGGAACCACAGGGTTTGAAATTGAGGGGAGCTGGAGGCTATTTAGCCCTGCAGAGCCTGGTTATCTTTACACCATGCATACCCGGAGCTACATTTGGCTCCCGGGCCAACTGATGCTGATCACGTATACCTATGGGAAGATCACGTATACCTATGGGACTTTAACTATGTGCTTTTGTAAGAATCTATAAATAAACCTTAGGACACCAGTATGACATTTGAGGCATAATGGATCATAAGTAATAGACAAAGCGATATGTTTGCATCTTGTGGAACACTGCACTAGCTCCTGCTTATCAAATCCTGGACCGCCTTATAGGCCTGAGTGTGGGCATATGAGTGATGGACAATAACCGGTGAATACATGAGCCACAGTATTTGAGCTACCTTTTCCCACCCTCTGACGCAGTCGTCTAGAAGCCCTATGGCTTCATAGGAATGTTGGGGAGGAGGGTTTGAGATTAGGGTGGAGAAACACAGAAGCCTACAACCAATAGCATTTGGATTGAGAAAAAAACATGTATTTATGTCATAGCGGCACCAACCAACTTTTGCTTAACTCAAAGGGCACTTACCTCTGATGCAGTTGATGGACCAGGGTTTGGATTTGGATCGAGATGAGATAAAACTGTTTCTGTGGCTCCCTTCTGCCTCCTCTTTATCCACTTAAGGGCCAGTTCCAAGCAGTTCTCATCTGCTACCTGCTGGCGGGAATTCCTTGTGTCCTAGTATGCCGAAATAATAGCACAAATATTAATATTACACATTTTAATACAGTACACATTTTAATGACAATTACCAAGATTGCAATGCAGTTATTCAAAGCACATACCGGTTAAGCTTTCCATCATATTGTCATCTTATTCTATCAGGGGCCGATCAACCGTTCCCATTGTTGCTGGTCCATAATTGCCAAATGACGATTCCATGCTCCCCCCTCAAGACATTTTACATGTTCAGCATCTTGTCCACAATGGGCTATTCCTGCCCCATTTAAGTCCTGGTGCGTTTCTAGTCTGCCTGGCCTAAGATGTGTCTTGGTGCAATTTGACTGGTGGCCCAATAGTGGGCATGGAGCTCGGGGACTATATGGTGGTGGCAGCATGGCCTTACTGAGTTTGTCTGGCACATGTTAATTTAGTTTGTCTGGCACATGTTAATTTCCCCAGCAAAGGGGTGATGGAGATCGGGCAATAGTTTCCCAGAATGGGTATTGATATTTTATTTATATTGCGCTCGTACACAAGTGTTTCAGAGCGCGACAAGGCAAGGGATGGGAACAGGGGGGGAACAAAAACAGCGATCTTACTAGGCCCGGTGACATTGAGAACGCGCAAGTGCATGGGAGAGAGGAAGGGGAAAAGTGCATGGAAGGGGGTGCGGGGGGAGTGGGATGTCTGGTGCAGAGGAAACAGATAAATAATCTAAATAATAGAAAATAAATAAATAATAAATGCAATAAACAGTGGTAGTGCTGCCGGCAAGTGATGGGTTAAAGAAGCAGACTGGGTATGTCTGGTAAGTGAATGAAGAAAAGGTGGGCGGGGGCCTGTATGGGTCAGATACAGACCGCAGAGCAAGGGGCAGCCCGGAGGCAGTGCGGCTGGGTGAGCAGGTACCAGGGCCCGGAAGACAGAGGGTGGGCCAGGTGCACAGTGACAAGAGAGAACAGATCAGCAGCGGAGAGGGGTGGGGGGCGAAGGCAGAAGCATAGAGGAAGGCCTTGAGGTGTTTCCGGACCAGGGGTGGTTCTCCTCAAGTTTCAAAGTGGCAGGGAGGCTGTTCCAGAAGGAGGCCCCAGCCGAAAGCAGATCTACCCCAGCTCGCTTCTTTGAAAAATCACTGACCTTCAGGGTAGAAGAGCAAAGAGCTTGAGAGGGGAGGTATTTGCGGAAGGATAGCTGAAAGTATTTTGGTCCCAGAAAGCCTTGTGCACAATGCAGAGGGTTTTGAATTCAATCCTTGCATCTACTGGGAGCCAATGGAGAGATTTCAGGGCTGGAGAGATTTTAGCTTCTGCCATTTATGTAGTACACCAACCAAATATAATCACTTCTTGGTGATAATGTGCCTGGGAATTCCAATTACGCGTAGGTTATTAATGTAACCCCCTACAACCAAAACGCTAATGCATAAATACGTTTTTGTCCCTCGCCTGCAACATGCCTCTGTATCTCACTTCCTCCATTACCCTTCCACATGCACTTGTGCAATCTCAATGTCACCTGGCCTAGCAAGATCAGTGTCTGTCTTCCCTCTGTTCCCCATCCCTTGCCTTGGCGTGCCTTGAAACACTTGTGTATAGGCGCGTTATAAATGCCATATCATATAATTCTAGCACTACATCAATCATGGTCACGCCCCGAGCACAACCCACCTGCACTAAATGTTCAATGTTGGTTGTCTTAAAACAATGTATGTGCACTTATTTTCCCTGGTGACTGCTCCATTTGCTCCACTCCACACCCTGGTCAGAATGTCCCTCAAACTCAACCCATTGTAAGAAGCTCACTGCTTCCTGTCAAATCCGATTCTTATCTACTGTGCGTCCTTTTATGATCAAAAGAGCATTCCTCTGCATATAAATAAAAATAAGTATGCAATGAGGGAGAACCTTGAGGAAAATACATGGGTTGGGACTGCTTAATGGGGGCAGGCCACGTCTACTGTTTTCACCACCGCTCAAACAATTCCTTTGAGAAAGTAAGAGCAATTGAGCACATTCTGATCAGAGGCATCAAGGCAATAACTTATTTAAGGACGAAAAAACCGGCAGATCCTTGCAACATGCTGCTCCTGTACCTCTAGTGGCAGATCAGTAGACGCATGCAAGAAATAAAGGGTACCGTATGTATGTGGCCTACATGGGTAATATACTAATATAGGACAATAACTTCTGTGAAAGCGAGGGCCATCTAGAAATACAGTTGCCGGGCTGTGTCTGCTCCACCAGCCACAGTTGAGCACCTTATCTGAGGATTATAGTGTTCATGTGACAAAAGCAGGATGCGCCTGCACATGCTGCCATTGACAGAGGACACTAACTTTTGTGAGGGCTAATCCTTGGGACGTGTGCCACTCACTGAGGCAGAACAATAACTTGCGCCTGCGCCTCTAGCCATAGGGTTGAGAGCCTTATAGGGTTAGGAAATCTTGAACACCAGCTGACATTCCAGGATGTCAACGAGGCGGGACAATAACTTATTTGAGGGTGAGATGGCTCCCTGTGATAGGCTCTCCCTGCTCCTCCAGCCGCAGATCAGTAATTTATTCGAGGAATAATTGGAAACCTTGCACACAAGCACCGCTAATTTGGACTGGGTGTCTCCAGGCTACACATGAGCAAGGGCTATTGTGGGATGGGTCTGCTCCTCTATTCCCAGGCGGCAACTTTTCTCGATGAAAGAATAGGCAGGTTGTATCTGCTGCTATTTTCTTACCTACAAGAGGAAGGACATTAACATCTGTGAGGGAGAGAAGAAACTCTGGGAATTCATGGCTCACGCTCTGATTGCTGCTCGCAAGTCTGTAACGGCGCCACAAACTGATAATGAACCTCCAGGCTGTGCCTCTCGCTGCCGAGCCAGTCAGACAAGGAACGCCCAGACCAGTGGCTTTGTACAATATGGTGTGTTTGTTGCATTTTGGGGCTGGCCAACATAGGAATGAATCCATTGTTGTGGTTTCCATCACGATCTCAGACTCCGAGACCTCTGCAGCTGATTGTCCTAGTGGAGCAAGCCATGTTCAAAATATTTCGAGTGCTAATTAAAGTGTTTCTGCAGCATGGGTTGACCCATGCACCTCTTTTCTATATTCATTGACGAACGAGTGATTGAAGTACTTTAAGGTTGAGGAATGATTTTACTTGTTTAAAAGGAATTGACCATTTTGTAATCGTTCGCAGCAACTTCCATACCATGTCAGATCATGTATAGGCTTCTTTTGTCTCTTGAAAAATGCTTGTGGGAAATGTGAATCAAGTGCTGTCTTTTGGTAAGCCACTTCCATTGTTGAGTGCCATTGTCCTTGATGTGTGATTTTGAAATAGTTGTGTCCCTATTTGTGATGCACTCTATTTAACCATGCAACCCAATTGTATCAGTAATATAAAATTAAATTTAGATGGTTGTGTGAAATTGTCTAAAAGTTTCTGTAGACTAGGTTTGTTGAGCTTGGTCATTTTGGGTTTAGGTATCTTACATGTTTTATGCACTTGTCTGTATTGTAATTGTTAATTTATAACAAGCTTAATACCAACGAGTGGTTTCTAAGCGCAGGATCGGGATTCAAACATTTGTTGCGCTGCATTGTCATGCTTCCAAGACCAACACATTGCCCCTGAGATATGATACGATTAGTGCCTAAACACAATGGTTTTCAAAGCGCTTCAAGGCAAGGGAGGGAACACAGGAAAAATACAAACAGTCAACATTCTTACAAGGCCTTGAACAATAAGAATGTCAAATCTACTATCGTACTCGTCCTGGTGACATTTAAGATGGTGCAAGAGCTAAGACACAGATATTATTATTATTATTAGAGGGAGGAGGTGGGTGGGACGGGAAAGGGAATAGACAGACGTCTAACATACTAGGCCTGATGACATTTCTGATAGAGCCGGAGGCTTACAAGAGGAGTGTGTGAGGGGGGAGGAGAAAAACAAAACAAGCAACTATCATACTAGGCCTGACAACATTTCAGATAGAGCTGGAGAGAAAGTGGGAACAGGAGAACCGAGAAGGAGTGGGGAGGGGGGGAGGCAAACAATGTAGCTATCATACTATGTCCAAGGACAATTCTGATAGAGTAAGTGCATAGACTAAAAAAGGGAAAGGGGGGAGAGGTGAGAGGGAAAAGGAAGAGGAGGAGAGAACAGAGTGAACAGTGAGAAAGAGTGGAGAGGCAAGTGGGGAGAGACTAATGCAGTTGCAGAGTCAGCGATAACACATAATGTTGCAGGGAACAGCAAATGCAAGACAGGATTCAGGATGAAAATGGCACAGCATGATACAAGAGTCACAAAGTCAAAACCAAGCATTTGCAACAACACGATGATGGGGGAGCAATAGTGTTTCCAGACATACCTCCTGCAATGGTATGATGTAGGCGGGGGGCAGAGGAAGAGGGCTAAGAGGGATGGGAAGGCCGGATAGACAGGAGTAAGCCAAGGCAGGAAACACAAGCAAATAAGAAGGGGGTGGGATCATGGGAACCGCACACAACTTCACAGCATGCTTACCTGCTGTCTGAGCAGGGGTTCGGGCCCTTGGTCCTCCTGGTTTGAACAGGAATTGCCTTTTCCTTGTCTGCCCTTCGCTTTGCACGCCCGGACGAGAGACACCCTTGGTCTAAGAGTTGAGAGAAGGAAGGAACAAGCAGGGCTAAGAAGGTGGGCGGGGCCTAGTCCAGGTGACCTGGACCCACGCATCTGCTCCCCATCTGCTATCCTTCCTCCCCATGTATGTATGCATGTATGCATGTGAAATGTAAATGAAAGAATTGCCTGCTTGCCATATGCACAATTTAGTTTTGGCAATATTGCTCCTAAATGTGCCATGTGTATTGGATCTTGTAAATTGGGTAAGGGGGATTGTTGGCATTCCAGTGCATGTTCTCTAGTGGGCATCATTTTCCTGTGGTGCATTTGTGCCTCCCCCTTTGTGTATTGTCATGCTGCAATATACCGTGGTATGTACTTTTCTTGTTGGTTCAGTGGTTCAGTTTCGAGGATGATAAATCTGCAATGTGTCCCTCCCCCTACAATTACCTCATTTGGGATTGCTTTCTGCTGTTTTATTTGGAGATCACCATTACTCAAGGTGCATAATCCCCGAAGTACCTCCTATTGTTTGTAGGGGTGTATACTTGAATTCCTTTTGAGCATTTGACCACGGAAGAGTACCCTTAGCTTTAATACCCGATTTGTGCTACTTTTCCAGGGCATAATCCTGATTAACATCTGTTACACCTGAGTAATGCTGGTGTTCATGTGTGTTATGAGTTGGCATTTCTCCATGCCGCTGTCCTGATGGGCACCTATAATTTGGTGGTTTGTGATATCTAAATCGGAAACCCCCAGGACTCCTAGATTTAGTTTTCTTTTTTATGTGCAATGAAACCCTGCGCCTTATCCAAGGGATTTCCACTTGATGAATGTGGGACCTGCCCCTGACCGCTTTCAATGTACTACTTTGCTTCTCTCCTTCTTAATAAAACTAGGTTGTCCAGGGTTTCAGGACCTTGAAATATGATCAAGGGACCATCCAAGATATTGAGGTGTGTGTATAATGTTAGACACCAGCTAGGGTGATGGCATGATCTTTCTTTTTGGTTTGGCTGCAGGTTATTTTGTGTCTCTTGTCTCCTCTTTGACTCCATCACCTTTGTTGGATTTTAGGATGGGTTTCCTGCTAGAATGAATTACATGTGTTATGTTTATGACTCCCTTATCTACATTAAAGGAAGCAAGGTGCTAATGAGATGCACATGTGTTATGAGTTGTCTTCAGTTGGTGTCATGATGGACATCCATGCTTTGTGTTGAAATATTATTCCCCAGCATCTCAAAGTGTTCAATAAGAGATGCTGCCTGTATGTTCTGAGAGTGTCACTTGGGACCTGAGCTGTATGCCCATAACGCAGTAATAGTGCCAGTGTAATAAAACCTAGCCAGGCTGCCTGCAACAATACATGCCAGTAGTCCCACCCAAGGACACAATTAGTCATGTTGTTTTTTTCCTTAATGCAATAATCACACAGTACTATAAGAACACATGTTCATGCTGTCTGCCAGGTTTCACTGCTGGTTCCTAGTTTCCCCACTCCCTCCCTGCTTCCTGGGACAATCGTCGGCCCTCCCATATCCACCTTCACCTGCAAATACATTACACACTCGCTTGCATAGCAAATACATACTCATTCACACACATCCACTCCCAGACAACACCTTGCATACACCAATACCCATATAGATATAAATATACAGAGTGTTTCTACACTAACATGCATGCCTGTCTCAGCTTCCAATCACCACGCCCTGAGTTGGAAGGCCCGTTTCGCTCATCCAAGTCCTGTCGCAGAGAATGCAGCTCAGATAATGGCCTAAAATAAAGTGATCTGAGAAAAGCCTTTCTGAAAGAGCGAGAAAGGCACCAATCGCAAATTATGCTTTCTGTTGGATTGCACAGAATGTTTGCTGTTATGATACAAAGAATGCCTTTGGAAAATGCAAGGTGTATATAAATGCGCATGTGCAGTAAAAGAACATTTGTTACAGAATAAAAGTGAATTTAACAAGGGTGCAACCATTTCTTTGGCCTTTAACAATTCTTGAGACTGGCTGGTTGATGCAAAGGACAAGCTAAACAGGATGTTGTGCATGTGAAACAATGGGTTTTGCCACCAAATGAACTTGGCAGGTTGCAGAACATTTATTGTACAACATAACACACATGCAAAAGTCTGGGGTTTCATACAGTTGGGTCCCTGGTTCTCAGGCACCTAACAGGATGCACTTGTGTATTATAGAAAATTGCATTCACTTTCAATGACTTTCAATTAACCAAAATGATGTGAAATGTAGGGAAGAATGTTGTCTCATTTAAAGTACCAATGCCTTTTGCCATGTTTTAACTTCACGTCGAATAATGCTGTGATGCATTGAAACTCGAAATTAAAAAGCACAAACATATTGCCGAAAGTAGCTTGAGATAGCTTGAAACTGTCCGAAAAGTAACCTTTCTAATGGATTATGTCCTCCCACATATTGCTCATCTTTCATAATCTCCTTCTAGTGCCAGCTGCTTTGGAAAAAATAATTCTGCATAGGGGGCGCCATGCATCGTCCACTCGCACTCAATGTTTCTCAATGGCCTCCATTCGCTCTCGAGCATGACATCACAGACTGTACGTATAGCACGTCCCGCACCCGTCACTTCAGTTCTGTTTTTCTGCTGCCCAATTTGCTTCGCATACGGTGCGCTTTTCTCCGTTTACAATGTTGAACTCGATAATGTCAACTCCAAAAACTGGATTTAAAAAAATGCCGACCGTGGGGCCAAGTTGTCCATCACAAATCCACACTGTTTGTCTTTGTTTTTGGCTAGAGCACAAGAAGGAAGACTGTGGTTCCTGTCATTTGATGACAGGAAAGGCGCTTAAAGAGAGGAAGGGGAAACTCGCTACCGGAAAGCCCTAGCCTAAATAACCTTCGATGACTCCTTCTCAAACCAGATCCTTCAACAAAAGGCGCTCGAGAGGAGGTTCAGTGCGGAGGAAGCGCTCCAAGATGCGCTAGAGATGTCGCAGTGACTCCCATCACTCGTCTTAGTCTTGTAAGAAGATCAAGAAAATACATCAAAGATCCAGCTCAACGTCTTTCGACTCCGCTCCCAAGATAGCATATATGGGTAAGTCGGCCTCTAAGCCCGAGTGGGAGACACTTAGTTTCCAAATGTTACAATTGTTTGAAAAGGCAGCTCCTTCTCCCTCTGAAAATCCAAAAAAGGCCCATGACCCTGTCGTGCCTCCTATGTCTGAAAATGTAACTTCTAAGGTTTCAGCTCAGTCACCCCGGCTCGAAACCATCGACCCCTCGAGTGAATTGGAAGCCTCGAGTTGAGGTGAGGTCTAAACCTCATTCCTGAGTGCTTAGGCATCAAAGCCTTTGAGGTCGTTGGCAGAGCCTATGAAGGTTTTCAAACCTTCACCTAAAAAATACTTTTTCAAGTCTGTCATCTATATTCGAGGAAAATGAGCCTTCTGAACAGGGCACTCTTCCATTTGGACTTGAATATGGTACCCCCAATGTCCCAGAGTCTCTTATCTCGAGGAGTCTCGAATGGAGCACTTGTTTGATTCCTTACAGAACACAAGTGGCCCTGATACCTCTCATGAGGTGGTTTTTGCGACTACAGATCCCTCGGAGCATGCAGAGGCCTCTTCTAGCTATCTCACACATTTTAGACAAGGGTCCTATTTTACCCTTCCGCTCTGCTTTGCAAAAAAGAGTTATGCCAAACTGGGATACTCCAGATACGAACCCGGCTGTTAAGAAAAATCTCACTAGAAAATATAAGCCTTTTAGTATAGACCCGGATTTTCTATCCGAGCACCCCACACTTGAAAGCTTGGATGTGCAGGCGGCCACTTCTACATCCAGAGCTGCTGCCTACCCAACTATACCTCTAGACAGATAAGATCAGAGATTCAACACTCTAAGAGAGTCTTCTCTGCTAGTAGCATGGCATTAAAGTCAATCAACACTACTTGGGCAATATCACAATTCACTTATATGCTGTGGCACGTCTTAACCATGGCTGCAGAACAAATCCCCGAGGGGGAAGAAAGAGAAGGGTTCCAGAACACTATTAAGGATGATCTGGATTAAATCTGGACTAGATTCAGCTGTGTCACCATGGCCATGGCAGCAAGCACAGTGAGAGTGGTCAGTCAAACCAAAGAGGTCAGAAAAGGTTTCCTCGAGGTGGACAAAGTCGTGGTGCACCCAAGCGTCGGCTTCCTTGCCATCAGCCGCTTCAGCAACTACCCCAAAATCTCTGAGGCCTTCGTCCACAGGGCTGTTGTGGGGGGCATGCTCAGTCAGCATTTGGAATAATGGTGGGGAATTACTTCCGATGCTTGGTTTTTGCAGACTATAGTGCAGGGACGCTTGCCTTCCTTTTCATAAAAGGCCCCCAGGTCATCCACTAGGGAGCACCTCCCTCAGGGTTCCGGATCCACTCTTTCTGCAGGAAATCTCCATCCTGCTGGTGATAAATGCCATAGAGCCGGTACCTGTTGTGAAGAGGAACCGGGGATGGTCCTCTCCTTATTTTTTTTTTTTAAATCCACAAAAAGGACCGAGGATTGAGACCCATTTTGGACTTGAGATACTTGAACAAGTTACTCAGGAGGGACAAGTTCAAAATGGTTACTCTATTTCAGATCTTTCAGGCCCTCCAGCTCTAAGGATCGGATGGTCTTGTTGGACCTTGAGAATGCTTACTTTTATTTGCCTATCCATCACAAGCACAGGAAGTACCTAAGATTCGACGTTGGCAGTTCTCAATATCGGTTTGGGTTCTGCCATTCGGGCTCACCTCTGCCTGAGGGTTTTTAACCAAGTTGATGGTGGCAGTGGCAGCAAGTCTCGGGCGGGGGGGGTGAGAGATTCACATCTACACCCTACATGGATTATTGGCTCATCAACGCCCCTTCTCCCAAACAGGTCCTGGAACATCTCAGCATTACCTGCAACTCTCCCTCAATTTAAAGAAGATGATACCGTCTCAGAGGCTTCATTTCATCATAGCAGTAATGCATGCTTCCTTAGGGAAAGCCTCTCCACCTGAAGTGAGGGCTCAACACATACAGCAGATGGTCATCAAATTCCAGAATGCCCAACGTCTTCCGGCCTTTGATCTTTTTTTTTTAGCTTGCTCTGCCTCATGACATCCTGCATTTTCCTGGTGGCAGAGGCCCGTCTGAGGATGAGGTCTCTTAAATGTGCCCTCAAGTGCCAGTGGTCTCGGTTCTCCGGCAGAATTACGTGTCTACTTCAGGTCCCGAAGGATCTCCTATGGTGGGCCTGCAAAGAATACGTTCTGAAAGGGTAACCTTTTTGGCAACCATGCCATGAGATGACAGCAGTTACGGATGCCTCCCTCACGGTTTGGGGAGCCCACACCAGTGATCTGACCACGACCAGCCTTTGGTCTGCATCGGAGTCCAAGCTATATATCAACCTTTTGGAGTAGAGGCCAATCGGCCTAGTACTGATGGCTTTTCTGCCTGCTGTACAGTAAAAGAATGTCCAGATAATGACGGACACACAGTGGCCATGTAGTAGCTAAACGAGAGGAAGTGTAGGGACACTACCACTGTGCAGCGAGTAAATGCAGCTGTGGTTCTGGGTACTGCAAGAAGGAATCTCTCACTGCAGCTCACCTGGCCGGAGAGAAGAACACAGTAGCGGACACTGTGAGCAGGCCGAGCACAGTCTCCCACGAGTGGGCACTAGCTCAGGAAGTCATTCAAGAGATCTTCACCCTTTGCAGAACCCCTCAAGTGGATATGTTTGTGTCCAGTGTCCACAGGAAGGGAGACCAGGGAATTGCCTCAGAGAGGAGCTCTGGGAGTCGCGTTCGTAGCAGACTGAGAGTGTACGCATATCCTCCAGTCCCTGTCATTCCTCATGTCATCAGGAGGTTTAGGATATTCAGGAAGACATGATCCTCCTTGCTCCGGATTGGGTCAGGAGGATGTGGTACCCGGACCTTCCAGACATGTCCATCTGCTCTCCTGTTTCTCTTTCTCAAAGAGAAGACCTTTGCTCGCAGGAAGGAGGTTGCATTCTTCACCCAGAAATCGGGACTCTCATCCTTCACACCTGTTGTCTGAGTGGTTGAGATATAAAGATTGGGACCTCCCGGAAGACGTAATGGAAGTGTTTTCTTTTGGCTAGAACAGAACAACTAAGTGTTTGTACCTCTGCTGTTGGAATACGTTTTGCAGTTGGCACATAGAAAATAATGTAGATTCATTTCTTTGTCACACACCAGTGGTGGTATCCTTTTTACTTAATTTGGCGAACCAGGGGCTCCAGGTTGGCACTGTGAAAGGATACATGGCAGCGCTATCCATTCTTAAGTGCGTGCCAGAGCAGGGATCCTATTTCAAGATCCCTATCATGGTGCAATGTGTCACTAATGTGTTCACTCCCGTCCCTTTTATTGTACCTTTTTGGGACTTAACCTTGTACTCAAATACCTCTGTTTGAGCTGCTACATTCAGGCCCTAAAAGGATATTGACTCTCAAAACAGTTTTCCTGTTGGCCCTTACATGGGTGCATAGTCAGTGAACTTTAGGCTCTTTTCTGCAAGCTGAATTTTACCACCCTTTTCAAGAAGAAGGTTGTTATGAGAGTTTCTTCCCACCTTTCTTCCAAAAGTAGTGTCGGAGTTTCATCTTGATCAAAAAACAGGCCTGCCTATCTTTTATACTCATCCATCTAAGGCGGAGGAAAGACTTCACAGCCTTGACCCTAAGAGAGCCTTCACTTTTTACAACTCTAAAATGGCAAGACAACAATTATTCATTGGTTATAATGGACACAAGCTAGTACTAGCTGTGACCAAGCAAACTTTATTCCGCTGGGTTATTCATTGCATTACTGACTGCTTTAATTTAGCAGGAAAGGCTGTTTCTGTAGGTCGGCGGGTGCATTCTACAAGGGGTGCGGCCACTTCATTGGCTTTACAGAGAGAGGTGCCAGTTTGACATTTGTGCTGCTGCAACTTGGTCCTCTATTCATACTTTTTCAAACCATTACTGCCTGGACTCTGCGTTGGGACGGTAGGCAGGATTTGGGAAGGCTATACTTCACAGCATTAATGACCAGTACAATTGTTTAAAAAAAATAATAAAAAAATGTACTTTTTTAAATTTTTTTTTTTTTCCACAACTCATCAAATCTTTACATCAATAATATACAGGCTTAAGGTTATCCATACCATTAAATTTAACATCCAAAAAAAGAAAATAAACAAGTGATATAACAATCAAAAGCTAACCATTTTATCTTGCAACCAAAAATCTAACCCATAATATAATGCACTACACATAAAACCAACATATAACAAATACACATCTCCACAACAGACTCCACTCCCCCTTACAATATATCTAAGGGTCATACAACAACACTCTAATCAGACACCAATTAAGTTCACTAAAAGGTCCCCTCTCTATGTTGTCTATGAAACATTTTCTCAAAACCTGAAATAATTTACACATCACAACGCCAGTCTTTCACAAGTGGCTTTTTCCTCGTTTTCCACACTTAGTATTTGTTAAGCTGCTACTAAGAGGACTTTATTAATCCAACATAACGTTACACAATCAATATTTCATCCACTTTTTGGTGACTGTAGAATCACTGCTGATGAATTCAGAATTCAGTGGGAATGTAATATTCCAAATTGTGTCAATCCTGTCTAACACATAATTCCAAAAATCTCTTACCCTAATACAATCCCAAAACATGTGTAGCAATGTACCTTTCTCTTTCTGACAAGCCCAACAATGTTCACTTCCAGTTAATCCTAACACGTTAATTTGCACTGGGGTCCAGTAAAGGCGCCCCAGTATTCTTTGATGAATGGAACGCAAATTTAAATCAGTCTTGCCCATAACAGAAACTTTCCAAATATTCTCCCATTCCTCTACAGATATATCTCTGTCCAACTCCTCAGACCAAGTCTGCCTTAACTTCTCCCATGAGACCATCAGATGACTCTCCATCGGCATAAGCTTTAAAAAAACTTGATGCTTTCTGCAGGCATTGCAGCAAATACATTACATATCTCGGGTTTCTGCATGAACGGCTCATCTAACATCGGTTGTCTTTCCGATATCAAGCTCTACATAACTTTAGATCTTCCAAGCTCTCTCCTATTCAGAACATACTGTTCTATAAAACATTTAAAAAGGTACCATTCCCCCATCAAGCCAGATGTCCCCAATTAACAATATATCTCTATTAATCCAACTCCTCAAATTCAACATTCTATTATCTACCCTGGGTTATGCCCGATCGATGTATGTAAACAATCCTTGCCCACAACTCCGTATCAATGATGTCACTGTATCTTTTGTG
The DNA here is from genome assembly GCF_040938575.1 of Ambystoma mexicanum. Classification (NCBI taxonomy): domain Eukaryota; kingdom Metazoa; phylum Chordata; class Amphibia; order Caudata; family Ambystomatidae; genus Ambystoma; species Ambystoma mexicanum. The sequence goes on from NC_090921.1 coordinate 464,309,847, forward strand.
ACAATTTATTGTAGTTTTGGTGCCTGTTTGTGTAAATTCCACAAAGAATATAGACTCCCTACATGATATGGTTACAACTTTCGCCTTTCTATTTGCACCCACAATGGTACTGAGCGCCTTTCTTCCTCAAAGTAGCTAATTAATTTCTTTAACAAAAATCCTCTACAATAGTTCTCAAGTATAGGATATCCGAATTCCCCATCCTGGACACTCTGAACAATGCTATAACATGGTATTTTAGGTTGTTTCCCCACAAACATTCTTGAAATACTTGTCTATACGTCCAAGGATTTATTTTTGTAAACCGTAAAGGGAGTGACTGATATAAAACCTTTGCCCACGTGCTCAATGTAATCTGCCCCCATTTCTGAATATCCCTCCGAAGAATTTCTAGCATTTTATCCACATTGCAATCAACAATTCTTTTCATGTCTCGAAGATAGATAAGATAGATCCAGAAGTATTTCACACTTACATTCTCCCCCTTGCAGTCCCAACTCAACAATTGATAGCGTACCGGGGTACCCCTTACAGGAAATACCACCGTTTTCCCCCAATTAATCCTATAACCCGAAAGCCTTCCCACCTACTCAATCGCGCCCTTTAAGATGGGACCTCCTTCTGCAGTATTACTCTGGATAACTGTGACATCATCTGCATAAGCCAGGACCTTAATTTCTCCCCCCCCCACCTAAACCTTTTAAGAATCTGTTTCTGCCGAAGATAGGCCAACGGGGTTCCATCGCTAAATTGAAAAGAAAAGGGGATAATGGGCAGCCTCGTCTGGTACCTCTGAAAAGATGCCGACAATTCTTCATTCAACCAAACCCTAGCAATTATATCTGATTGCAAGGCCCCAATAGCATTAATGAACATAGGCCCAAATCCCATTTTCAGCAAAGTATAATACAAAAATGTCCAATTCACTCCATCAAAGGACTTTTCGGCATCTAAGAAGATCAACAGAATTTCCCCAACATCTGAATCTGGTAGGCCCAAGATATCTAAAAGTGTTATAATATTATGATAGCCATGCCGTTGCCTCAGAAACCCCACCTGCGTTCTATCAATAAGCTCCCCCATATATTTATCCAATCTATTCGCCAAGATTTTAGTGAAAATCTTCACATCACAATGAGTAATGATATAGGGCGGTAGTTACAGCATTTAGATGCGTCTTTCCCTAACTTTGGGATTATTGTAATGATTGCATCCTTCATTGAGGGACATAAAACTCCTTCAACTAGGAAACGATTATACAAATCACATAATTCCGGCGACAGTTAAGCATCACATTTTTTATAAAATTCAACTGGTAGCCTGTCTATACCTGAATATTTTCCAGCATTCAGTCCACTTATTGCCAATAATACTTCGGAGGCAACAATTGGTGCATCTAAGGAATACCTACTCTCATCAGTTAGACAAGGAATATTAATTTTCTCAAAGAAATGTATTAATTCAGATTCCTGTGGGATAAGTTCATCAGTATATAAGTCGGCGTAAAAAGAACAAAAACATTCTTGTATTTTCCTTCATTTTAACAGCTACACCTCCCAAGCCATTATCAATCCTTTGAACATGTGATCTTTCAGTGAAATCTTTGTCTATTTGCTAACAACCAACCCCCTCGATCTCCTACCCAATACCTTTGATTCATGTAGAATATACCCTTTTTCAACCTGAGTATCCATCTCACACTTCAGAACCTCTTTTACTTTATCCAATCTAATTCTATCCTCTTTGGCTCTTGACAAGGCATAGTTCCTTTGCAAGTCTCCTAACTCTAATTCAAGTTCATTCAACCTTGCTCTTCCCTCTTTCCTTGCTCTAGCAGTCCAATTCATCAATTCCCCCCGCCCAAATCGAATCTTTGAAGGAGTCCCAGACCATCAAACTATCAACCGATTTCTTTATTTTCACTAAAATAGTTTTCTATAAAATTACTAAAAGCCTTTAAAGCACTTTCTCTTTCAGAAGAAATGGCTTAAGTCGCCATCTTTAGAAACATTGTCTAGCCGTTTTAAGATTCAGCTTGATCTCAACCAATGAGTGATCTGATAGATTCTGTTCTTTCGGCCTCCACTACTGCTTCAAATAGCTTATCAGAAACTAGAATATAATCTATTCTAGAAAAACAATCATGAGCTGGGGGGTAAAATGAAAGTCATTTTCCCCTTGATGCAAGTTCCTCCAAACGTCAATCAAGTCAAATACATCCATAAATTCCTGGAATACTTTACTTGATTTTTGTCCCGTGAAAGGACATGCCGAGGACCCATCTAATTTTATAATACAATATACAATTAAAATCCCCCCTAAGATCACTGACTCGCCTCTCATATCACATAACAGCTTAGCTAAGGATTCAAAGTAGTTTCCCCCTCCAACCCATGCACCATATGTAGAGCCTAATGTAATTATTCTACCCTCATACTTCAGGTCAACCAAAATAACACATCCCTCTTCATCCATAGTCACTTTATCAACACACATGCCCAATCCCCTTCGAAATAAAATCCCTTCTCCTCTTGACTGAGTGACAATTTAACAATATTTTTGTGTATTTTTCCCTGTACCTTCTACCAGATGAGTTCCCTGCAAAAAGGCCACATAAATCTTCAATCTTTTCCCTCCAAAGTTTAGACAATATTTTCTTCCTTTTTTGGGGGCAATTCAGACCTTTCACATTCCAAATACTCAATGACAACCCCATTGTACATAACATTTCCAAAACTTTTCAGCATCTATTTCAAAACCTTGCCTAATATCAGGTTGGATCTCATCTCATCTTATATTTTGTATTAGTACCTGGCGAGAGTCCAGCAGAATGCAACACGTATTGGGTCGTTACCCGGCTGAAAATCCTTGGATTCTCAGCCGGGATTCCAGCCGCCTTATTCTCGGCGGGGGGGGGCGTGGCAGCCCCTCAGCCTATGGGGAGGCTCAAAGCGGGGCCATCCCCTGCCCTGAATCTACCCATGGCTGAGAGCCTGCCTTCGCCCCCCAGCCGGGGACTCGGGTAAGGTTTTTTTTTTTCTTCTTTTTTCTTTCCTTCCTCCTCCCTGCTCTCCCCACCCCACTTACCTTCTTGCTCCTTCATCCCCGGTGGGGGACCATGGCAGCCTCTAGCCGTGTGGAGACTCGGAGCGGGGCCAGGGGCGCAGGTACTTTTTTTTTTATTATTATTATTTTTTTCTTCCCTACCCCACTTAACTTCTGCTAATTTATTTTCGGGAGCGGATGCGCTGGCAAAGCATCCGCTCCCGATGGCTGCCATGGAAAGGGAAAACGGACTCCATTTTCCCTTTCCCGCGGCCATTTTCTTGGTCGTTTCTTTTTTTTCTGTCTTGAAATGCTGCAGCATTTCGGGACAGAAAAAATGCTTTTAGTGCCCGGGTCACGCAGATATTGCGGGCCAGGGTACTAATAGCAATATGCCCCTTGTGGTGGGGGCATTACCCACTCAGGTAATGCCCCGTGGCCTTGGTTAAGGCCTTTGCTTCGCTCGGGCCTATAACTATGGGCCCCGGGGCATTACCTGAGTCGGTAATGCCCCCGCCGCGAGGGGCATATTGCTTAAATAATGAGTAAGCAATTGCAACAGCATGACATTTCCAAAACAAATTTAGACCCTTTAGCGATATAACAGACTAGAGTGTAATTTATCTTATCCTCCCTCATAATGATGAACACAAAGACACCACAAAAACATATATAATAGTTCTTATTGAAAGGAATCCAGCAAAAGTCGGACTCAATTAAGTCTATTATGTATACAAAAGCTATTCCGAACTATACCTCCAGAAACCTGTGCCCCCTTTTTAAATTTCATTATATCCTTCCTGTGTTTATTGATTATACTATGACTTATCCTAATACCAATATATAATTCCTAAAATCTCCATAACTACCCCATTAGTAATGTATATTAAATGTCATATAACTCCAAAATTATTAAGAGCTCCATTACAATTCTTTCTCCCAACCTCTTCACATACTGCTTAGGGAGTGTATCAAAGATGAGGAATACGTGGGAGGACACAATCCATTTGAAGAACAAATTACTTAACTGTGGTAATGTTGATTCGACTGGATGTTCCTCCCACGTATTGCTCATCGCCCCTCCCATCGTACCCTTAGGTAGAATTTCCATGTATTAGACCTTCCTCTCTTTATCGTCTGGTTGTTTTGACCTCGAGAATGTCTGTGCTCTGAAGAGAGGAAAAACGAGAACTGAAGTAACCAGTGCAGTGCGTACTGCATGTACCGTCAGTGGTGCAATGATCAATTGTGGGGAGAGGCAGTCAAGCGACATGGAGTTGAGAATGCACGGCGCTCTCTATGCAGACATTTTTTTTGGAAGCAGCTTGCGCTTGAAGGAGATTATCAAAGATGAGAAATGCGTGGGAGGAACATCCAATCGAAAGAAAATTACCAGGGGCGAGTCATTTTTACTGCTAAAGTGTAACCCCAGTTCAGGAATTTAAATCACAAGGCAGAGGTCACACAGAATTACTGATATCTATCGTGTTCAAACTGGTTCTAAAAGCAAGGCTCATAAAAGCACTACCAGTTGTGGGCTAATGTATAGTTTCAAAGAGACCTGCCACTAATATAATTTTGGACCCCCTCACAACAACCATTAGTAAAAGTCATGCAATATTTTATCTGGCCTCCATGAACAAAGCAAAATAAACCTTGCTGTAACATATTGTCATATTAGGAAGGAGAATGTGCAAGGGATGTATCGCAAGTGCCATCTGCAGGTAGAAGTCAGCATTTCCTCCTTTCCAAGCTGAATAGGAAAATGAATTCATGGTTATTTAATCAAAAATGTAATCCTTTGAGAAATCCTATCCCTCCAAGGGAAGCTGTTAGAAACATGACACAAATTGCAGATAGAAAATGTGTTTTCACTCCATATAAAATCCACATGGGATGTCATGGAAAAATATGGAGAATAATGGGGAAAATGATTATCTCTGAAAATATTCAATGTGTGCGAATGGTTATTGAACTACGTCTTGAACATATGTCTTGAATTTTTCACTGATACTGATTTTATTTCTCTTGTACATTCAAAACAAAATTGTTGTTTTATATTGGGAGGGAGTTGCCCCTCATTTACAGATCATGGGAGTGACTGGAGAAGCCACACCTGGTCACAAGGTTAGGGAGGAGTCAAAGATATAAAATGGCATGCAGACCGATTTTCCTGGATAAGATTGGGAAGGGACAATTAAAGAATATTTCCTGAAAGGTGCAGGACAGCGGGGCAGTACTGAACCAATTTGGATGAGTTATCACCATGGAAACTGGAGATGGAAGACATTGAGCGGGATGAGCAGCCCAGGTTGGAAATTGGTTTCCATACAGGCAGCTTGCTGATTGTGTAATTGCAGACTGATTGGGTTAATGTTAATTCTCCAGAAATGAAAAGCAGCATTTCAAAAGTAAGTAGAACCCTGAGATAACCCAAAATTGTCCCGATGTTATACATGGTAAAATCTCAAGGGGATGGGAATCGAAGGGGAATGTTAATTTGACAACACCACTGGTGTAGTGTTAGATCAAATGCCATGTATATCACATTTGCGTTGAATACCCAGTGAGGTGTAATTTCCTTAAAGCCCAATGCATTTTTGTATTGATGGGTGAATGCATTTGGTGCAACTTAGATGCAGATTGTTTTTTTGGAAGATTAAGAACTATTAAATAGAATCTTTGGCTCATGCCGACACAGAATCAAAGTCGTGACACAGTGTCTTCTAAGGCGATATCATACTGTTGTATACTCCAACCTCACAACTAGTTGTATCCAATCTAGATACTATAGTGCACAGGCTGTACCTGACTGATTCTACCCGACTCTAACCAGCCACCAACTATCTTAGTCTGGCCTTCTCCCCACCAGCGCCACTAGACTCCACCGCTATCCACAGACCATGATCTTCTGGCTCGCCCTAACCATGTTCCCTTTCTGCTTAATACAGGACAATGTACCTTGTAGCAACAATAGCTACATAGCCCACCAGGACGGCCTGGCTAAACTAGTGTGCCCCAGACACCACCCCATCCCTTGCCCCACTCCGTTCCTACCCTCCACACCCCCTTTCCCCTCCACTTACCACCACCCTCTCACATACACATCCACATCCATCGTCATCCATGGCCTACCTACCAACAGCCACCACAGTCCCATTGCTAAGTCTAACCAAACCAAAATGACCACCAAACCTCCCACCCGCTTTAAGCCGCCCGGGCCAACCCCCCCCTCCCTTATTCCCAACATCACAGCCCGCAATGACAGATTAGGCTCCAGGCTCCCTACCACAAATTCTAAACCTAACTCCAGACCTTACACCAAAACTAATACAAAGCACATTGCACCAAACAAGCCCACTCCTCCCCCACTAAAAGTCGCCCTACTCAACGTCAGATCCCTGGCTGCCCACCCCACAGAAATTGCAGACATCATCCTTACCAATGACCTTGACTTCTTAGCCCTAACAGAAACTTGGCTTCATGAGGCGTCCAGATCCTTTTTATCGCTAGCCATCCCAGACAAATACACTATCCTCAGAGCGGACAGACCAAACGCCAGAGGTGGAGGTGTAGCGATCATTTCCAAATCTGCCCTAGGCCTTAGACCAACCGACACAGTCGCATTCACATCCTGCAAGTTACTCACAACCAAACTACAAACCTCCCCCACAACCACGATCACCATCCACCTCATATATAGGCCCCCTGGCCCCCTGGGACCTTCGAAGAAGACATCACATCCCTCATCACCGAAATTTCCAAACCAACAGCACAAATCCTGATCCTCGGAGACTTCAACCTCGGCTACCAAGACCCAAACGATGCACATGCTGCATCCCTAGCCAATGTCCTAACCGATCATGGTCTCACTCAACTCATTTTACTCCCCACCCACCAAAAAGGCAGAACCCTTGATTGGGTAGCAACCCACAATTGCAACACAACCTGCAAAGACCCCCAACCTCTGGCATGGACCGATCACCACATGATCCCCCCTTGAGGTTAGCACCAATCAGGTACTGCCCAATAAGCACCCAATGGCACCAGCATGCCCCACCAGGAATAAACGCAACATCACCGCTGAAGCCCTACTACCACTGGTCTTACCTACCCTCAATGCTCTCCCAGCTACCGCTGACTTAAACCTGCTGATCGACACCTTCAATGATTCCATGACCAGAGCAATGGACACCGTTGCCCCCTTGAAAATACGCAAAGTTAAACCCAAAGCTCATCTGAACTCGTGGTACACCCCTGAGCTCAAACTACTCAGGAAAGAGAAAGCTAAGGCTCACCACACCTGGAAGACTAACCCCACTTTACAAAAGCGAGATAATCCGGACCAAAAAAGATACATACAACACCAGGATCACTCAGGCAGGATCCTCCACTAAAGAATTATTCAAAATTCTGAAGGAACTAGAAAACCCTATTTCACCTCCGGAAACCTGCCCGAAAGACAAATCCTGGTGCACCAACATCCAGAACGCCCTCAACAATAAAATTTTAGGACTCCAAACTAAAATCTAAAACAAACGGCAACAACTCTTCAACAATAATGTCACCAACCTTAGCCTACCCACACCTAACAACACTAGCGCAGGCTTTTCGTTCAAAAAAGTCACCATCCCGGAAGTTCAAAAAATCGTCACCTCCCTGATACCCTCTAACTGTAAAGGAGACAGCTGCCCGGCTCAGATCATAAAAGATGCAGCCAGAGAGCTCTCCCCCTTCATCACCAAACTCATCAACCTATCCTTCACCAATAGCTCTATCCCCAGCAACTTAAAACAATCATGGGTTCTCCCTCTCCTGAAAAAACAATCCCTCGACCCGGCCACACCCACAAACTACAGGCCCATCACAACAGTCCCCTTCCTACTGAAAATCCTGGACAGAGTCGCCTACATCCAAATTCAGGAATACCTAGAATCCAACCAACTGCTAGGAATATGTCAATCTGGCTTCAGACCTCAACACGGAACTGAAACCGCCCTTGTTGATCTCAAAAGCCAGATTGATGAAATTAAAGACAATGGCAATGCCGCAATCCTACTCCTCCTAGACCTCTCAGCGGCCTTTGACCTGGTCAGCCATGAAGTCCTCTATAATCACCTTGCCACCGCAGCCCACTTCTCCTCCCCTGCCATCACATGGATACAATCCTTCCTGGCAAACAGAACCATACAAGTCTTTTCCACTACAGCTGCAGCAGACCCCATCCCCATCACATGCGGGGTCCCACAAGGTACCTGTGTATCCCCCACTTTGTACAACATATTTACAAAAGCCTCTATTTGACCAACTGGACCATCTGGGTGTCACCTACACAAACTACGCAGATGACACCCAGATACTCCTCACTATCTCTGGTAATTGCCAAGAAGACTCCGCCCGGATCAACAAAATATTCTCCATCATTCAGGCATGGATGGCCTCCCATGGTCTCTGCCTGAATGATGAGAAGACAGAGCTCCTAATCGTCGGCTCCCCCAACACTCTAACTAAACTTGACCCTAGCTATAATAACATCACCATCGATGGTCATTCCATTCCCATAGCCAAAAGCATAAAAACCCTTGGTTTCTATCTAGATGCCAACACCAACCTTAGCAAACACACCAATATGACCGCCTCAGCCGCTGCCTATACCGGCAAGCTCATTAGGGCCAGCAGACCCTTCATATCACCCAACAGCTGCCTCACCCTTGCCAGGGCCCTAATACAATCCAAACTGGATTACTGTAACAGCCTGTACCTAGGTGCTAATCAATCCGTACTCAACAAATTGCAGGTAATACAAAATAACGCCTTGCGCTCAGCCCTCAACATTCCCAGACAAGAGCATATCTCTGCTACTGGGAAAGCATGCACATGGCTATCCATACGCCAAAAAATTGATCTAAAAACCATCTGCCTCATGTACAAAGCCCTCAATCGCCTAGCACCACCTTATCTAGCTAATAAACTCACCCTGGAACCTGCCACCAGATTCACCAGATCATCCAACACTCTTTGCCTAATAGTGCCCAGGTTCCACCTAAAAAGAGCTGGAGGGGTAAGCTTCATAGTGCTTGCCCCCCAACTCTGGAACTCCCTACCGCTTAACATCAAAACTGTCGAATCCTTCCAGATCTTTAGGAAGCAGGTCATCAGCTGGCTGCTAAACAAAGAATAACACCACTAACTCTAGACCCGTGCGGTAACTGGCTTAGACACTGTATTTATTCTGAAAATTGTATATTGTACGTACTGCATATGTTCTGTTTATTGACCACTGTATATATATGTATATATTATAAACTTGTACGAAGTATGCAACACAAAGATACTTCTCAACGCTGTAACCAAATTCTTAAGCGCCTTTCTACCTCTGGGTTTGGAGCGCCATACAAATAAAATAAACAAACAAACAAATACAATAAGCGGCCAAGTCTAGCCATAAATTAGATGTTTTGCAACTGAAATTCATTGTATTCATGCAAAGTGGTAAACCCTTTTTATTTGTAACGTGAAAGGGCAGGGGTGTCTTAACATGGTATCTGTTATTGGAAAATAGTTGTTCTTTAGCCTAAAACTACATGTTGACTGACAACTACAAAAGCTGTGCACACATACCTAGACAGTTACAAACTATATAGATTGAAAGCAGCACCCACATGTTAGTTTGAAAATTGGCCACACGTTTGGGAACTGCACATGCATGTTCTGAGGAGACTGCACACATGTGTTCGAGGAAGAATCAAAAATGTCTGTGAGCATTAATTTCCAATTTCAAACCTGCAGGAGCCATAAGCAAGGTTGCTATTGTGTATATTTAAAGCACCTGCACATACCTGATCAATCTCACACACAGGGGTGAACCAAATGGGATACATATGTATTGTTCAAGTCCATTTTCTCTGACACCATATTTGTTTTGATACGGGAGAAAATCAAGTGTTTTGAGATAAATGTGTACACTGGTCGAAAAGCAGCATTGTTATTCTTGAAAAAAATTGTGTTGTCTAGATAGAAGCAAACATAGGAGTGTATTTAAAATGCTCATCTAGAGACGGAATATATATTTAATGAAAAAACATTAAGGGAACGCTATGGTTAAGTTGCACTAATAAAAACCTATGAAAGTCAATGAAAAACCTTTGTTAAAGAGACGTTATGGTTACAAGTAAAATGGAAAAACGCCTGAAATTCGCTAGTTATGGTAAGCTAAGCAACCATAACTCGCGCCACCACTGTGCACTGCTAAGACTAACACCCAGGACATCAAAGATGACATCACAAATATCATTGATTACATCACTGATGACATCACATGTGAAATACATTTTGATGAAAAGTCCCTACAAGGAGTTGTGTTTATATTGTTGGGAACACGATTACAGGGTTAACTATTAAAAAGGTTTGGCTTCTCTACAAAGTCTCCTTTCGTTTAGGTTTGCTTTTTTATTTTAGGATTGCATCAATAGTTTTGAAGGAATATGTACCTCTTCCAAGGGGAAGCTATGTTTCCGAGGTTGTACAATGACCAGTTGCCTCTCTTGGATCAGCCTCTGATGTGGTGGATCTGTGTATCTCTCCCATCCTTCCTGCTCCAGATGTTTTCGAGTTCACTCCCGTGTGTATCCTCGACACCCCTTCTGGTTCGTCTCTCCATAGACCACAGTGGCCCGCAAATCTGCTTTATGCTGTACATCCATTAGTTGAAAAGGTCTGTGTACTGTAATGAATCAGGAGTAAGATGCAGACACATGGTCGTCATGATGGTTGGCAAACACTTCTATTAATCAAAATACGTTTTTTTTTTTGAAAATCCTATCCCACCCCTAACTTTAAGAGGGGTTTCCTCAGCCTCAGAAAAAACGAAATGGTGCTCATGTCAGAATGCCCAAAGTAAAGTTCTCCGTCCACTGTCTAAATCCTATCCTGACCCTTACACGCTAAACTGAATATAACGTTAAAAGGAACATGTCTTTCAGCTGGTGAATCGTATGTCAAACATAACATTTCAAAGGAAGTCACTGAAAATAAAGGTGCCACACTCTCAAGGGGGCTGGGTCTTCCCTTCAGCTTTCCCAGATTCTCAGTTTGCAATATCAAGGGGTATGACACTTTCCTTGGGCTTTTACAGATTTACGCAAGGTCAAGAAGCAGCATCAAGGAGCATGATTCCTTGATCGCACTGTCCCAATTCCAGAAGGGGGGTCCATTCCCTTGGATTTCACACACTCCAGAAACTCAACAAGCATCGGAGTGAGTCCCAGTTATACCTTTGTCAGTCTGGTACACACTCCTATTAAGCTTTCAATTATTTGGATCAGCACAATTGGGTGTGGGCCCCAAACTCACAATCCTCCTGTCTGGTACACTCTCCTACCAGGGCTTTCTTGCTTTGCTTAAATGTATTTGGGTGCGGGACCCAGACTCGCATTCCATAAGCATAATTGCAGGATATTTTTACCCATGCCAGTGCGCGCCTCGCTACTCCCCTTTGTCAATGGGGGAAAGGAAACTGCCAAAAATGGATGTGCTAAACCCTGTGCGTAACAAATCTGCAAAACTGCGCATGGTTCACGAATCACAAAAAAGGCTGCACACCCTGCCACACAAAGTCAAAGTTGGTGTAAAAACAGGACTCACTGAATGTCAGAAAGTTCTGTCACCTGTCACATGAAGGAAGGCCAAAGAAGTGGGCTAAAATCCAAAAATGCCTTTAAAATACAGTTTTCCCCATCCATTGCAACCTTGAAAGTGCTGTTTTGGCGCTAATTTCAGTCATTTTCCCAGTGAACTATTGAAATGAAAAGTGGGCTGAAATCACAGATTCTCCAGGTGGGTCAGAGAAAGCCGGGCCTCACTGACTGACAGCTGCATAAGAAAATTAGATGTAAAACACAGTTTAAATGTGTTTCTTTTTCCTGAAGAAATTGCAAAATTCGCCTATTTAAAGCATGTTTGTGAAGGGCTTAATTCTTTGAAATGGTCAAATCCCTTTTAAACTGTGCTTATTTTTATATGTCTGAAATGAAAAGACTGTAAAGTGAATTTAAAGCAACCCAGTATTTGAGTTAAGTAAATATTTAATTCTGACCTGACGGTGCTAGCCTGGGAAAGATTGTCACTTCCAAATTGACACTCCCTTGCTACAGGAAGCCTTAATGGTTCCCACATATTGACAACAAGGAGAACAATTGACTTGTCAGACTTTCGTCTGTGGCTGAGCCAAGAACAATGGCAAGCAGCCTACTGATCTCTACAGGGGAGCTTCCCTCTCCAGGAAGAGGACACGCCTCCCTGATCAAAGGACTGTGACAACTGTTGCCTGTGAAGGGGAGTTACAAAGGAAGAAAAAAAACTGCTGGAACTTTTTGATGTTGAAATCTTTATTTGTGATTACATTTGAAACTCTTTAACTGTGCAACCTGAAGGAGGATACATCTAAAAATTGGTAGATGTTAACCTAATTTTAGGCTTTTGCTTTGAAGACATTAATGAACCCTGTACCATCTAAGAAACCAAAGTTACAGGAATAAACCCTAATTGGAGCAAAACTATTAATGTTGCCAGTCTAAGATTGTATATACATGATCCAGTGATAATCGCCCAGATATGTACTGAATTAGAAATTATTAGTCCGGACTGTTATGATTAAAATTGATAACATTCTATAGAATGACAAAGATAGCTCTCACAGAGATGGGGATTGAATGTGAACATAACCCATCAAATATACAATGTATGTGTCCGATGTTATTAGGGGACATAGTTTTAGAAATGTACATTTGTGCAAAAGTAGTTTTGGTCAAAATCAATGTGGGAGTTCCTAAATCCCATCATAAATATGACAGCTCTGTTCTGACTGCCAACCAGAACAAGGCAAGTGCCTGTGGCCACTCACAGCCGTGGGGGTGCGTTTTGAAATTCTGCCCACACCATAAACTTTGTGATGTCACTTGGTAAGATAAATATAGGAACTTCACCACACATAAGGGACTGTTTCCTGAACACATCCAGATTTCTGCGCCGTGCTTTGTTCCTGACTTCTTCATTCTATCCAGAACTCCTCACCTTGCAGCTGATTCCAGACTTCTTGCAGAATCCAGACTTTAGCATTGCTGAACTCTTTCTAGCTAGATCCAAATTCAAACATCCCAAACTTGAGGGGATTTAATTCTGATTCAGTCTGGCTTGCTACCGTTAAGGCTTGCCTGCTGAAACTTGCATCCTGTAATCTACCGTGTCCAGTGACCAGAAGGGCCCATCCAAATCCAGTCTGAGGTGCAGTCCAAAATTGACCAGAACCGCACTGCTGATCCAATCCCACCAGAGGTGCCCTGCCGCCGGTAGACCTGACCCGATCCAATGACCAGAACCCTGATGGTCCAATTTTAATCACAAGGGACTGTAAATATCAATAGGAAGAACAGTGACCTATAGCATATTTGCATGGTCTTATCCCAATCTCATCCCATCCCATCTTTAACTTCAGAACCTTAGTATTGTCAGAACCATTCTTGCACTGATTTTCTCATTTGTTTTTCAAAACCATAAGTCTTTCGTGATTTTGAGTAACTAAAGGAAATCCCAGAAAGAAATAGATCATCCACCATGTGAAGGGTTACGCTGGCCATGTAACATTAATATAGTGTAATAAAACCAATCTGTCATTTTTAAAACCAGATTTCTGTTTTTCATTTTGCGCTTATTTTCAAAAAAATGCGGAACAGTGTATTTGACCCGTAATCAAAAATCGCACAGCGAAATTTTGCTGCGAATTTGCAGTTTTTCAAAAGTTTACATGTCTTTTTCTCATTCCAAGTGTTTCTTCAATCTCATTCTGATCTAAAGTGTGTACTGTTGTTTATCTTGTAAACGTGTGTTAAGACCTTTTTAGTGTTGCTTTCCTAAGAATTTTTCTCCATTTAAGAATTTTTGAACCACTTTGCATTGTGTCACAAAGCTATTTTTCACCTGTCATTTTAAAAGTGTCAAATTCCAAAACGGTTTTCTCTCTTGTTTGGGGAGGGAAGATTGCAGACTCTAGAAATTCTTTCATTCCTGAATACCTGCTGATTACTTATATATGTGTAGGATTGCTCATTTGTACCGTAAGAACTTGGCAGGGGGAAATGTTTACCTAAACACTATCTGTTCACAAACCAAAACTGTTCTTTTTCCTGTGTTTTATATTCTGCAGTAATATAAGTGAATTCAATTGCTTTGCTTATTTTGAATTGTTTTGTCACCACTTGGTGATTTCTGCCCTATACACACACATATATATAGTGTGATTTGAAGATTAACTAAATAAATATTTACCTTTACCAACTAGCCTGATTCACTGTGACCTGGGGGGTATTTTGAGACAGGTGTGATATGAGTAGTATATCATTCCGAATATTGAACGTATAGACTTAAATAAGTATTTAATTGTGCACTATGTGCTAGGCGAGACCTGTGTGTGTGCCTGATTGAAATCCTTAACATAATACTCTGCTGCCAGGACTTCTGCAATGAACAAACTTTCTTTCTGAATGTTTAAACAGTTTCAAAATTTGCTATTTGCTTCTTTTATACATTGGGTACTTGACCTCTTCTCATCTGCCTTTGTTTCTTGGCGTCCCAGCTCTCCTGTTTCTACAATTATGTTCCAACGGTACGTGATGCACGCCATGAATGCGCCGGCATCCCAACTTCCCTCTATGGGCTCTCCAGCTTTCACGTCCTTCGTGATCTTTGGTTCTCCCAGCGACCTGCGCCCCGGTCTGACAGGCGTCTCGTTTGCTCTCTGGTTCCCACGATGCCTCGGACTGCCCTTGGTGGCTTGTCCGCTCACAGCATTCACACAACCTTCTTCTTGCTTCATAGCTCTGACGGCGACTCCACGTGTTTCCTCATTTCACGCTGCAGCTTGCTTCTATCGGAGTAGTGAGACTTTCTGACGCTTGGTGCTTTTGAATGTCCTGGCACCCATTGTATTCTCCCAACAACTAGAGCGCGTCTCTTGCTGCCC
This sequence comes from Ambystoma mexicanum, assembly GCF_040938575.1. Taxonomy (NCBI): domain Eukaryota; kingdom Metazoa; phylum Chordata; class Amphibia; order Caudata; family Ambystomatidae; genus Ambystoma; species Ambystoma mexicanum. The sequence continues at coordinate 464,324,908 of NC_090921.1, forward strand.
AGTATCGTCATCGTTCTACTCCTCCTCCTCCTCATCTCAGTATTATCAGACATTTTCAATAAGGATATGAAAGAGTTCTGCTATTAGCCATGACTAGATGTTCTTGTCTAACATGACATGGAAGATGGTGGAATTACCAGTGTGTTGTCAGGCTCGAAGGGGAAAGGAGGATACCATGCCGTTGATCTCCCTATAGTAATGGCAGCACTGATTAACTTGCTACTAGAGTACTTGGCAGGTATTCCTAAAAAACAACTCTTGCATCGACAAGTCTTCCACAATGTGGCGGTCAGATAACTTTTTCTGTGTTTGCACTGGGCCACATAAAGTCCCCTGTATCTGGCTGTTAGCTAGATGCCCATGTAGCTAATGCTTTTCACTGCCCATCTGAAGGGAGAGATACTCTGCAAGGCCAGCACTTTTGCGGGCTTCAGGGAAAGATGGGCCTTACATTTGTCCAGGTTTATTTTTAATCCAGAAACTGCCCTGTATCTTTCGAGCAGCGTTAGAATCTATGGAAGGGTTTTTTTGGGCTCTGAGACCGGCAGGAGAATATCACCCATGTATAACACTATTTTTTGAGAAACCCCCTTATTTCTGATGCCACGTAAATCCCTGAGAAAGCTGGACATTCACTGCTTCCCTTCCTGTGGGTGTCCTATGTAGGGCAAATCCTCCTCCGAGTCTCTCGCCCAGATTGACCCTGGCCAACACCACACAAGTAGAACCACTCAATGCGGTCAAAGACCTTTTCCCCATCTAAGGCCACCAACATCACCAGCATCTTTTTCAGATGTATACTAATTGACCTCTTCACAATTGATTGCGGGAGAAAGGACCTGCTGCACAATTGATCGTGAAATGAAGGTCAATTAGGCCATATATGTGGGGGGAAAGCCCTGCAACCCCCTACTCAATCCAAAACCCCCCACAACCCACTACCAATCCTATTATATTAATTACCCCAAACCCACCCCACACATAGATATAAAAAGTAAAATGAAGGTAAAGGTCAATTGTGCAGGTCGTCAATAAGGACCACTATTATTAGGTCAGTTAGGACAAAAGGTCAATTGCAAAAGGTCAATTGGAGTAATACCTCAATTACCTGTGCACAAAATCAATAAGGTCTATCATCCTCCTGGTATTATCAGCTGCCTGCCTCCCTGCCACAAATCCTGACTGGTCCTCTGTCACCTGGTCTGGCATTGCCCTGTCCATGAATTTCTTTTTACAGTGTCTAAATAGTCTTCCATCTCTCAATTGTGCAGTTCCTTACATTGTCTACTGACTAGGCAGAGAATGCTGACCTGGTAGATTCTGTTTCCCTTTGTTTGGGCAATGTCTCTGGGGCCTCCAAAGTTCCCAGAAAAAGGAAAAACGCTCCAACTAGGACAAACAATCCAGGGGGAGGGGGGAACTTCATACATTCCTGAAAAATGCCTTACAGACTTCATTATAGAATGATCCAACGTATTCCATGACTACAAATGATTGTTTTCAAGTGATATTGAGCTAATCGATTTATGTGATAAAATAGGACTGATATTATGATCCTTCATGTGCCCTCTAGAATTGTCTCTGAAATGCTGCTCTCTGAGAAAGAAACTCTTTTGTCCTGAGGCTACGACTTTCATTCTATACGTAAGTGTCACTGTCATAATCTAACATCTTAATTAACCTTGGTGGGAAGGCAAAGGGTATGGTGGGCCTTAATGATCTAGAAATCACTTATCTAACTGATAGTCCGCCCCTTTCACTTTGATCCCAAAACTTTTTTTGCTGCTTCTCAAGTTAACTGGTACTGGCTTCCAGGCAGTTTTAGACCGCATAAGCAACCCACGAAAATAAGATGCGACAACAGATAGATTTAGGCACTCAAGATCTTTTGTTGGAACACCCAAGGCTTCAGTCATCCATTTAGCCGCCAAGATGGATTGGTTCAATTAAATAACTCCGATATTATATTTTTACAAGAGGTCTGAATGAGAACCCCCTCCTTGTTTAGATGGCTTCTCTGTGTTTTCACAATTTGGTCCCTAAAGGAGCCATGGGCCAACAATATGGAGTCCCGATTTTGGTTTGCTATGTAAGGACTGGGAAGTGTCTCATCCTGGCCTCTTGCAGACTGTTCATCTAATGGTTTAAGCATTTACTAGTTGGGGGTGAGGGGGGGATTTTCCGTATAAATGTTTACTGGAATCTGGCAGAAACACATTTAGCTTTTGTTTTGGATATTCTGGGTGAAATTTGAATTACTTGCTGTTCAATACAGAATCCGGCTCTGGTAATTATAGCCGGGGACTGTAAGGTAGGCATGGTATCAAACAGTGTAGATGGACAGAAGTGATTACAGTTCAAGGGGGTTTATTGAACTTTAAATGGGTTGGTTGAACGCCTATCTAAACCGAAATCCAAGGATGGGAGCTACGACCATCAAATAATAACCGTCCTAGTGGAGTCTGTCAAAATAAAAGGCCTGTACTAATAAATCTATTGCCAACACTTCTAAATACAGAATAATGTGGGAAAACAATTTGTGCAAAAGAAAAGTTTTCAAGAAATGATATGTCAGGATAGTTGAGCAGTTGGCTTCCCTTCCCCACATTTTTAGCACGGGGCAAGGCAGCACATGCGGATTCACACACACACTCTGGCTTCTTGGCCACGAGGTAACAGGTCAACACATAGGCATCAGGGCCTTCCGCCAAAGTCTCTCTCTCAATGACCGTCTCTTTCGCAGAGGGCCTGATGTAGCAAACAAAACATAAAAGTTCCTTTCCTTTGTCAGGATTCTCACATTCATAAGTTCAAGAATGGTCTCTCCTCGTCCGGGCTAAGACCCTTTTTGTACAATATTCACAATATAGCTTCCCTCATCTGGGCTCAAACCATGGATCCCCCTCCTCCGGGCTCGGATCCCTTTTCTACAATGGTCACAATTTGATTTTTCTCATCCAGACTCGGACCACGGATCTCCCTCAGATTCTCTCATTATTCGAATACAATATTTTCAAATGTGCAATGTGTTTTGCTTATCCCTTTGCAGGACCAGTTGAATTCCCTTTATACAATTATGCTTCACATCAATCTTCTACTTTCGTTTCTCTCGTCAGGATACCGTACAGAGACCTTCAATTGAGCACATTCATGGTGCTGGAACACTCTGTCAATGGTATGGTTTCCTTCCTTCCTTCTTAAATTCAAACCTTCACCAGCAATTTAGCTTTAATTGTGTCTCATCACACACGTTTAACTATGTTAGTTCGTTTTACAATGTTGTCACTTGTAACCTTGACTTCAGCACGGACCGGTCTGGCCTTTGTCTCCCCAACTCACCGGCTGTGTTGTTCTGTTGTTGTTTTTGTTCTTGGAGCCAAGGACGATACCAAGACCTCTGCAGCTCCGCCCCAGTCAGTTACGTGGGAAGGCCCTCGATATCTCCGACGCACAATGCAGGATTCTTCAGTTTGGTTTCCTGGTCTTACACTTTCTGCCTTTAAGGTGTTCTTGAAAGTAACAGCTTCCTGCTGAGAAGTTCAAGGGGATTGCCCTTTTCACGAACCTCTCGTGCCTTGCCGTCTTTCTCCTCTCGTTCAGCCATTGGCTCGAAACGGCTGTATCTTCATGTGCTTTGCCTCGCTCAGAGTGTGCTCTCGTGTCCACCTTTTATCCGTGTGGGGAAGTGTAATGGAAGTCAGGTGTGAGTGATTGTCGATTATTGCCTGACCTCGCCAGACCATAGTATTGGGACATATCAGGTACACGGCTCGGGTGTGAGTATTTATTCTACCAGAGCGGGCTGTCAGTGTAAAAGTGTTTGTGCGGTTAAAGGGTGGGCTGGTTTGAGCTTCTAAATATCCCATCGAGTATGATGGGGAAAAAGTGTTACAGAGAGAGGGATACAGAGTCTCACCATCTTGTGTCCTACTCCCACTCCCCGAAGACCCTCTCCCAGGTGATCCTCCCACACTGGTCCACACCCAGGTTCTGGATCCAGTCTATGGCCGTGCCCCGGCCACCTGAGAGAGCTCCGCGGGGACTAGCGGGGTGAAACACCTTCTGGTTTCTCACAGGACCTAAATTGGGAATGCTGGCAATATTTTTTGATAATGTCTCTGGCCATGCGGCCCATAAGATCCCTGGCGTCCTGTCCTGTAATGGTTCAACATGATTTTTATATAGGATACAATCGCTGGAAAAATCATTGAGGGTGACCCAATATTTTTTTTAAAGGCACCAAACACCCTGCCCAACATATTCTAGGACTGGTGAAATTCATCAGTGTTATTTCCAGTGATTTATATCACTTGATGCCAACTTCATGTAAACCTGTAACCTATGTTGTCTGTCTGGCCAGGTCGACGGAGACCTTGACTTAAAACTGACTTGGCAGATGAGGAGTGCCTCCTCCGTTATTGAATATATTTTGGCACCAAAGACATGTTTGAACTGGGTTCCAGATTTAAAGGATTGCCGGGTGGCAAGAGTGATCCCTTGGCCTTGTTAGGCACTTTATCAGTCCCCTTGGGGATGAACTTCCTGATGTTTTCTTGTTCAATTCTCCCAGGAATCATTTAAAATGGAACAGTTCTATGATATCCAAATGGGTTTATAGTCATTTGGTCGAAAACAAAAATGTCGAAAGTCATAATGTAGAAAAAAAAAGTCGCATTTTTTTTCAATGGTTTTTTTTCAAAAAGGGGGGGTTCCCCCACGAACCCCCCCTTTTTTTTATTTTACCCATTTTTTATACTTACCAAACCCCAAAAATATATATAAATAAAAAAATAATAGATTCGACTTTTTTTCTTTCGAAATTTTTTTTTTACATTTTTGTCATTCGACTTTTTATTTTCGACATTGACTGCACACCATCCAAATGTAATGGCAAGCTAAATTGTTTCACGCTTGTGGTATTGTGCTGGCGATTCGCGCTTTACCACGAATGTATTTAATTTTCTATAGTACACTCTTATTCACAATCAGTTAAGTTGTAATCTTGATTTATTTTGTTATTGGCACCCGACACGTATTTCAACACTTGGTCGTCCTCAAGGCATTGACTCTTGATGGTAAGTCCCATATGTTAGATTTCTTATTCCTGACTTGCCAGATCTAGCTGATATGGCTGGTGTTCCGTTGAATCAGTTATAGTTCTTTCTCAAATAGTTTTTCTTATTGGCTTCCCTTTCGCCCATACAAAGTCTGTCCTGACTAGTTTCCTTTCCTTATTAGGTTCATCTAGTCCCTCTGGTTTTATCCCAGTCACTGCGTGTATGTTAACACCTTTTTTCACTCCCAACTCACAGAAGGGTGGAGGGAGGGACCAAGGGCGCTCTTATAGCCACAATCCTTTTCCATACTGGTTTTTGCCCTGACCTGTTCTCTAGCATCCTCTACCAAGGGGCCAGTTTAAATGTGCTGCCTGGGGAAACCCAGATTTGATACACATCTAGGATAAGAAAATGGCTTTACAGAAAAAGCTTTGTGCTCTAGAAAGTAGTAATGCTCACGATATTCTGAAACGGAAAAAGAGGTTCAAGTGGAGATGTAGGAATTGGACACAGCACTACAAATATGAAGTCATTGCTCCAGATTATGTCGCCCAAACAAAGGCACTGCTTTTGGCAATTAATAAATAGCTATCAGGGGTGTTGGACGGAAGCTCATGTAAGCCCAATCAATGAACAGGTTTGGTTGAATTATTTTGAACAACTCTATACCCAGTCTAGCTCTGAGGAAGAGCTATGGGATGCCCTACTAGGTGCATTGTGGGTTGACTTTGACTTGGAGGAAGCATTATCTCTGGCTATAGGCTTGGATGGAATTTCTAACCTTACTGAAGCATTATTAATCTTTGGTGGGCCATTCTGTAGCCCTATTTAACAACCTTTTGTATGGGGGTGAATTTCCTCATTCCTGGATGCAATACCATCTAATCCCCATCTTCAAAAAGGGGAATGAATTGGACCACGCAAATTACTGAGCCATCGCCCTGCTAGACGTGGGAAGCAAACTCTTTGCCTCCATTCTACTGAGCAAGTTGGAAGTTTGGGCGAGGGCATGAGGCCATTTAGACACATGTCAGTTGGGTTTTCGTAAAGGAATGGGCACCTTTCTAAATGGATTTATCTTCGTCCTGCTCCACAAGAGCTGCTGGTGTAAAAAAAGTCCTATTTTTGCTTTCTCTGTGACTTGTCCTCAGAATTCGAAAAGGTGAGTAGGAATAGGCTTTAGCATAAATTGATTGACTGGGGATTTCCTTGTGGTTTATTAGTGCCTTTGGTTCATCTTCATACGAATACAAGGATCCGGGTTAAACTGAATTGTCAGGGCACATTTTTCAAATAAGTTAAAACCTGCATTCTTTAACCTATGCATCTGACATGGGCCATAGCCTGACTACTGTAAACTGCTTCCCTCCGAGAATATGTCCAAATTCATTCATAGGCTGCTCTGTGCTGATGACTTGATATTATTCAATCAGACAGTAATCCCCTCCAGAGGAGCCGGAGGCCTTTAGGGTCCTATATGGAAAGAAATAAGTTCAAAATTAATTGTAAGAAACCTAAGGTTATTATCTTCATCTCTAGTACTAGTAAGAAGCCTACCCTTTTTAACTAGAAACCTAATAGGCCCCAAAATAGAACCCCATGTATGTTACTGGTTCTATCATCTATAAATCACCCCTAATTGGTCTAAAAAGCACAAGGCTGCAAAAAAAGGGCATTATGCTTGCGGCAGAACTGAAAAAAAAACAATCTTCAATATGGTTACTTCTCATTATTGGCAGCTCTAATTTACAAGGTTGTTACCTGATTAACTCATGGGGCTGGGTTTCTGCATTTAAATGATGATCACATCTGGCATAGGGGGGAAGCCTTAATTTGGAATAGGGTGTTGTCTTTTCCTAACTGTACACTCACTCCTGTTACAAGATAGACCGTATGTGGCTTGATCAAGTGGAAGATGCTACAGGGGGTATAGGAAACTCACAGACACAGACCCAGAGTCAGTCTCGGCTGGCATCCTCCTGTGAACAGCCTCCCTCTTCCTCTGCATGTTGAGCAAAACCACCTTAAGTTCCGAAAAAGCCTCAAGACATTTCTCTTTATCTCCTCCTCCTTTTCCTCCTCTCTTCCCTGCTAATCTTAAAGCAGTGTGACTGATGTGCAGGGCCCTTATGTGTCCTCTGGGATTTGTCCCCCTCTCGACACCCCCTTCACATCTCTCTCCCAGCCGCTTTCTTTGTACTGCACTTAGTAGCCTCACCCCCTCATTAGTGGCTGCACTTATGTTCTTCTCCTCTTAGCACTTACCCCGAGCACTTCTTCATGGCCATCAAGCACCTTATCCCTCTCCCCTCCGCCTCTGCATGTTCTGAACACTCACAAGGTATAGTAGGTGGGTCTCCCCTTCCCTTATTCTCATTATTGGTTTGTACTTTTATTGCAATATTTTTTTTCTTGCTGTAATTCATTGTCTTCCCCTCTCCCCACCCTGTTTTCCATGTGGGCGCTTTGAAACAGTTTAGCTAATTGTATAAGCGCCTAATAAGTGACCAATAAAATAAATGTGGATCACTTAATAATCCCCTCGGGGAAATAGCAGTATTGAATTAGATTGTGAAATACTTTTGTAAAATGTAAATGCCATGAAGGAAACTCTATTATTGAGCCCCATTTTACCTGTTTCGGGCCGATTGGTGTGTTTCCTATTGGTAAGTTATACATTCTTTCGACAAGGGTCTCTTGAGGACAAGAAACTCAATATTACCAGTAGATCTCTTTCTAGATTTCCATTTTTATGTGCTCCAGACTGAATCTCCTTCCCATACATGAAGTGCTTTGAGCGAGATCAAATCTGACCCATTAGGATAGATGTTGCGTATGGGCGTTATAGAAACCCTTGAGCATTTAGTTATTTACTGCCCAAAGTTAATGCCAAATAGGCAAAAACAGTTTGGGGGCTTTGTAAATTCCGAACACTTTTTTCTATCTTCAGGTTTATGGACAAGAATATTTTCGGGCGATCAACTGTCACTGACAATTGCTACCATTGGAAGTGTGAGATTTGTCCATTATTGTAGTAATTTCTATATTATGCACACACCTGTATGAATTAAGTAATATTCCCTTTCATGTTTTCCTTTTGCTTCTTTTCATTTTCTTATCAGTGCAATATGTGTATGACCTATTTCTATAAAATAGCTGTGGGCATTTGAATTATGCACTTTACCTGATCACGTTATGAATTGTGGGAATGTAGGTTCTTTCTTTTCTATTCTTTCTTCTTTCTGTCCTATTCTTTCTATGAGATTTGTTGTTTAAGGTTTGTTTTTAAACCAGATAACACATCTTAAAAATAGAATAATGAATAGTTAGAAAAAGAAGAAAAGGAAAGGAGGATCTGGAAATCATCAGTGTATAGGTGATGGGAAAAGCCAAAAGAGATGATAGAAAACAAAGGGGTGGCATAGAGAGAGAAGAAGGCCCAAAACATAGCATTGTGGAATACCATAAGAGTGCGTATGATTAGAAGATGAGTTACCACCCAAGGAGATGAAGTGCGGTTCGGAAAGTTACGAGTGAAACCAGTGCAGAACAGTGCCAAGAGGATGAAGAGAAGAAATGATAGTGTGGTCATAGTGTCAAAGGCTGCCGACAAGTCAAGGAGATAAAAGAGAGGATATCGTAGCTGGCAGAAAGAAGAGCATTGCAAACCCAGGAGAGCAGTTCTAGTAGAAAGACATGAGCGCAAACCAGATTGGAAGAAGTGATTTGGCATTAATAAAAGCTGAAACCTGTGAATAGACAATCCGTTCTAGTAACTTAGAAAGAAATGGCATAAGAGCAATAGGACGAAAAGTGGAGGGTAAAGAAGGGTCGAATGAATGCTTTTTTAAGATAGAAAGTATTTTTTAAAATGAAAGGAAAAGTTGCAGATGAAAGCAAAGAGTTAAAAAGAGCCGCCAGATAAGGGAAAAGAGCAGGGTAGAACAAGATAATGAGAGTGGAATTAAGATGATCAGAATGAGAAGCAGTGTGGTGCACCTTGGCAATAAAGTGATGAGGAAGCTGGGAGGGCACGCTTCTGTCCCTTCTGCCTGTGCTCGACTGCCACTTATTATCATCACATACCTGTCATGCCATCTTCTTGCCGGTGTTCTTTTTCTTCTCATTCAGGACTGCAGTGCCCAGAAGTCCTTACGGCGGAGGTGTGATCAAGGGGGCTCCCAGTGCAGACCTCTGGTGGACCTGCATTGTAAGACCGTTCACATAAGAACTTTTAGAAAGAAGAGTTTGTCGGGTCCCCATTGCATAACTCCTGTAGACCCGCGTTTGAAGAGGGGACAGAGAGCCAGTCATTTTAAAGCCTTGTACCTGTATGTCACGACTCCGGTAAAACAACAAGAAAGCTAGTGACCTGGGTAAGGGGAGGAGAATCATAAAAGGGGATACAGGAAGCAGGCTATCATGGGTTGTTTGGCGTAGTCAAGGCAGGAGGAAGCAGGCCAATCCGAGGAGGATGGTGCAGCAGAGTATGGAGGAGGATTGTAAGGAGCATGTGCAAGGTGAGCTATTGATTGGTGAGTGAAAGTAGTACTTGGGTGTAAGTGTGTATGATGAGTGAAGAGAGTGACTGTGATTACATGTAAAAGTGGGGGTGTATGTGAGAGTGAATGAAAGAAGGGCATCTGAAGTTTTTGTGGGGACTCCTGTTAGGATCCACCAGGAAATTCCCTGAGAGCCAATAGATGGGACGTTTGCCTTTAGGCTCTCTCGTAGCCAGCCACGATATAGACAGTAGGGGTCAGCGATCTCTAGTGACCACAGTGGTATTTAGGAACACCTCGGCTAGAGATGTTAAACACCCATGGAGACACTGCCCTTAGCGAGACCTGATTCAAACATTCTAATAAAAACTATTGAGCCATCTTTGAGAGTTGGTGTGTTCTTGATGCCATCTGTGACAGCTTACATTGGCAGAAGTGAATATCTCCCGTTTTCTATAATTATGCAATTACCTCTCATAATGCACCACATTAGGCTAATTGCTTATGTTCTCTGCAGATGCTATCTTACTTATTCAGTAGAATTGAGCAGTATTTTGGTATCTCCTATTGGTTTATATTAACATTTGATGTTGGCATGGAGCTTCACATTTTCAACAGCATAGGAATAATAGCTCTCTATTGAAAAGGCCAAAGAAACCATTTGTTTCTTCCACCTTGGATACTGTAAAAGCATTTGTTTTGGTGAACGGATATGTCTGCGACTTTGACATCAAATTCATAACGTTGTTAACTGTAAAAGCTCTAGCTGGATAGTTCTATATCAGAAAGAATGTGATCATCAGGAGGGACCAGGTTTTCCACTTTCACCCCTTTCCTTTTTATTAAAAACTGAATACCTCTCAGAAACGCATCTGGGATTAGGACTGAAATGAGTACCTTCAGTTACCACATCCACCACAATCAACACTGCTGATGAGCATCCCAAATCTCTGCAAAGTTCCACAATAAAGTCTATAGAAATTGTACACCATAGATGTGGAGGAATCAAAAGGGGTTCAGGCAATCCAACGGGCTTGCACACTGCTTTCTTAGCTCTGGCACAAACTTTGAATGTCTTGACGAAATTAAATCCACACTCGTGGTTCTCCACCAGAAGTCTCTTTGAACTAGATACACTGACTTACAAAATCCGGGAAGGCCTGCTTACCAAGATTCAGCTCACTCTCCTAATGCGCGCACTCTTGCAATTTTACCAAAGGCCAAAATAATTTTTAACCAACAAACGGAAGCCCATCTTTAATGCATCCACAGGGTCTTGACTAGCCAAAAACTTCATTTGTTCCACCGTCATACTTTGCCAAACTTCCTGAAGAAATCCATTTTTTCAGGGACATAAGCAGAGACAAAAAAATCCTTGCAATCAGGGGAACTACATTGCTTTTATTAACTCTCTCACTTTCAGGAAATTGTTGCCATAAAGTGTCTGTCTTGCCATTCAACCTGCCAGCTCTGAACATCATCACAAAATTGTAGCCAGCAGAAAATAGTAAATTGAGCCCTAGTGTACAGAAAGTGTAGATTTCTGTTCATGGTAAAATGTCTCAAAGGACAGGGTTGAAAAAGGCAAAAGAAATGGATGTTATGATCTATTCTTTTTTACAGGTAGGGTTGCAATGATGAAAAACTGTGAACCAAAATCCACACTCTTGTTCTGTATGTCCAATGCTGGCTGGCTGACAGCAGTGACTGTAACATTTAATGAGTTTATGCTGCTATGCATAGTTGTTGGCCTTTATTTATTCGGACTTCTCAGTTAACCATGACAACACTACAATCATTAAATCAAATATTATTTAATTCATGTATTCCAAAGTTCCACCCATACAATTCTTGCCATTTATGAAGCGTCCATCAACAGGATAATAATCCTAGTCTGATCTTCACATTCCATTACCTAAAACTTTATTCCAAATACCCATCTAAAATTATCACAAATTATCAAAATGCAGAATTCCACAGAGGTAGGATTTGTCTTGTACTGAAATGATGGCTTTTACATACTCAAATAATCTGTAAATAAACACCTGTTCTTCACTATCAATTTAATACAACCTCCCTTCTTTACATATCCTAATTCCATTCTGCACAAAGTAGGGTATAAACCACTATTAGCTCAGAGTTGAATGGCAATCGTGCCGAGATCGCTTTACTCGTAACCCCCAATTCAGCTGTTAATGCATTAATAGGGTAATGTGGGGGAAGACCCTTAAGTTGACTCAAACATGTTGTTGTGGACCACCTCCAGTAGCAAATACCCAGATTTCACTTCTGCATAAAACATCGTCCAAACCTTTATCTTAAACACTTTGAGGCATTGATCTAGTCTATAGGCCCAATACAAACAATACAATCTTAATCCTTTTTAAGACTAAGGGAGGCTGTTTCTGTATGCACAGAAACCCACAGCAGCCCTCTGAAAAGAGAAGATGGAGTTAGGGATACGAATTAACCTCTTCAATACTATTATCATTGAGAAACCCCTTATAGAATTTTCCTTGCTTCACCAAATACCATTATTTGTGTCTTATTTTTATTTAATTTCAGTTTATGATTTTTCCAGGTATTCATTGGCATAAAGACGACATTGTTGCACCCCATAGGCATTAGTCTGTGATAAATGCACCATCAGACTACAGGTGCACACTAGATGTGTTCTTTAAAAGCAGAACATGTACTTTCCTATCAGATGTGGAAGGATCAGTCTGAAATAAATAAGAAAACTAAAAGTAGGGCTAGATTTCTGACCCCTTTGTCAGTGGGGGAAAACAGAGTGTACTTGCCCACCCTTGAATATCAATTTGATGCCTTAGTGTCTGCATAGTTTAATTGAACAAGCTTTAATCATCCTTGTAATATCCCTGTTGAGTGCAACTTGCTCCACAAGTTATCTCTGTCAAATGAGTCAAATGCTTTGTCCAAGTCCAAAAAAATCAGCAAATACTCCCCATCACCTTTTTTCTGTAATGGTGCTCAGATTAAAGCAATGGGCCACTGTACTATACACTTGCCTAAAACCTGCTTGAATGGGATTCAGGAGATTATCTCAGTTGGCCCACTCCTCCAGTCTGACCACCAAACATTTGGCAAATATTTTACTTGAAATGTCCAATAAGGAGATTTGCCTAAAATAATGTGGGTCATGAAGAGATCCCTTTTTTAAATAGTGGGACAATCACACTACTCTACCATGAATCTGGAGACTCAATAACCACTTCACATAATTTCCCAGTATAGGAAATAACCAATTTGGAAACCAATTACAAATATCAGATCTGTAAGTGATTTCAACCCGGCACTTCACCTAGGTCAATGCCTAGTGTGGGATGCACAACTGAAACCCTTAATTATTTATTTGTGTCCAAGTTATTTTATTCTAAACAATGTACCACTTATTTCACGCCCCTCTCTTTTAACCCCCCTCCGTTCACACTGAACCAGGAATCAGGCTGGTTTGCAAAGTTAAAAATATTTATATGTATTGTACAATATGTCACATTAGTTTTAATGGTTATACAATAATCACCAATGGGGGTGATGTCACACTAAACAATCGCTTTAATCACAAGGAGCAAGATGGGCAAAAACAATGCAGCACGGAAATGATACTTTTAGGTATGTTCAATCAAATGGCAATGTGGTTAATATTTCTCCCTGCACACCACACCCCTCAATCCCCCCAATATGCAATATAAAGAGATAGAATGAGAGAGAACCGGTTTCAGGAATGCAGAATTCAACAAAATCTATCAATCCCAATTCCGCCCCAGCAAACACCAAAGAAAAACAGGAATGATTGGCAAACTGAAATTATTTCAATACTAATGGGAGCCGCTTTGTATGGTATCAGACAAACACTAGCAATGATTTGAGAGTAATAAACAAGTTGAAAACTTAATTTTGAGTTCGGGTGCAATGAAAAGCTATTTCACACGTTATAGATTTGAGCCAAATGAAAAACTTGCGACAAACTCTTTTGTGCACGCTAAGGAGTCGAGATGTGGTTCATTGGAATGCTTAGGATGTTAGCTTCAAGTAGACACTTAAATTTCGCTTCTAGCATGAAATATGAAGAAGTTATGAACGTTTTTGTGGAGGTCGGTTTTTTCAGATAGAGGAAAAATATAAAACAAGGATGCGCTTTTAAAAGTACAAACAAGGTTTCTTTACACTAGGGATAGACTATGAAGATGAAAACTACACAACAGCACAACCACGAAACCAGGACATCACCGATCAGGTTTTTGCCCGCAGAGACACTTGCCTTTCTTCAGATAAAATATATCGGCGCAAAGATGATTTTAACAATATTATTACAGAAGGACTATAGGATAAAAGAGAGAGTTCAGGTAAAACAAAGGATTTCTAGCAATACAGTTCTGGATATGAGATAGATTTGTTTTGGATAGGGATGAATATGGACAGTAGATGGGCTAGTGACAATCCTATACTATGGATACTCACTACCAATGTTTTGAATGGAACCGTCTGGGATTCTGGTCAAAGATTTCGGGGACAGACTGCTGGGCACACCGGACTGGACGGGTCAGCGATCAGCAAGGCCCTCTGGACACCGCACGGCAGGACTGGACAGCAAGTCGCTCTGGTCTACACTGCACAACACGACTGGACTGGACTGGACGGGCAATGGCTCTCTGGTCTGCACAGCCCAGCACGGCACCAGACTGGAATTATTCTGCCCTTCTGGTTATGAAGATGATTCTTTGGCAGGCAAGCAGTTACAGCACAGCCTGGCTGCTTCTTTGCTTTCCACTTTAAGTTGAGGGATGGGTTCTGGAAGTTAGGCCCAGCTGAAAGTGGTTCAGCCATGCTCTGATCCTTTCTGCTTGCAAAGTTTTTGGAGTCTGGAACAAGGAGTATGGATGGATCTCCGTCAGACTGCTTTGCCAATATCGGGATGGTGGGTGGATCAGTGTGTCTTTCTAGGTCCTCAACTGTCTCTATTTATGTGTTTGATAAAGGGGTGGGTAAGCTGAATTATCCTAGGTGCACCCCCTAGGTAGTCTATTGGCTAAAGTCTGCTCTCTCCCTTGATTGGAGGAGAAAACAGTCATCATGATGATGTAGTTTATGAGGCAAAACCTCCTCCTCTTTGCCTTTTGCCCATTCATATAATACATCTATGTATTTTATTGGTATCAAGATTGTACACATGTAAAGATCACATATTTTGTGGAGCACACTCTCTTCCAATCCTCGTTGCGGTGGGATATTGGGTCTGGATTGGACAAATTTTCGCACTTTTGTCCGGGACACATCTGATTTGTCCACAATTTTGTACATATGTGTGCCTGATATCTGGGCATAATCGTATGAAGTTTCATGCTTCTGACATAAATACAATTGCTACAAAACCAGAATTTTCACTGCGCCTTCTCAGAATATCGCACATAGTTCTGGCTCCTTTTAAAATGTGCACAAAAAAATCACATTCACAATGCTGTTATCTAATTTTTACAAATTCGCACAGTCCTTTATCAGTCTTTTCCAAAAATATGCTTTCTGTCCATTGAGAATCAACAAAAATGTCTATCCCTGCCTCCATTTTGTAGCTCAAGAGCAATCCCTGCCTTCTTCCTCTGGCAGAGGCCACTGTTGACACTTAAAATCTGCATATCCTTTCAGCTAAGGAAGGTTAATTGGGCCTCATCACGACTTGGGCGGTAACCCTTAAAATCGGCGGTAACGCTCTTAGAGCCGATTTTAAGGGTCCATCGGATCACGACTCCAAATACCGCCGGCGCAAGGACAGCCAGCGCAAGGACAGCCGGCTGTTCAAGCGCCGGCCATAACAGCGCCAGGAACCATTTGCGCTAAAACATCATCAATCACGAGTCCGGCGTTAGCACTATTAGCGCAAGAAAAGCGGCGGATAATCCGCCGAAAATACCTCCAGCAAAAAGCTGGAGGTAACAGAACACAGGCCACAACAATAAGGGCCCAGGTGGAAGCAATGCAAATCGGAGGCCTACAAAGGACCCACCCATGCACAACACACCCTCCCCAACACCATGCTGCCATTTGGAGCCTTGATGTCGACTTCTACCAGCTGCGTCTGGAGCTACAGAGGCCAGTCAACCAGGCCAGGTCCCTGGGAGTGCAAGGGGCAGTGGGGATGAGGAGGAGGAGGAGAAGGAGGAGGAGAGCAGCACCAGGCCTACAAAGGACCCACCCATGCACAACACACCCTCCCCAACCCCATTACACCAGCAGGGAGGAGACCGCAATGAGGGCCCAGGTGGAAGCAATGCAAATCAGAGGCCTACAAATGACCCACCCATGCACAACACACCCTCGCACAACACACCCTCCCCAACACCATGCTGCCATTTGGAGCCTTGATGTCGACTTCTACCAGCTGCATCTGGAGCTACAGAGGCCAGTCAACCAGGCCAGCTCCCTGGGAGTGCAAGGGGCAGTGGGGATGAGGAGAAGGAGGAGGAGAGCAGCACCAGCAAGGCGGCCAGCCATCTCCAGGGTCAGGCCAACACCCTGGGCCCTAACTGATGGTCAGTTGGTGACACAAGATCGCTGGACAGGGCACCCATCACCCAGTTGCTGGACACAATCCAGGGTGACATATGCAGCCGCATAGCCACCAGCACGGCGGTACTGCCCCTAGTGAAGCTCGTGTCTGTGCTTCAATTACTTGGGACTGGCAACTACCAACATACCGTTGCCATGATGCATGGTATGGCCCAGTTCACATTCAGTGCCATGCTGGGACAGGTACTGGATGCACTGTTGAATCATGTGAACGAACACATTGCATTGCCAGCCACACAGGCACAGGTGCACCATCTTAAGGGTCAATTCTATGCCATTGCCAAAGTCCCAAATGTAATAGCAGCCCTGGACTGCACACATGTGACACTTGCACCACCCCAGGCACATGAGGCTGCCTACAGAAACCGTAAACAGTACCATTCCCTCAACGTGCAGATGACATGTGGCCCTGACCTCACCTTCAGCCACTGCTGTGCCTGCTACCCAGGATCCACCCACGACTCCATGGTCCTACGCAACAGTACCCTGCCCGTACATGGAAAGGCACCGAGGCCAAAACACATGGCCACTGGGTGAGTACAAATGTATCCCACAAAGCATGTCAATCCACAACTGATGGTGCCTGTCACAGAATCCATCATTCCCAATAGTCAGCAGCATCACAGCAGCATACACATTCAAGCACCTTGCACGATGAACCTTGGACATGTCCTACACAGCAGAACACACCCATGCAAGATGTAAGACATGTGGCGGCACAGTGACATATGGAATCCCCACCACAACAAAGCCTCCTGTGTGAGTATCACCATGGCTCACAACACTGACACAGTCCATATATCCCACCCTGGCCATCCAACAGTAATGTAATTCCAAACCATGAGCTGGCACATCCACGAATGCTCCACACATAAGTAGGCCGAGTAATGACAATGCACATCCCACAGACACTGTCCCCAAAATGGCTATGGAAATGCATGGAGAACAGTACAGAATAGTGAAGAGCAGCAAATGCAACTGCAGCCAAATGGATTTGAAATGACACATGAGGCAGCCACTTCTGTCAAGCAGAAGTAGATGGAAGGGCCCCCTCATCCTGCGACAAGTGAATGAGTACTGTTACATACAGAAACATAGGCGTACCAAGTGGAGAGTACCCCTTTGGTTCAATCGTGCCCGTAGGACAGCACACTCCACAATGTTATAGGCCAAATACCAATTATGGCAAAATCACACTGATGACAGGGTTCTGTACACCCACTGGACTTACCTTGTCCCCATACCGGCTTCCTCTCCCCTGCAGGTGATTCTGCATATCCCCAGTACACGTGGCTCATGACCCCTGTGCGTCACCCACACACGGCGGCGGAGTGGGCATACAACCTTGGCCATGCCCGTACATGGATCTGCGTGGAGAAGGCATTTGGACTGATGAAGGCACGCTTCCGATCCATCGACCCCACGGGAGGGGCAGTGATGTATGCAACAGAAAAAGCTGTAAAAATTGCAGACATGTGCCATGCTGCACAACATCTGTTGTCGCAGAAATGTGCCACTGCCCCCTGATGCACATGTGCCACCTGATGATGGTAGTGAGGGCGATGAAGTGCCAGAAGGTGTTGCACATGCACAAAGGGTTGGGCAGAGGGAAGGGAGGTTGGCCAGACAGGGATTGATTGATGGATTCCATTAGAAATGGGTAATGGGTAAATTGTGAACATGTCACTTCAACATCAAATTGCATTTGTTACAATCACTACTGTCCATGCATTGTGTTTTTTGTAACGTGATTTATTTGCCCTCAAACAATCCCCCTCCATCCCCGCAGTGAACACCCAACAATTCCCCCCCTTCCCCAGTGAACACCCAACAATCTCCCCTCCCCCCAGGGAACACCCAACAATCCCCCCTCCCCCCAGTGTACAACCCACAACTGTGCAGTTGCCTCATCAGGCCAACAACAATGTTGCCATGCACCACTAGGATGGGCGCGGGCGCTTCCCTCTCCCAGGACCCTCCGGTGTGCGTGCCCTCAGGTGGCGCATGGACCGGCACCTCGGAGATGGGTCTAGTGATCCCTCTGTGGGTGTTGTGGAAGTAGAGGGTATGGAAGCGCTGGCCATCATGTGCTGGCGCATGAGGTTATTGGCCTCGCGTTGCTGTTCTGCCAGTGCTGACACTGCCTCTCTGAATTCGCAGACTCGTTGCCCAAAGCCTGTCAGGGCAGCGGTGCATTGTTGCACAATTTGCCCTGTGCGCGCATTGTCCCGCGCAATGTACTTGCACCCATGCCGGATGGATTTACTCACGGCCTTTATGTGCCGGCTCTGGACCCTTGCCATTCCTTCCACCCGGGCCAGTTTTGCCTCAATGATATCCAGTTGGCCCATGACTTCTGCCCCAGTGACAAAGGCCTCTCCTGGTGCGTCAGGTGGTGGACTGCGAATTGGGTTCTATGGGGGGGGGGGGGCTGCATGGCGACATGCCACCAGACTGGACTGGGATGCCTGGCTCAGATCGCTGGCCCTCTGGACTCCCATAGGACGGAGTGTCCACATCGGGCTGCGGTGTGCTGCAGCGACGCACAGGCACATGGCGACTCCCTGCCTGGTGTCTGCCTGGGCTTGGGCTTCCATGGGGTGTTGACACCCCTTCTCCATCACTACTGCTTTGCGAGTGTTGTGCGCTGACATGATGCCCATGTGGAGGTGTTGCTCCCACGTCGTGCTCCAGTTCAGGCCTCTCTCCCTCGGCAATGGGGCTGTGGATGGTGGCTTCTGGTGAGCTGCCGGTCGCCTCCCTGCGGCCATGTGGCTGCCGCTGCTGTCTGGCGGGGCTGCGTTGGGGTGAGGTGGGTGTTCCCCTGTGTTGTCTCCCATGGGTGCGGCGTCTTTGGGGGGGGTTGCTGGTGCTGGTGGAGGCACGGTGTTGTGGGCGCATTGTCGGTGTGGCCTCATCGCCATCATCACCAGGCTGTTGGGATCGACGTGTGCCTGTGGGGTACATAGGGGGTGATTTGAGTACAATGCTACATACATTTGTGTGATGCAGGTCATGCAAACAAGTGTGAATGAAGACAGTGACAATGACGCAGTCAACTTGCATTCCGTTCAGTCACCATGTGGTGCTTGTTGTGGTTGTGCATGGAGGTACACTGCATATGGGAACGCGTGGTTGGGGTGGACTGCGCTCAGGCTTTTGTGGTTGTGTTGATGCACAGTACCACTCTACTTAGCCGTCCTATGGGTACGGGAGTCTATCCCCTGCCCCTGTCATGCACTGCACGTACAGGGTCATCTAGGCAGCACTACCGTTCTAGGGATGTGGCCCTCACTTACGAGTGTATGCAGTGCCTCAGACACATGTCTTCACTCTCATTCATATGCATGTATTCGGGGATGGGACTCACCTGCCGCTGGATTTATGCCAGTCCCTGCCTCCGCTCCACCAATGCCCTCAATGGTTCCGATGTCGATGAGGCCCGTCAATTTCTCCTCCCATGGTGTGAGGTCAGGTGGGGGTGGTGGTGGCCCTCCTCCTGTGCCCCTACTTGCACTCCTGTGCTGGGTTAGGTTGCCTCACACTTGCACGTGCAGGTCATTCGGCCGCTTGCGGCAGTCCTCCCCATTCCGGGGCACGCGCCCCACAGCACTGACCCTTTGTGCAATTGATCTCCATATTTGGCCTCTGCGCTGGGTGCTGGTTTTACGCTGCTGCAGCTCATTATGGTACGTCAGTGCCTCCTCCACAAGTACCTCAAGTTCCTGGTCACTGAACTTGGGTTTTCTGACCCTGTCCAGTGCAGACTTGCCCCTAGTGCGCTCTTGACTCATTTTCAGGGTTCAGATCGCGTGGATGGCTTCCAGTGGCTGTGATATCCGACGGATTGTGATTTCCAAGATGGCAGCCGCTTTAATTCCCGTTCCGGCGACGACGCATTTCCCGCAGGCTATAAGTGCGAGGTGGCGGTAGCGCATGGTGCGCCGGATTTAAGGGTTCGCGCTAATGCCTTGGACCGGGGCGCGTGCACGATAACTTGTGATCTGGCGGATTATCCGCCGGGTGTCTTGGCGTTGGCGCTATTTAGGCCCGGCGGGTAATCCGCCACATTTACCGCCCAAGTCGTGATGAGGCCCATTGTCTCCTCCAGGAGCAGCAGCCCAAAATATCCTCCCCTCTTAATCAACACCTGAATGTGAGTTACTGGCCTTTGGTGGGAAGCAGGAGAGATGCCTCTTGTTGGGGAAAGCTGGGGAAACTGGTTTGGTGACTCTGAGTTCAGCTAAATTCACTGTCAATTTATAACATTTTCTTAATTTAAAATAAAACTTGCAATTTTGAATCAAGCCGCTAGAACTCGGATTCCAGTCTCTAAACCATGGAGATTAAATAGTTACAACCTATGTTCCTCTTAATGACAGGTCACTTAGATTTAAGACATTAGATCTTAATGGTGCAAATTTGCAGTTTAAATGCAGGCTTTTGAAACAGTCACAGGCGGCCGCTGGTACTGCGCCCATATTTTGACAGATTTTCACAGGCAAGCACACTTTTTACTGTGGATATTTTGATGATAGATTCCACTTTTTCTGACATTGTGGGTTCATACGGATTGCTTAAATGAAGTGGCGGGTAACACCCAGCAAAGATATTGGATGTTTTGTGGTGTTTTGGTCCGGTATTTTGTATTTTCAGCAACCAAGAAAAAGGGATTTAAGAGCAATTTCTGGGTTTCCTTCAATAAAACACTGCCTTTCCTGCAGTGTTCATTTTTACTTGGTGAGCAGCCCAGTAACATATTTCAGCAGTGAGGTCTCCTTGCCACTACTGACAACAGGCAAAGTAGATTTGGCAGCCATCTTTTCCAGTTTCAAAGCGCAATTTTCATAGGTTTTGGCACGCCCAGAGATTTTGCGGCCATTTTGATGATTCCTGCACCATCAGCACACAGGGATGTCGCAGGGCAGAGCCCAGTGGGTTAAAACATCCCACAGATCCCAAACCAAACCATCTGACTCTACAGCCTACCAATTTTTAAGAGATATGATAGATGCTGCAGTCTATTCACAGGTGAATGTAATAGTTATATCCTTAAAATGTTCCTATGGGTAGTTCCTGGATGCTTGTGGGTTTATAAAATATCCTGAAAGTAGTCCCAGTCTTGCTGATCCCAACTAATTTTCACAATGTGTTCTCCTTTTTTTCTCTTAACAGTTTTTTTGTAATACTTTGTAATACTATAGATATGGCCCACAGAGCAGGCACCACTCAACTCGTATCTTTTTATGCTGCTTTATAATCCGCCTCAAACCACAAAGTGTTCCTCACAATGGGCCCAGGTTCCTGTGAGGGATGTCTCCCTTGTATTAACCATGTTCCGAATGCTTTCAACGAAAGACTCACAATTTAACTCAATAGTTTGGGGCCTCAACATTTTTAAGCATTTCTAACAATATATCTGTAACTACTTGATGTAAGGGGTCAGTAATGCGAGGTGGATAACTGTTTGAAGATCTTTCAAAATATTCTATTTTATTTTAAAAGAAAATGTTTCAAAATACGTCGCTTTCCCTACACTGTTGAGGAATTCCCTGCCTATTCTGAAAGCTAAGGGAACACACTCCAACACTTCTGCGCTTAGAAACCGCTGGGTATTAAGTACGTTATAAATAACCTATCATATCATAATACACTCTAAACACAGGATAGCTGGCTCTCACTCTAAACAACAAACACCTACATAAAAGGTATGGCAATTCAACTTAATTGGAATAATATGTACATTTTCTAAATAACTTCTGAAGTTCTGGGTGATTTCCCTGCCCCTGGATTTAAGTCAAAGCAAAAATTAATCAGCAGAAGTTGTTCCAATGGTAATAATTCTCCTCCTTTTAATAAACACTCCACTTGCAACAACCAGTTCCTTTTTGCGTGAAGCTTTCCACTTTTCACTTCAAGCAAAATAGCCCCAATGGTAATCCTGGCTACAATGCTTTGTCAACCCCACAGGAAGATTTGCCACAGTTCAAAAGAATGCAACTTACATACGGAAGGTGGTACAAAGTTCCTGCTAAACAGTTAGGATTCTTGAGATTATGCTTTCAACAGTCACAATGGTATATTTGTCAAGACAACCTCTGGATACCTCTTCTTCTACTTCAACAACTATAGTTCCTCTTATCTTTGGACTACTGCTACATCCTAAATGACTTTGAGACAGACTGTGACAAGATGTAATCTGCATTGTTTCAACCTCTTTAGGTAAGCTAGGCACTCTTCCTCCAAATTACTTTCTTCGAAGGGGCAGCCTCTGTTGTCTTACTGTCAACAACGGCTTCTCTAGTCTCACTGTCAACAGTGTCAAGCTGAATTTGCCTCCAAGACTCCCTTCTCTCTGGCCTCCACAGTCTTGGGTATTACAGGGTAAATCTACTTCAAAAAGACAATGTTCTTCACAAGCCGACAAATTCCCATTTCACAACTTTGCCTGCACCTTTCTGCCAGCTTTCAGGACAATTACCCAGAAGCCTTAGTGCCACTCTCCTACCCTCAGGTAACAGTTGTATACTTGTTGGTGTATGCCAATGAATTGTCACAGTATTGCCGGATGCGCTACACTCTGAGAAAGGTTCAGTTTCACTCTCAGTATGGGGGTACCCCTTGCGTTTAGGCAATTTTTGTTCTCTTCAGTCTTTTATACTCTTGTGAATACTTGTGTACAAAGTATAAGATTCAGTCTTTCATTGAAAACCACACTTTGGCATACGTGACCTTTCTTTAATATAGTTTTTGAGCTTCGACAGTGATTGCGTAATTGTATTCCCTTAAAAGCAAGGGATAGAGTTCAGGCCTCCTTAGGGAATCACAATAAGGCACACGCAACCATTCATTAATGTAGTTTTCCCACAATAAGGAATGTAACTTTGAGATTGTCAGCGTTGAGTGTTCTACAATGGTCTTTGCAGCATTCCCTTTTCTAAATTGAGGACATGCGACCACGCTTGGAAAAAATTAGTCTTCGGTTATGAGAACCATGCCTTTTTATTTCATACGCGTGTCTTACATTACCATTGTTCAAGGGATTTCAAATACAGCTGTCCACTTCTACTCGCTGAAAGTCTTACGCGAGTGGCAAAGGAGCTGGTTTCTGTTACCGGCGAGGCTCGCGCAATGCTTTAGAACGCCATGCTTCAGTCACCGGCTTCTGAAGCATCTGCACTGCGGGTCGCACTGCTTTCCTGACAGAACATATCCGGTCCGGCAACATACCTTGGGAGTTTCCTCTGCTTCCAATACCCTCGACTTTACAAGTGCTTCTTGCCTCGGTGATCGACACGCCAGCAGCTTTGCAACCACAGCAATTGTGCTCACATGAGGAAAACTGTTTCTCCAGCAAGTCTTCTACTGTGAAGCCTCTGCACTTCAGATTTTTGGAGGACAGGACTCTATCAGAACACACAGGTGAAACCTGATGTGTCCAAGTTCTGGCGTCCCTCTTGTTCTCCCACTTTTGCTTAGGTTGCCAGCTTTGTGACTTCCTTCTGCTTCTACTGCCACGGCATGCACTCCAGCCAGTGTTCCAGCTCCTTCTCCTTCCTTCCTTCCTTCCTTCCTTCCTTCCTTCCTTCCTTCCTTCCTTCCTTCCTTCCTTCCTTCCTTCCTTCCTTCCTTCCTTCCTTCCTTCCTTCCTTCCTTCCTTCCTTCCTTCCTTCCTTCCTTCCTTCCTTCCTTCCTTCCTTCCTTCCTTCCTTCCTTCCTCTGTCTGAGGGGGCCTTTTATGCCTCCCTGATTCAGTAGTAATTTTCAGGTGTGGGCAATTTACCTCAATTGCTTGACTACTGCAATACTACTGACTACTAGGCTTAATTTCCTGACTTTGACACCTGCATATCTTGTTAGCCCTCTTCCTCGTCCCAGTCCTTCTAGGATTCTGAGACTTGTAGTTTCTTTCCTCAAAATTCTTTTAACATATTTGTATTCATTTTAAGGGTAAATTCAATTCCCTTAAAATTATTGAGGGGCTAGGAAGATTAGCCTGTAGTTTATTGCAGACATTTCCACATTCCTTTATAATGTACCTTTGGTTTTGAGGAAGGTGTTTAGTTTGGGTTACCAAAAAGGATCTTTCTTTTGGTAATGTTTACTCTGATTTTACAATATTAATATTCACAGCTCTTGATCTAATGTGAGGGTTAAGTACTTTAAAATGACAATAAGCCATTACCTCGTTGGGTACCTTGGGAAGATTCTTTTTCCAGAGGCAAAATACTGTCTCTTCTCCCACAGAATCTCCTCACTACACTGTGCCTTGTCTTCTCCCAGGTGATCCTCCCGAAGTACACCACCCGCAGGATCAGGAAGCGTCTGACTTCCCCTGATCACCTCTGAGGAGACTTTAGGCAGGATTTGCATGGGAGATCTGCAGGATTCTTCACATAGAGTATCATACCTTTCCAGGGACTGCTTGTTAAATTTTGATCTAGGCATGCCGCACTCTTCCATGTCAAGTGGGTCCGTCATAATACACCTGTAGAATGGATTTTTAGCTTGAGGGGAAAATAGTCACCCTCTGAATGGTCTAGAATATTGAAAGCCAGAACAGTCTTAAAAGAAAAACAATCCACTAGTTCATAATCCATAATTAAGCACTAAACCCCCTACCAAATGTACCTCTTGGGGTAGGACGGATTTCAAGCAATGAAACGATGACAGCCACTATATGAAAGTGTCGAGTTGCATATCAACCTAACCAGTCCTCCCTTATGATGCACCCTAGCTTTTTATTGTCCACCTTCTCAGAGAAACTACGGTAACCATTTATTTGGAAATCCAGAAACTTGACTTCCATGTGAAGGCACAATGTGACAATTTCTTAGATAAGCTAACCCATCTGGATCATAGGACGTTTTCGTAATGCTGCCCACATTCCATGAGAGTATCTTCAGGGGATTCAAAAGTGAAGCCAGGTTAGCTTTTTTAGTAGCAGGAGAGGGGCTTCTCGAGCTAGAGATTGTTTGTATTAAATGCACTTGTACACCCTTTCGGGTGCTTGTCTTGAAAGAGTTACCCTGGGAAGTACTTTGTCCTTCTGAAGGGCCTGGTCCAGCCTAGCTTTCAAATATCGATAATAGGAGTCTGGTATTCAGGAAGACTCGAATAATATGTGCCTTTCCCCAGCTCTCCATAAACCTCGGTGCCCATACCTAGGTTAGGGTTACGGGAATCCTACTACTACTACTACTACTACTGAATATGACACAGCCTGGATTTTACATCTGGAAATATCCATACTTGCACTGGAGTATGGAAGCTCAGAAGTGAGAATTGCTGAATTCAAATAAAATATTACAATCACCGCAGTGCATGCCATCCCACAAAATACGTATGAAAGTAAACATTTGAATGGATTGTGTCCTCCCACAAATACCTCATCTTAGATATTCGTATCGTCAGCTTTGCTGCTTCGGAAATAATTTTCCACACCAAAAGGGGAACTGTGCTCGATGTCGTGGTGTCGACGTCCCTATAGGGCTGCCGTATTTATATTGACTTGAGTTGGCTTTATTAATATTATATATTATATTAAGGGTTACCGCCCAAGTCGTGATGAGGCCCAATTAACCTTCCTTAGCTGAAAGGATATGCAGATTTTAAGTGTCAACAGTGGCCTCTGCCAGAGGAAGAAGGCAGGGATTGCTCTTGAGCTACAAAATGGAGGCAGGGATAGACATTTTTGTTGATTCTCAATGGACAGAAAGCATATTTTTGGAAAAGACTGATAAAGGACTGTGCGAATTTGTAAAAATTAGATAACGGCATTGTGAATGTGATTTATTTTTTTTGTGCACATTTTAAAAGGAGCCAGAACTATGTGCGATATTCTGAGAAGGCGCAGTGAAAATTCTGGTTATGTAGCAATTGTATTTATGTCAGAAGCATGAAACTTCATACGATTATGCCCAGATATCAGGCACACATATGTACAAAATTGTGTCGACATCATCCATAGTATAAATGGCTCGAGCAGCGCCCATTGTCTTCAGTTCCATTTTTCCGAAAGCTTTTGCTTTGTGTGTACGAAAACGGTGCTTCAGTCTTTCGAGATGTCTTCATCAAACCCTTCTACCCCTAAAACTGGCTTTAAAAAGTACCAGAAATGCATGAAGAAATTGTCTATTACTGACCCCCATCGAGTTTGTCCCTGGTACCTTGGTCCGGACCATCGAGTTGACTAGTGCGGTTCCTGTCACGCTATGACGAGCAAAGCTCTCAAGGATCAAAGAGGTAAATTGGCGGTGGGGGAGGAATCTTTGAAGGCCTCTTAGAAGAAAAATACAGACTCGGAGGAGTCCAGGGAAAAGTCCTGACGTAAATCTAAGAAATCTAGGTCGAGGAGTCGGTCAAGAAAAACTTTGTCTTCTTCGAAGAAGAGTCACCACCGATCTCCCTCTTCATCTTCCTCATCGTCCTCTGATACAGGGGTTATCACCTGTCCATCAAAACATGATTCCCCTAGTAAAATGGGAGGCTTTCAGAGCCTCGATGATGTGAACCTTGGAGAATGCGGCCCAGACCCCCTCGAAGAAATCACGTGAAGACCATTCCCCCAGCTCATACTAAACATGACAGGGGAAGGTCATAGACTGGACGATCTCATTCTGGCGGAAAATCGTCGAAGGTGTCGTCAAGAGAAACCTCTCCGACACATCATGAGAAGAGTTAGACTGGCCGATCAGTGCATAAACCGAAGGCAACGCCAGACGAAATGGTGTTGGGTTACAAACCGTCATCTAAGTCTATGTCGAAGGTCTCCTCGAAGCATCTGTCGAAGACTTACTCGACACCAATGTCGAAGGTAGCGTCGACACCTTCCTCAACGGCGCTTACTTCGCAGGCTCCTTAGACTTCATCGAAGCCAGCGCCAACCATATCGGCGCCATTGACGCCAACATTAATCCAAGTACCAATATCTATGCCTTCACACACGACGGGTAACATTTTTCGCCCTGTGCCAAGAAAATACTTTTTCAAGTCTATGGCCTCTATTTATGAGGAACAATCCTCTGAAGAGGAGATTTCCCCTTTTGGGGTAAAATAGGGTACAAGGGATGTCCCATAAGAATGAATTGGCCCTCAGTCCAAAATGTCTGATCTCTATGACTGTCCACAAACAGCTAGTGGTATAGACACGTCTCATGAGCTGGAATTCGATAAGCCTGACCCTGCTGATCATGCAGACTCAGCATATAGAAATATTATGAATAGGGTGGTGGAGTTCATGGGGTGCAACAGATATTCACCCACTTACGAACAGGATGACATGACGGATTTTCTCAGTCAAGGTCCTCAAAAGGATCCTGTTCTTCCCTTTCACACAGCATTTCAGAGGAAGGTTATGGCTGCATGGGAAACCCAAGAATCTGGACCAGCAGTGAACACAAATTTCGCTAGGAAATACAGACCGCCTTCTTCTAACCATGATTATTTAACTAAGCATCCTACACCAGAGAGCTTAGTAGTCCAGGTAGCTACATCCACTAGACAACTTGCATACCCTTCTATTCTCCCAGATGGGGATGATAAAAGAATTAACGCCTGGTCTTGAAAGATTTTTTTCTTCGAGCAGTATGGCTTTAAAGTCAACACATGTGACCTGCACCCTTGCAAGATTCACATACACCCTGTGGGATTGTATTAGTGCAGCGGCTGAACACATTCCTGAGGGCGAGGAGCGAGACGGCTTCCTCGTGAATGTGAAAGATGGAAAGGAGGCTACGAGCGAATGCCTTGAAACAGGACTGGACATTGCTGACGGCATCAGCAGGTCCATGGCATCTAGCACAGTGCTGCACAGGTTTGCGTGCCTAAGAAAGTCGGGCTTTGCACCAGATATGCAGGCCAGACTTCTTAATATGCCATTTGATGGCTTGAGGTTGTTCGGCAGCAAGGCAGATGAAAGTTTGGAGAAACTGCAGAACTCCAAGGCAGCGGCTAAGTTACTTAGCGCCTCCATACGACAACCTCAGCAACACTCCTACTCAGACTCCTCTTCCTGGAGGGGTCATCCTTTTTTGTTTTTTATTCCTCATTTGGAAGAGGAAAGGGACAGGCTAGTCAAAGAGGACAAAGAAAATGTCCTCGGGCGGATGAAGAAAGGGTGCTAGATCAGCCCCAGCAGCGGCATCTGTCCCCTCAGCCGCTGATGCAGCCGCAAGACCCCAGTGGGAGGCAGGATCTCTCAGCAGCTGAACGAATGGCGGGGCATTACGTCAGATGCTTGGGCACTGGAAACAGTGGATCAAGGTAACTGCCTTGCTTTTCAAAAAAGCCCTCAGGGCCAACCACCGAGATAGAACCAGATCTGCTACTGTTGCAGAAATTGTGAACCCTGCTAGAGAAAGGTGCAATAGAACATGTATCTGTAGTGGAGAGGAACAAGGGTTGGTATTCCCCATACTTCCTCATCCCAAAAGGAGGACGGAGGATTGAGACCCATCTTGGACTTGGACAAGTTCCTCAGGAAGGACAAGTTCAAGATGGTAACACTTTCTCAGTTCCTTCAGGCTCTCCAGCTCCAGGACTGGTTCTTATCATTGGACCTTCAGGATGCTTACTGATTCCAAGCACAGAAAGTACCTGATGTTTGCGATTGGCAGTTCTCACTATCAGTTTCGAGTTCTGCCATTCGGGTTGACCTCCGCCCCAAGGGATTTCACCAAGCTGATGGTGGTAGTGCCAGCGAGTGTCGGGAGAGGGGGGATTCATGTCTACCCCTGCCTGGACGATTGGTTAATCAGGGCACTTTCACCCGAACAGGCCCAGGAACGTCTGAGCATGACCTGCCACTTCTTACAGACTGGGCTTCTCCCTCAATTACAAGAATTCAAATATGATCCCATTCCGAAGACTCCAATTCATTGGAGCAGTCCTGAATACTTCCTCGGGCAAAGCCTCGTTTCCCGAGGTGGGAGCTCATCACATTCTGCAGATGGCAAAAAAGTTCCAGAATGCCCAGCATCTGCCGGCCTTCAATTTTCTGAGGTTGCTCGGCCTCATGGCATCCTGCATTTTCCTGGTGCCAGAGGCCAGATTGAGAATGAGGTCCCGTCAATGGCCCCCAGTATTCAATGGTCCCAATGTCTGGGGAATATGTCAGATCTTTTCCAAGTTCTGGCCAGAGTGGCTCAAGATCTGCTATGGTGGGCTTGCAAGGACAATATTCTCAAGGGAGAATCTTTTTGGCAAACATGGCCGGAGATAACAGTAGTGATGGACGCCTCACTCACAGGGTGGGGAGCTCATACCAACGATCTGACAATCAGCGGTTGTTGGTCTCCATCAGAGTCCAAACTACACATCAACCTTTTGGAGCTGAGGACAATCAGACTAGCGCTGAAGGCCTTCCTGCCCTCTGTACGGGGGAAAAAATGTCCTGATAATGATGGACAACACAGTGGCCATGTACTGCCACAACAGGAGAGGAGGCATAGGGTCACTACCACTGTGCAGAGAGACAATGCAGCTCTGGTTCTGGGCAATACAAGAAATCTCTGTCGGCAATTCACTTAGCCGGAGAGCAGAATACCGCTGCAGACCCTCTGAGGAGGCAGAGTGGGAACTAGCTCAGGAAGTCCTTCAAGAGATCTTCACCCTTGCTTTGTTGCGTCTTGACACACCTGTGTATAGGCGCCTTACAAATGAACCATTACATTACATGTGGATCATCTTCATCCACTTATATTCTTATGCCTTTTTCTTCCCTTGCTTGAGTGCTCAAGCCTTCTTGTGCCCATACTTGATAACTTTTACCAGCTTATTACCTCTGGTAAAGGTCACATCAGCGCCTTTGGCCATTCGGAAGTCCCTGGCAGGTACACAATGGACTACGCCACAATGCGGGACGTTGGGGATTCCCACTCGCTATATATTAAATGTGAAGTTAGAATGTGGTTCCAAAGGATGATCCCTGCCTGATCTATCCAAAGGGTGGTTGAATACCTGCAATGGCCTTTAAGACCTTGGCTCTCGGGCAACGGAAAAGCTTAGCGGTGGGGCACAGCCAATCAGACACCGCAGAACGCGGGCTGAAATCTCTGGTCTCTGCCCACATTCTACGGAACCCACAGGCTGCCTCCCCGTTGTGGGCTGCAATTTAAAAAAAAAAAAAAATATATATATATATATATATATATACCCTAAACCCCCCTCTCTCCACTTAGCAGCACCAGCACTGGCTGCCGCACTCAGCTGCTCCCCGCCATCTGAGTGCTCCAGTTGGTTGCCATGGGCCCCACCTTCCCTTTCCATGGTGGCCATCTTTGGAAAGGATTTTTGTTAGTTCAAAGGGACGCGTGCAGTGTTGTAATTTTATTTATTTTTGGTACCCCAGGTGCTCTCATAACCCGGGTTGCTAATTGTCTAAAGACCCGATCTGGCCCGCCCGATCGCCACAGTAGTACCTAAACTCTCTTCAGCATAGAGTCTCCGGGCTGTCTGCTCTGGGTGTTTAACCCCCTTGCGAAGACATGCACTACTGGCCATGTTTGCAGGTTGTAAATTTGGTGCCACAGGTTGTAAATTTGTGTTTGCAAAATACTGGCTTTGATTGCATCCAAACCAACTTTAAACATATGTATCAAAGTATATATCAAAGAACCTGTCCAGACAGAAGGACAACACTGCAACATGACCCCGACCCTGAACCATTCAAAGCCTTAACCGACCAGGGTCACACTAGATCACCTGAGAACAAATATCACCCACCCAGTCCCACACCTGAAGATTAGGTTCAGACGCACCCACCAATCCAAACTATACTCAATAGATACAGGTGGATCAGCGCATCACCACAAAAACAAGTTGGCCCTCGAAGAACCAGCAACATCTGAATCCACAGGTTTACAACTCTAACGGAATCATAAGTACCTGAACCAGGATACAGACACCACTAACCCAACCCTCAATCTTCTGCATACTTAAACCTACACAAAACCATACAACCATCTCTCTCCCAGCAATCTGCACGCACTTAACAAAACCGCATCAACAACACATAAACTTCACCCAGAGCACTCGAGGCCTTCATCCGATCCAATAGTAGCACCAAAGCCCAGCACAGTGTATACCAAGCTGAAGCTGCCAACAGCACACCACTTCTCCCACTCTCCTTCTCTCCTCCTCCCGACTAACCCTACCCACCCTTCCTGTTTACAGATCCGCCAGAGCGCCTGTGGACCAATTCCGTTGGTGATAGTGCGCTATACAAGTACCTCCCTTTTATGTGGCCATTAGTACCCAAATTGGTAAATTCAGTGAAATCCACAGGCTATAGTAATCCTATACCAGCAATTATCTCTTTGGTGCCAACTATTAAATATATTCTTTGCTGAGGTTATTTTTATAAAGCTGTATAATATATGTCCGGTTTGGCTTTTTCTAAAGAAATAAAATCTAGACTGTTCTGACATCGTACGTCTATAAACAATTCCCTACTTTTCTGTGGCAACCACCCCGACAGATGTGTTACTTCACAATTGGAAGATCACCTTTGCATGCATTCTTTAATTAGGGACGGTCAGCTTGGCTTTAGGCCTGGTGGCACAGTCAGCCTCAGTTAAGAAGGTGGCGGATGCTATGATGCTGTTGGATGGATGCAGGACATGTCTGTTAGTTCTTCTT
The DNA here is from genome assembly GCF_040938575.1 of Ambystoma mexicanum. Classification (NCBI taxonomy): domain Eukaryota; kingdom Metazoa; phylum Chordata; class Amphibia; order Caudata; family Ambystomatidae; genus Ambystoma; species Ambystoma mexicanum. The sequence continues at coordinate 464,356,691 of NC_090921.1, forward strand.
GATCGTTCAGCGGCCCTTGACACTCTGCACCATGGGGTTCTACAGAAACATCCAAAACATTTGTAAACAAACCGGTTGTACGGGCCATTTTGCCCAACTTTGACCAGTACCAAAAAAGGAATCACGAAAATTCTTTTCTTTGGTTCGTTAACTTGGGTTTGATTTTGGACTCTTAATTTCTCTTTCTTGAAATTGATGTAAAAATATATGCCAACCAGCAACCAAGTTCCATACAGTAGTTCATTCACTGGTTGTTTTTTAATTGGATAGCAGTGCTCTTCTTTGAGTTATTTTTGCATCTTTTTCTCTTAACTTACATTGGTTTTACGTGCAACAGATGGGTTGGTGGTACGTGGTGGTGTATTTGACCATCTTACTCTTATTCTATTTCCACTTAACAGGTTTCTCTGCTTTTATAATGTCCTTGAGTTGTATGATCTTCATACCACTTGTCATGCGTACATCAGAATGGATCTATGAATTATTCTCAAATTCAGATGCTAGATTTTTTTTTTTTCTCCAAATGAACATGTTTTACTTGCCTCCTTTTTTTATGGGTGTTTCACCCTAACACCCACCCACTTTGCCCCTTCTAAATAACCCTTTCCCTTGCCTTCCTGGTTCATTTTAGGGTATTCTTTCGATGCAAACATTTGTAAAAAAAATAAACTCATAACCCCCCACTAGTGCACCTGGCTGAAAAAGTGACCATAGCCGGTACCTGCAGAGACGCACTTGTCTGAGAGATGAGGACATTTTACAACGTGAGATAATGTAAACTAGCAGTGAACTGGATAACCTCCAGCCCTTTAAGATGAATAACAATACCCAGGAGACGGATGGGGATGCAGACTTTATTCATAACTCAATAATTGATAGAAATCAGGTAGTTGGCAAAAAGGATAACTGTTTTAAAATCACTTATCTAAAACAGGGAGTACAGCGGACATCAACGGATGTCTCAGTGCAAATTCTCTCAATGCATCTTAGAAAAAACATTTTTTGATAGCAAAAAATTGTCATAGGTGATGTCAACTTACGTATTTATTTGCGTCATCCTACGTGGCAAACTACAAAACGTATTGAAGAACGTGATAGGGTCTAAGGGAATATTGAAGTATACGTTCTATACTAGTATGGGACAGTGAAAGAAAGTAATTGGTTTCATAACATCAGGTGTGGCAACTAAGCCCTCCCCTTAAACAGGTCACTAAATACACAACTTTCTATTGGCTACATAAACTATAGGACCCTTGATTACGTGGTCCCCTACAATTGGTTGGCACTCTAAACTTTGTCAGTACTTTTCCTCCTGCCAAAGCAGCACGCAGGCTGGGCTCCCAGGTGCTGGTGAGCTCGTTTTGACCATAGCTTCCCACCAATTACCATACACATCTATCATCACCTCAGTGGTCTGCTGCCAATTAGAACTTTGAAATTGTCCTTGGAAGTGTTCTTAGCTCTGGAGAATTGAGGGAGGGAAGGCACGCTCTGCCCTCATAATTAGATGTGACCATATTATTCGTCCAACTTCATCCTTCCATGTGACTGAAGACCACAAAATCGAGCCTCTCGTGTATTAAAAATACTATTTTCTAATAGACCTCTGACGTCTTCCTCATTTGGTTCATGCCTTCTGAACAGGAGTTTTATTCTTTCACACAATTTGTATCCAATGTCTGCTCACTCCAGCCTGATAAGATCTTGGCTTCTTCGCTTGGCTTCATGGCTCATCCAGCCTCGCCTTTCTGAGATTCACTTGGTAATTCATTTGTTTTCTTACTGCGACACACTGGAAAAGAGGCCTTCCCTTTCTAGACTCGCTCTGCTATAGTTCGTAGTGGAAACATCCAATTTTTACTCGCTTATACATATATGTATATGATGGCGCATGCCGCGATCTACTCGCTATAAATCTAGCCTCAAGAATGCTTTGCTTGCGTTTCTCTGCATCTGTACACATGTAAACTGGCTTGATATATCCGTTCTTTCTTCACCTTGGTTCCAAGATGTCACTTATCCTTGATACTTTCTTAATGCCTTATAGAATATCTGCATCCTCTTGCGTCTGCATCTCTTCTATGCACGTCAGCTTGACTCTGTATGATGTCACCATTCATCTCGGCCATCCACTTGCTCTGCTTCTTCCGGGATTTCATTCAAATGGCCATCATACTTTCTCCTATGCAAGTATGGTTTTCTCAATGGGAACCTTGCTTCCAGGATTCTCTTTGGTATCAGTATTCTTAGTGGTACCGCACGTGTCTCACACTCTGGCTCCCAAAATATAGGCAATATGGGCAAAGTGGTTGAGGTGGGAGTACTTAACTCCTTCTCTACACTATTTAATGATGAAGTACCACAGTTGTGAAACTGTTTCCGTGTTCCCTTACGCCAGTGTTTTCCATAGTTGTAGTAGTCTTTGAAACCATTAACAACTCTTGTTCAAACGTTTCAATGTTTAATCATGCCATGAATGATTATTCTTTTTTACTTTTTTTATTTTTCTTTAATTTTTTCTTCCTTCCTTCCTTTCGGGTTTCTATTTTATTTGTAATTTCTATTTTAAATGGTTTTATTTGTCTTCATTCATGAACTTTTAATGGTCCATTTATTCATTTTCTGTTCATTGCCTTTGGTTAAGACAGTGCTTTAAAAGCATGGTTTTCTGCAGAAGTGGTGGATGTAAAATGCACTTATGAAAAGACCTACATGGCCATCTCGGCGTGCCCATATTGATTTCTACACAAAATGTTCTTTGTCTTTAGAAATGCTCAGTTTGTGAAAAGGGGTGTAAGCCGAAAATGAAATAAGAAACAAATTATTTCAACAATGCAAAAAAAGATTTGGTTTTACCAGTAAATAAAATATTTTCCCACCTTTCATACTGATCTCGAAACATGTTTTCATTGATTATGGACATTGGACATATCTTGTAGGAGCTTCTCTAGTTTTAAGGGTGTTTGTAGACTATTGGTGATCCCAGGTAAAACTAACAGGATTGACTTGCATATGGTACCCAGTGATTTAATCGCTGGAAATGGGCATTGAGGAATATTTTTTTAAGCTACTTTACAACACTTTCACCAAATATTATAGGACTGGAGTTTGTTTATATAATTGCACTATTCCAGAAATATGTTGGGAAGGGTGTTTAGTGGGTTAAAAAATATCATCCACCCCATGATGTTTATTACCAGTTATTAAATCACATATAAACCCTATCTAAGTGGGGATGTAAGATGCTAACAGCAAGCCTGTGATCTCAACCAGAAGTGCTCATTCAAGACGCATATGTCCTACAATGGCCTGTGGGTTATTACACAGAAGCACCTATTATTATGTCGACTCAATTGAAGCTACACAAATGTTTTTATAGAAAGTTACTGACCAATTCATATTTAAATTCTCAGGATTCAACTATGCTTAACTAAGGGCCTCATTCCGAGGTCGGCAGTAACCCGCCAGTCCCACCGGCAGTTTGCTACTGGCCCGGAAACACCGAATTTGCTGCCTGACTTCCCGGTGCCGCCAGGACATTACAAGTCCCGGTGGCGCGGGAAGTCAGGCGGCAGATTTGGTAACTCCCTGTTCCTGTGGAGTCCTATAGGACACCATGGTAGGGAGGAGACGGACGCACTGTTGCTAACAGTGCCTGTGGTTCTGTGATGACCCTGCCTACTGGGGCCGAAGCGCCCGCCAGGGTCAGATCTGCCGGGCGCTGCATCCCTTGCAGGCAGACTCGTAGTGTAAGCTTACTGGCACCATTGTTTCTGGACCGCCACACTCAGAATGAGGCCCTAAATAAATACCTGAATTGTTTTGTTAAGTCATTGTACTTGAGAGCCATTCATTGCCTCAATATTGCTCTTCCATTGTGAAATATGTGCTGACTGTGGCTTGCTGATGTTATTTTAGTGCTACTAACACACTTGTACTTTACACTGATAGTAATATGTCACTTGAGTAGGATTGTTGATAGGAACCACTTTAAATTGTCTGAATTTTGGCAAACTGGAGATTTCTATAGATGTTTATTTGTATTACTCGTATTTAAGCAGAGAATACATTTGTGAAATTGCACTGTGTCAATATTGCAGCACTCTAACCCTGACCTCTCTGCACAGAACCTAACCTTGATCTCTCTGCACAGAACCTAACAGCCATTAGGGTCACCTTTTTCTAATTTTTGTAGTTTCCAGTGGCTGAGGTGCCATTCCTTGGCTCCTTCCTGCAGCAGCTCCTTCCTTCTCTTATCTCCAGTTATTATCCCAGCTCAGCACTCATCCAGTTGGACAGAGGTTTCTGCAACCTTTCAAATCCCATTACTCCTTTGTTCATGTGGGTTTCAACTTAAATACCCTCTCATTTACCCACACTCTATCATATTGATATCACAATTTCTGATTGGTTAAATCTTCACATTGGCTGGTTTAACAGGTTATCACTCCCAGAGAATACACCCAGTGCTCCAGATAATATTTTGAGGTGGGAGTATTTTACTCCTCATTTTTAAACTTTGAGAGTAAATGTGATTTTAAGAGAGTAAAAATGACTTTTCTCCTTTGCAAGAGAGTAAAATGTACGTGACATCCAGCCGACTTGTGCAAAAACTGTATGGAAATCATGACTATGGGGCAGCTTTCTGCATTGTGAAATAATACACCTTTCATTATTTCTCCAACGTCTGGCCATTTGACCTCTCCTTATATATTTAAATATTGAAATCTCAAAAACCTAGCCAATTACATAGTAAATCAAACATGAATTGTATTGCATGTTTTAAGGTTTGACAGCAGGAATGTCTTTTGATGTTTAATGAAAGTCCACATTTCCTGGAGCTATTACTACCTAATGGTATGCCAATGTTGTGATACAACAGTGCAGAGAGGCAAGGACTCCATGCTAAATTCTATATCTAATCTAATGATCAAATGGTCATTTATATAGTACCTTTGGCAAAAACGCTGTACATAGAACATATTTATCACAATTATCAACAAACCAAAGTCGGTACTCCTTTATCGACCTCAAAAGGATGAAAGGCTAACTTGGCCTTGCCAGGATTCGAACCTGCAACCTACAGATCATGCACAGATTGCAGCAAAGAGGCTGAGCTATGTTATTGGCCAACATCCTTCAGAGGTTGGTTAACTGAGTATAGACTGAGGTATAATAATAACAGTACCTAGATGGATGAACCATTCATGAAGTGCTACATTAAGTTAAACACCTATCTGGATAATCACAGGTTTGGGTGAGCTTCTATTTCAATTGCCAATGTAACTTTCATTTGTTTGTTTTTGAACAGCGCTTGCACATCCTGGAGAGTCAGTTTTTGGATGTTTTAATTGTAGTCTTCAAGATTTGAAAGGCTAGACTGGTGTAATGACAATCATTCATCCTTGAGCAAAGACTCTGCTGCCACTGACCATTTATAGTAATGTACCCCATTGACGGCAAGGTTGAATGGATGTAAACTAGACTGTGCATAGTCATCATTTTCCACACTGTTTTTATAATTGGAGTGTACATTAAATTATAAGTGTAAAAAAACGATTTGCCACTGCATGATTATGCAGACCAGACCTATGAAAATTACAATTGTGCAATACTGGTTTGCTTTCACTGCAAAAAAAGCATCATTTGTTACAAAATATTAATTCTCAATTGCAACTTAGCTTTCCATTTTATTAATTATACAATACTAAAATTCTAGTTAAAATATATATGTACATTGCTTCTGTTTGCTCCATTCAGCAGACGCTGAATGTAAAGAAATCATTCCTTTAATCATTCCTTTTAATGGCAGTTTCTTTTTTTTGAAAGGCTTCAGAGAAGTACATTCTGTTTCAGAGGTGGCTTGCAATTACACTCATGTAGATAAAAAATCAAAAGAAGCCTTCTGGTTTCTGTCCAGTAACCTGACCTTTTCACTGCCTCTGTTCTAAACCTATATGTTAATGTACACAGGAAAATAATACAGCTGTCGTATTTACAAGATTTTCATGCGTAAAATGGCCTGGTACGCACCTTATCTGGAGGCCTGAATACACCCCTTAAATTCATAGGTTGATCATATTTTTGGTCATGGGACTGGATGCTTTAGACTCTTAGTAGCAATATCACACATTGATTAAATATGTATTTCTAGATTTGAATGATCAAGCCGAATTCAGGGATATGCAGCATGCGTTTGTGCGATGAAATATTCGGTTTTTATTTGTAGTTTATTTTTCAATTATTAATACATACACTTATATATCCTGTTTAGTCTCATGTAGAGTTACAGGCAAAATCAATTTAAAATGCAACAAAAAATACTGATTTAAATGACCCCCTTTTTTCTGTTGAACTTGGTATGTCAAGATGTGTCAACCCAATGTGTCATGTGAAAAGTTCTCAGATGTCCTTTGCGATGCCAATGGTTAATAGGAGTGTCTGATAGGTTATTTTGTGCAAGTTCCCATTACAAGATGGTGGGATTCATGGGGAGGCAGAGATGCAAGTTAAAATGTTTAAAGGTAATAATTTTGCCTTTGCAACTTGTGTTGTGGAAAACAGGCCTGTCTGTCATATGAGCACTTCAGATATCGGCTAGAGGACCTGATAAAAGGTAAGCCACACTTCTGTTGTGCTGTGACACAGGTCTATTCTTTGATGTAACCCATGCAAGTAATGGGTATACAAGCCCCCAGCTTCACTGCCCTACTCGTCCGTCCTTCCTTTTTCAACTGATCTCTCCCAACATTACTATTAAGCTCCCTTCCATGTGTACTTAGAATTCTATTTCAACTATATACATGTTTGCATAACTGCCCCTAGCGGTCAGACTGATACAGGATCGTGTTTTGGAATTGAATGGAATGTATTTCACTGTGGCATTAAGCCCCCGTTCTAAGGGCTGGAAACTGGGGATAACAGCCCGGGAACCAAAGTTAACAGCCCGAGCGTAGGTAGAGAATTGTGTGTGGGCTTGAAGTTTGAAATGCCCCATCACATTTTAAATCATCTGAACACTTCCATATTAGAAAAGTCCCTACAAGAACAGATAAATGGGTCAGAAAGTAATTACCATGCGCCAAAATACACACTTCCTTGAGTTCTGCATGGTGGGGTGGTAATGAGACATGATAATGTGGTGAAACCAGGATTTGGATATCTTCCCAGATATAGTTAAAGAGTTCTGTTAAGGGTTGTGGTAAGAGATTAAATGGTATTTTTGTAGCAATGCCTTGACGTTTATACACTTTACATATGAAAATCTGACATTCTCGAATTAGTTAAATACATTCCAGCAAAATGATTTTAGGTTGATTTCCCCCACCCTACTGGAAGATCACAGTATGGCGGGGGGCGGGGAGAGATGAGAAGCTTGGAGAAGTCCAGGTCCTCAATACTGCCAAAGGTACCACTACTTAAAATCAATGCATACTTAGTTTACAACATTGAGGACTTGCTGCTCCCAAATGCCAGTCTAACCATGTAATTACACTTATGATTGCTATATCAGAGATGCCCAGTAAAAGATGTCAAGCCACAGTAAGAAATAGGTAGTCCTTCTGCAGACAAATGCTAGTCTAGACACTTAATAACACTTTCCATGGGCTGGAACAGGTGGTTATTGCTATTAGCACCCTGGGTTGCCAATCCGGTAACTCTGGGTACTAAGAGCAATGTATTTTAATTCAATGAAAGGGACAGCATCCCGTTTGTTGAAAGCAAATACTTCTAATGATGGCCGCCGCCATGAATCAGGAAGGCGGGGCTCCATAAGGGGCCCCTCTTCCATTTCCATGGCGGACAGGAGGGAGATGGAGCGGCAGTTAGGGTGGGGAGAAGATGGCGGGGGGGAGATGGGGCCAGGGAAAGCCGCCATCAGTTTGTTTGGAATGCGGGCTTGGATGGTGGGATTCATCCTACGAAGCTCGTCGAGGTGAGGAGGGCAGAAGCCCCCACTGCACCACTCCCAGAAGCACCCACCTACTTCCGAAGCGGCACGCTTCAATCCATGAGACCACTGATGCCTGTAAGCCCTTCCCGCTTTCTGATTTCAATAAGCATCTGCTAATCCATTCATCACTGCACGCTGCAGCTGCCCACTAACCAGGCGGCATTTGGCTGGTGCGAGCAGAGCTTTGTCTGCCCTTTCTTTCAAATTTTGCCCAAAAACAAAATGTCGGGCGTGACGCAGCACCACACGAGGCTGTGTATGCATATTGCTAGGCAACCGAGGCCCACTTATTCCAGCAAGGACCGGCGGCAGGCGAAAGCGCCGGCCTTCGGCAAGGGCCAAGAAAAGGCCCTTTTTGCCTCTGTTCGCACAGGGCACCAGGAGCTCTTTCCCCTGGACCTCTTAACAAGAAATAACACTTTGTTAACATAGCTGCATGACACCTGTGCATCGCCCCTCTAGAAACTCCTCTCACTCCTCCAAGACTCACCATGCTCGTTCTCTACACTGCAAACATCAACTACTAGTAAGTCAATGGCCACAGCATTCTAACCCTTTATTGTATATTTTGTTTTATATACTGAACGTACCCAGACCAGACTCACCGAACCATGTACGCCCAGAGACCCATATGCTTGATCACTGCATTTTTGCCTGCCTTAGTGCCCCACTGTTGACAACTGCATTTCGGTTGCCATAGAAGCCCTCTGTTGAGAACTTCATTTAAGTGCCTTAATGCCCCACTGTTGATAACTGCATTCGATCTACCATTGAGGTCCACTGTAACTACAGCCAGAATTTGCCCTGGGCAGTGGTATCGACCCCAACTACAGCATCCTCTGCATGACTATCGCCACATCAGTCATGAATCTTGTCTTAACAAAGATTATTACCATTTTAGTGCTTAGTCTCATCGCTAACGCCCTCACTTTCCTAACGCCTACACTGCCCAACATCGCCTTGCCATCATCCACCCCGGTGGCTCTCACAACTATCACCATTATGACCTTCGCCAACACAACCTCCAGGTTCTTGTCTATGCAAAAACCTTTACCACCACTGAACCAGATTAGGCCAACCTACTTCCTACCACCTTTCACCACCACACCACACCACATCAAATACTCTCAATCAGCAAAGGCACCCAACACATATCAGTGACATTATCGCCAGCCCAATGAATCCTACGCTAGGAAGCCTAAGCCCAACCAACCTTTCTCCACTCATTGGAGAAATCACAGACTATGCTCCAGACTCATCAACCTGGTTACACAGCCAATGCCCTACACTATCAATCACAACTCTAAATTAACTCGGGAACCTGAATATCTATCACCTCCCACTCCCACAAGATTCCCACAAAAAAAGGATCAAGGAAAGCAACAACAATTAGCGGAGCACTCATCAATGCTGGATCTCTCGAAGCCCATGCCACAGAAATCGCTGACATCATTACAACCAATCAGCTGGATTTCCTAGCCGTTACTGTGACCTGGCTCCACAAAGCAGCTGGCCCTGCCCTCTCCCTAGCTGTCCCAGATAATTTCAACATTATCAGAAAGGACAGAGAAACGTCTAGAGGAGGAGGCATAGCATTCATATGCAAATCTAACCTTGACATGAGAGAAACTTAATCTACCTCTCTGCCGAATTACTTTCAGTCAAACTACGACTATCTGCCTCTCGCACTGTCTCCATGCACATGGTATACCGGCCCCGAGGTTCGCTAGGGACCTTTGAAGAAGACATAACAACCCTCCTTAATACTGTCAGGTTTCGGGGGATTTGGATGAATGAGGTGGAATGAGGATATGATTAACATAAAGTATGGTTTGGGCCTTAACTTTCTGTGCAGAGTGTGGAGAGCTTCCCAAGTCAAAATGGAGAATTCCAAAAGGATCAGTGATTGGTCAGAAGTAAAAGAAAGGCATTGTTGGAACATTCTAAACCGCCTTTCATTGTTAGAAGCCCAGCTGGAAGGTCTTATGTTTGAAGCTCTGAAGTTTTAGAAAACTTTAGTTGGGCCCTTGTGCCTAATATTAGTTATTTGGACCAGGAAAGTGTTGGAGATTTAAGAAGAAACTTAGAAAACGTTCCGGTGAAAGAAAGAAGCAAGCTAAGTGAATTCATTATCTTTTATGGAATTTTATGATTTTCAAGCAGGAGTTAAATATCAAAACTATTAATTAACTTGTTCCTGTTTTTTCTTAGTTTTTGTTTATATAGTAGTTTTTTTTGTTCTTTCAAGAATTTATTTTTGAACTTCTAGAACTGTATTTATATTAATTGAACTGCGTCACATATTTTGCACCTGGCAAGTTGGTGTGTGGTGGTCTGTTTATCATTTTAGCGTTGTGTGTTTTTTCGGCCGTATAAAAGTTTGAGTATTGTACCTTTTGTCGGTAACAGTGCTTTTCTTAGCGTCGGACTAGCGTTAGAAATCTTACACTGTCTGCGCAAGTGACAGTGTGGTAGCCACGCAACTCCGAGGCGTTATGTTTAATTTACTAACAATCTAACCTGCCGCGTGATCTTCACTGGGCTGCCTCTTCAAGGATTAGTCTCCGGAACTGAGGAATTTCTTCTTTCATGTTTGAACAATTCATATTAAGAAGAGTGGAAGACTATTCCTTTACGCATGCGCCCATGCCAGTTTCCTTTTTGAACTCAATTCCTTGTTCATGTGCGCTTCCATTTTAGAAGGAGTAAACAATATCTTCACGCATGCGCATATTCTGGTAAAAGGAACGCTTCTTTTATTAGCGATCTTCTTTGCAAGCAAAAGATCCAATTAATGAACACTTTTATACATTCAGAAAACAAACAATTTTCAATTGAATAGTTAGAGTGTCATTCTTGGAATTTGTGTTGAAGCTAGACACCAATACAAACTACATGTATAATATTTCCAGCGGTTGGTTTGGGTAAAAGACAGTTGAACTGCTTGAAGACAAACTCATTAAACTGAGAGAGATTAGCAGTTTTTTGCAAAACCGAATTGAAGAAACTAGTAAGAGCATCTAAGACTCTATTTTTATGTTTTCTTCAGTAGAATTCATACACGTCCTCTACGTTATTCACAGAGGATAATCAGGTATGGTGGCGTGTTTATTTACTTAAATTTATAAGAGAAGTCAGAGCCAAGGAATTCAAAGGTTAGTGACTAAAGTGAATTTGTTGTTATTTTCACCAACAGGTTGACAGATAAAGAAGCTGAGCAAAACCTGAAGTTTATTATTTTGTCCCATTTTCCCCCTTTCCCTTGGGGGTGCTCTCAACTGAACTGTTTGATACCAGTTAAGAGGTTAGCATCCAAAGGGGACTGCGGGGGTTCAGCAGCTTCCGGGGACAACATCAGATTTGAGAAAGCCTGACAGTATGAAAGGCCAGAAAAAATAGTCCTCCTAAGCTGTCATGAACCCCGAGTTCTCAATGGAAGCGTTAAGTGTTTTAGTGAGGGAATTACAGGAGGAATTAAAGGTGGCATATCAAGAGAATAAAAAATTAGGACAACGAGTAGATGAGTTATGTGAAAAGGTGGCACAGACGCAGGGAATTGGGAGAGAAGAATTTCCCCCGGAATTGGTAAGGGCTGGTGAGGAGAGAGGTGTGGGTAGAGGTGATGGGGCAGAGGGAGGTTTTAGGGCATTAGTTATGCCAGTACCTTTGGCAGCTCCAGAGCGTTACTATGGAGATTCAAGTAAATATCAGACATTTGTAACCCAATGTGAGTTGCACTTTCTTAGTAGGCCCGAACTATTTCCTTCTGATGCTTCCAGAGTTACTTTTATGATGTCTTATTTATCTGGAGAGGCTTCTACTTGGGCAGGTTTATTGGTCAGGCAAAAGAGTTTATCTTTAAAAAATGTTTCTCTTTTTATGGAAGAATTTAAGAAAATGTTTGATAAAAGACAAATGTCCTTAGAAGTTGATGGGGAATTATTAGATTTGCGTCAAGGAAACAGAGACTTGGTCACATATATCACACAGTTTAGGTCTTTGGTTTTAGAATCCCAGTGGCCAGCAGAGAAGAGGTCTTCTCTTTTTTATAGAGGCCTCAAGGAGGAATTGAAGGATGCCTTGTCCAGTGTAGCCCAACGCCCTTCTTCTTGTGAGGAATTGATTGATTTAGTAGTTCAGTTGGACTATCGTATAAGTGAAAGAAAAGCAGAAAGGCGTCGTTGTACTCAGGGGGAGGTGAGGTCAGTCATTAGAGGAGATCGTTCAAGGCTTGAGGTGGGTAGTAAAGAAGTGAAACCAAGGTTAAATGATCAACAAAGTAGAATAAAAGGTCCTTTATCAAAGGAGGAAAAGACTAGGAGGCGTGAGAATAATTTGTGTTTATATTGTGGTAGGGGCGGTCATTTTTTAGGAAATTGTCCCTTTACACCCAAAAAATTTTCATCAGCCGGAGGAAAAGGACAGCAGGTTGCAAATACAGTTCAGTCAGCGGTTCCACACATAACTGTAAATGTATCCTTGTATTTGAAGGAGGAAAGGAAAGGGTATGGACCGGTAGTGATTGATTCAGGAACCACCGGGAACTTTATGGATTGGGGAGTAGCTAAGGCATTGGGAATACCACTTGTGAGGAAGGAAGTTGTGGAACAGGTTCGGGCGGTAGATGGAACTTCTCTTTCATCAGGTCCTATAACTCATGAAACTGGTGTCTTGGTTATGGAATTACTTGGAGGTCATAGAGAAGAAATCTCATTTGATTTAATTGATACACCAATTTTGAAAATAATTTTAGGCATGCCATGGCTAACCTTGCATAATCCTCAAATTGATTGGAGTAGGCGAGTGGTAGAATTACAGTCTAGTTTCTGTTTAGAAAATTGCCTTTTGAAAGGTAATCCTGGGAGGGAAGAAACACAAGGTTTGGTTTCCTTTTTTCTGACTGATGCAGGTATTACAGGACATAATATAGGAGCGGTGTTAGGACATCTTCCGGAGTGTTATCAAGGGTACAAGGAGGTTTTTGATGAAAAGGAGGCAGGAGAATTACCTCCACATAGGAGTTTTGACTGTAAAATTGATTTGGAGCCCGGGGCGGTTTTACCAAGTAGTCGAGTGTATGCATTAACTGAAAAGGAGAATGATTATCTTAAAGAGTACCTTGCAGAAAATTTGGCTAAGGGTTTTATTCGTCATTCTCAATCTCCAGCCGCATCTCCATTATTTTTTGTACCAAAACCAGATGGGTCTCTCAGAACATGCATTGATTATAGAGCTGTGAATAGGATTACAATCAAAAACAAGTATCCTCTCCCTCTAATTTCGGAAATCTTGAATCAGGTCCAGGGAGCCACAATTTTTTCCAAACTAGATTTACGTGGTGCCTATCATCTGGTGAGAGTCCAGGAGGGTGATGAGTGGAAAACGGCATTCAAAACCCGATTTGGGCTTTATGAGTACTTGGTAATGCCTTTCGGTTTATGTAATGCCCCAGCTGCCTTTCAATTCTTTATGGATGAAATTTTAAGAGATTTTTTAGATATATTCGTAGTAGTATATATTGATGATATTTTGATTTATTCTCAGGATTTAGAGTCTCATAAAATTCATGTGGGAAAGGTTCTACAAAGACTCAGAGAGAATCATTTGTTTGCTAAATTAGAAAAATCCCAGTTTCATACTAATTCTGTGGAATTTTTAGGGTACATTGTTTCTCCCAAGGGATTGGAGATGAATCCGAACAAAGTTCAAGCCATCACGGATTGGCCAGCACCAACGAAAGTAAAAGAAATTCAAAGCTTTTTAGGTTTTGCAAATTTTTACAGAAGATTTATTGAAGGATTTTCTCGGTTGATTACTCCCATAACAAAACTCTTAAAGAAAGGTGCCAAATTTGTGTGGTCGACAGAGGCAGAGGAGGCATTTCAAGAATTAAAGAAAAGGTTCAGTTCGGCCCCTATTTTAATTCATCCAGATCCATCTCAGCCTTTTTATGTAGAAGCGGATGCATCGAATCTTGCCATGGGGGCTGTTCTTTCTCAGAGACATCGAGAGACAGGACAACTTCATCCAGTGGCTTACTATTCTAAAAAATTTTCTATGGCAGAACAAAATTATACCATCTCAGATCGAGAATTATTGGCAATCAAGTTTGCTTTTGAAGAGTGGAGGCATTTTTTAAAAGGAGCAAGACATACAGTGACTGTGTTAACAGACCATAGAAATCTGCTTTTTTTGAAATCAGCAAAGACTCTCACACCAAGGCAGTTAAGATGGTCATTGTTCTTTGCTGATTATGATTTTGTAGTGACATTTAAGCCAGGTAGGCTTAATGGAAAGGCTGATGCTTTATCACGTCAATTTCCTGGAAGTGAGATGGAATCAGAAAAGGAAATGATATCCATTATCGATCCATGCTGTTTTATTTCTGCAGGAATACAGAAAATTGAAGATGTTGAGGAAGAAGTTCGAAAGTCCATGTCAATTGCACAAATGGAGGAATGGGTTCGAAAGGATCCGGTTCGAAAAATTGAAAAAGGATTGCCGTTTTTTGAAAATAAACTTTACTTACCTATTTTGGAATTGCGAGAGAGAGTAATAAGAGACTGTCATGAATCTATGCTGTCCGGACACCCAGGTTTTAGAAAGACGCTGGAATTGGTCAGGAGGAGCTTCTGGTGGGAAAAAATGCGTCAGGACATCTTACATTTTGTAAAAACCTGTGCTATTTGCGCTCAAATGAAGAATCAAACCGGAAAACCAGTCGGGTTGTTGGAGCCGTTGCCTATTCCACCTGGTCCTTGGCATACCATCTCCCTGGACTTCATTACAGATCTTCCTGGTGACAAGGGTTGTACATCTATTCTAGTTGTGGTGGACCTCTTGTCAAAAGAGGCTCACTTTGTTCCAATGGAGGGAGAGGTTACTGCAGACGTTTTGGCCAAAGTCTTTTTGCGAGAAATAGTTAGACTGCATGGTCTTCCTAATCAAATTATCTCAGATAGAGGTCCTCAATTTATTTCTAGATTTTGGAGGGTTTTTTGTAAGGATTTGGGTGTGGAAGTCAGTTTATCATCAGGTTATCATCCCGAGACCAATGGACAAGTAGAAAGGGTAAATCAAGAACTGGAGAAATATTTGAGGTGTTATCTACAGGCAGGGGAAGAATGGGTGGATTTGATTTGGCTTGCCGAATTTGCTTATAATAATTGTGCTAAAGATTCAACTAACATGTCTCCGTTTTACCTTGGAAGAGGTTTTCACCCACGGTTTTTAAGTTTTGAAATTACTGAAGAGTCAGAGAATCCTGGAGTTGAGGTTCGATTAAAAACTATGAGAAAAAATTTGGAAAGGGCAAAAAGGGTACTTTTCGATAGTAAACAGAAGTACAAAAGATTTGCAGATCAAAAAAGGAGGTTGGGTCCTAAATATGAGGTTGGTGACCTGGTTTGGCTTTCGACTAGACATTTGAGAATTAAGGGCAAAAACAAATTTACTCCACGTTTTGTAGGTCCATTTAAAGTAGAAAAGGTGATCAATCCAGTGTCAGTACGGTTAAAACTACCTACTTCCTTGAAAATTCATCCTACCTTTCACATTAGTCTATTAAAACCTATTATTCAGGGGACTAGAGTTGTAC
Organism: Ambystoma mexicanum; assembly: GCF_040938575.1. Taxonomy (NCBI): domain Eukaryota; kingdom Metazoa; phylum Chordata; class Amphibia; order Caudata; family Ambystomatidae; genus Ambystoma; species Ambystoma mexicanum. Next base: position 464,372,242 of record NC_090921.1, read on the forward strand.
ATCCACCTTCACCAGTTCAGTTAGAGAATTCATCTGAAGAGTTTGTAGTGAAAAGAATTGTAGATTCCAGGAGGTTAAGAGGGAAATTACAATATTTAATAGACTGGGAAGGTTTCGGACCTGAGGAACGTACATGGGAGGATGAGGTGAATGTGCATGCACCACAATTAGTCGCAAAATTTCATAGAAAGTATCCTTCTAAAGTTGGCCCTGGGACAGGGCATTAAGGGGGGGGGTACTGTCAGGTTTCGTGGGATTTGGCTGAATGAGGTGGAATGAGGATATGATTAACATAAAGTATGGTTTGGGCCTTAACTTTCTGTGCAGAGTGTGGAGAGCTTCCCAAGTCAAAATGGAGGATTCCAAAAGGATCAGTGATTGGTCAGAAGTAAAAGAAAGGCATTGTTGGAACATTCTAAACCGCCTTTCATTGTTAGAAGCCCAGCTGGAAGGTCTTATGTTTTAAGCTCTTAAGTTTTAGAAAACGTTAGTTAGGCCCTTGTGCCTAATATTAGTTATTTGGACCAGGAAAGTGTTAGAGATTTAAGGAGAAACTTAGAAAACGTTCCGGTGAAAGAAAGAAGCAAGCTAAGTGAACTCATTATCTTTTATGGAATTTTCAAGCAGGAGTTAAATATCAAAACTATTAATTAACTTGTCCCTGTTTTTTCTTAGTTTTTGTTTATATAGTAGTTTTTTTTGTTCTTTCAAGAATTTATTTTTAAACTTCTAGAACTGTATTTATATTAATTGAACTGCGTCACATTTTTTGCACCTGGCAAGTTGGTGTGTGGAGGTCTGTTTATCATTTTAGCGTTGTGTGTTTTTTCGGCCGTATAAAAGTTTGAGTATTGTACCTTTTGTCGGTAACAGTGCTTTTCTTAGCGTCGGACTAGCGTTAGAAATCTTACACTGTCTGCGCAAGTGACAGTGTGGTAGCCACGCGACTCCGAGGCGTTATGTTTAATTTACTAACATTCTAACCTGGCGCGTGATCTTCACTGGGCTGCCTCTTCAAGGATTAGTCTCCGGAACTGAGGAATTTCTTCTTTCATGTTTGAACAATTCATATTAAGAAGAGTGGAAGACTATTCCTTTACGCATGCGCCCATGCCAGTTTCCTTTTTGGACTCAATTCCTTGTTCATGTGCGCTTCCATTTTAGAAGGAGTAAACAAAATCGTCACGCATGCGCATATTCTGGTAAAAGGAACGCTTCTTTTATTAGCGATCTTCTTTGCAAGCAAAAGATCCAATTAATGAACACTTTTATACATTCAGAAAACAAAAACAAACAATTTTCAATTGAATAGTTAGAGTGTCATTCTTGGAATTTGTGTTGAAGCTAGACACCAATACAAACTACATGTATAATATTTCCAGCGGTTGGGTTGGGTAAAAGACAGTTGAACTGCTTGAAGACAAACTCATTAAACTGAGAGAGATTAGCAGTTTTTTGCAAAACCGAATTGAAGAAACTAGTAAGAGCATTTAAGACTCTATTTTTATGTTTTCTTCAGTAGAATTCATACACGTCCTCTACGTTATTCACAGAGGATAATCAGGTATGGTGGCGTGTTTATTTACTTAAATTTATAAGAGAAGTCAGAGCCAAGGAATTCAAAGGTTAGTGACTAAAGTGAATTTGTTGTTATTTTCACCAACAGGTTGACAGATAAAGAAGCTGAGCAAAACCTGAAGTTTATTATTTTGTCCCATTTTCCCCCTTTCCCTTGGGGGTGCTCTCAACTGAACTGTTAAGAGGTTAGCATCCAAAGGGGACTGCGGGGGTTCAGCAGCTTCCGGGGACAACATCAGATTTGAGAAAGCCTGACAAATACCAACACCAAACCTGGCTCCCAAACTATTTTACTTGGAGACTTTAACCTAGGTCTGAACGATCCCAACAACACCAATGCCACAATCCTATCTAATACCATCACAGAAGCAGACCTTACTCTCAGGAACAACGGACCTACACACGCACAAGGCTGCACTCTAGATTGGATTGCAGACAACGGCTGCTTATCCTGCATAATAAATACTGAACCGTGTGCGTGGACAGATCATCACTTGATCTCATTCAGCCACCCATTTTTCCAAGAAAGCCACCACATGGATAAGATCCTTTCTGGACAACAGATCCATGAGTCTTCTCTCCCTCCTCTGCAGCAGACCCAGTACCTATCGAATGCAGAGTACCACAAGGCTCCTCTGTCTCCCCAACCCTGCATAATATATTTACAAAGCCCCTTTTCGACGTACTTGACAATCTACACCAACTATGCTGATGACACCCAGATTCTCAACCCCATCCTCGGAGACTATGACAAAGATGTAACCATGATCAACAAAATCTACCTAATTGCACAAACATGGATGGCCACACATGGCCTATGCCTCAATGACAAAAAGACGGAGCTTTTAATCGTTGGGTCCCCTAACAGGCTGACTAAACTCTCCACCCAATACAACTCTTTCCTCATTAATGGAATTAAGATTCAAGTCTCTAAGGAGGTGAAGACTCTAGGCTTCTACCTGGACACTGCTCTCAACCTAAATAAACAAATCAACGCCACAGCTTCTGCCACCAACTACACGTGTAAACTGATTCATGCATGCAAACCATTCCTCTCCGCAGAAAGCTGTATTGCAATTGCAAGGGCCTTAATCCTCTCCAAAGTCGACTACTGCAATGCCCTATATCTTGGCACCAGTAAACGCAATACCAACCAACTCCAGAAAATCCAAAACAATGCCCTAAGAGCGGCGCTAGCCAAAACACAGCATATATCCCATGTGAGACACGCCACGAACTGGCTCTCCATAAACGACAGAATCAAATTCAAATCACTCAACCTCACTCACAAATGTCTCTCCAACAAGGCTCCACTATATCTCTCTCATAGATTCTCCAGACATACTTCAGCACGACCTATCAGAAAAGCACAATCAACTAGCCTCAGAATACCGAATTTTAAACTAAAAAAAAACAGGAGGCGCTAACTTTCCAGTCTTGGCAGTGCAACTATGGAACTCTATCCCTGATTCACTAAGAGCCATATCTCCCTTCCACTGCTTTAAGACCAACGTCAAGAGATGGTTGCAATCCCGAGACCTGTGACCTCTCGCGCTGGTATCAGGTAATATCCCCACCAAAAATATTGCCATACATATGGTCGTCGGGAACGGCCATAGGCGATATTTTTGGTGGGGATAATTTATGGGGTAAATGGCTGGGGGTTGCGGGGGTGTCCTCCGCTCCCTTTTAAAATATATGGCGGTGCGGGGTGTCCCCCGCAGGTTCCATGGGGTAATATCGCCGCAAAAATATGGCAACATTTTTGTATGGCGAAATTTTTGCGGCAATATTATCACATGGAACCCTCGCACCTGTATCCCTGTACGTTTGTCTCGCCCACCTCCTCTAAGTAAGAAACAGTAACCAAAAGAATCTATCCATTGTAAATATGTGCATTGCTGCTACAAAATGTATTTTTTATGTATATGTATATTATGTCTTATGTAACCTGTACTGCGCCCAGATGCCTATGAGCCTGGTGCGCACTACAAATGAATAAACAATTACCTGGAAGGTTGCCAACCCAACTATGATGCTTCCTTCATAATAGATGCCTAGAAAAATATACTATGACGTAGTAAGCAGTTACTAGACTTACTACATCCAAATGCCAGTCTAGATGGGTAATAACACTTATCATGCTTACTTTATTATGGATGCCCTATAAAAATGTCATGCACGTTAAAAAATTACTAGATTTGCTGTACTAAAATGCAAGTCTATCCACTAATAACACATATCATGTCTGCTTTATCGTGGATGCCCATTACTTGACACAGCACACCCCTCCTGCCACATCCACTGTACCTCCTGCTGCCTTCCTCCAACCCCAAAATTGGTAGCAGTAAATGGGTTGTGTAGAAAGAAATCTGAGACTACAGGAGAAAAGCCCTCCTTGTAGAAAGGATCAAGTGGGAGAGAACTGTAACCTGCATTGTCTATGGCAGACATATCGATGTCCTTGTGTGTAGTATATTTGTGGAAGAAGTTGTAAGCCAATTGCGTTGCAAGTCAAGACTTACCCAAGAAGCCATTGTTGGTTGAACTTACCCCATTGAAGATTTAAGTGTGGAAAGTTTGGAACAAGCCTCACTGCCGAACACAAGTTGTAGTTAGTAGATGTTTTATCCTGTGCTGCTTATGAAGAAGAAATGCGATATGATAAAAAGTGATTGGTCTTCAGAGAAAAGGAATATTTGCATTGACTTTTGCCTTGATGTACGAAGAGAGAATCTTTTTGGTTGCCAAGCATACGGCTGCGAAAGCTTTAACAATTGTCTAAGAGTGAGAAATCCTTTTGGAACTAAACTAGTCACTTTGCCAACATGGCTAGAGGAAAAGAAGTTTCCTGAAATTGAACTTTGGTTTGAAACATCCTGAATTGACCCAGGGGAAGGGGGTCCAACCCTGGTCACAAGAATTGTTTATAACTTTTGTGTTTGAATTTGTGTTGTTTTGTGAAGTTTAAATCACCAAATAATTCATGAATGATTTTGTTGTATGTATTATTGTGAGGGACAGATACTTTTTCGACATTAGGTCATTTTCCTTTAGTCTTAGTTTGTTAGGTAGGGAAATCCTTGTAAGGGTAGGGAAAAATGGGCATTTATCTTACCCCTTATTAATAAAATGGTGACTTATGAGAAAACTCTACCTATGTGTCCTCGCATTTCTGACTCCTCACATATGGGGTCAGCAGTGGGATCGGAATCAATTGACACAAATTGGGGAACCTTTACATTTGAGAAATGTTAGTTGAACAATCTATAGAATTTGATGTATATTGGAGGAGAATTGATACAACCTGGAGACGGAGCATTGATGTCTACAGATTTAGTGCTTATTCCTCCCTTGGCACCCATATCAGACTCGCCTCTAAGTCCGGCCTGGCGCAGCGCTATGGCTTAGATGTATTGGCAGGAGTAATTGATCAAAATACTAACGCAAAATAATGGGAACAAACTCTCAAGTTAATGCGGGAGAAAGAATAGCTCAAGAAAAATTGGAGAAATCTCGGTTTCCAAAACACCATGAAATTAAGAACATTGACTAAACTGAGAGAGGAAACCAGGGCTTAGGGGAAACTGATATAGAACCTCCTTTGGGGGTCGATAATGAAACCCAATGGTGCAGAAGGGGAGGAGATTATTCCTGACTTCGCTTTTGCTCAAGAATTGACCCTTTGTTAGTAGAACCCTTTATTCTGGTAATATCAGAAGATAAGGCAGTAAAAAATTTGACCTTTTTTCTGGATTATTGTATAGAGGAGATGTGGGACTGGCAAGTATACATACCCCTGTCACAAATGTAGTACCTAAAAACCATACTCATAGTTATGAAATAGCTAATTCTGACAGAAGGCCATTTAGGAACTGCAAAAACTCAGGCACAGATTGTGAACATATTTTTGTTGGCCTGGAATTTATGCTGACATAAAAAATGTCAATACATGTGCCTTATGTTAGAAAACTAGTACTCAAATTCCTGAATTGATCCAGGGGAAGGGGTTCCAGCCCTGGTCACAAGGATTCCTGTTTGTAAATTTTGTATTTGAATGTTTGTTTGTTTTGTGAAGTTTAAATCGCCAAATAATTCCTGTATGATTTTGTTGTGTATTGGTGTGAGGGACAGATACTTTTGGACATTAGGTCATTTTCCTTTAGCCTTAGTTTGTTAGGTAACGAAATCCTTATTAGGCTAGGGAAAGATAGGCATTCATCTCACCCCTTACCATTTAATACAATGGCGACTTGTGAGAAAACTCTACATATATGTGCATCCTGTATATCTGACACCCTCACAGACGAGACCGACCTTTTAGATACCATAGTGTCCTTGGGACTCAAGTAGTTGGTTGGGGGAGAGGGGGAGTTAGTGCGCCAACATTGTCATACCCTTGATCTGATCCTCCGCATGGAGATTTCTTTGGAAGAGATTCATTTTATATATCGCCATATCTTTCATCTTGCACGATTTGAATAGTGATGCGGTGATCCAGGCTGGGATCAAGGACATCTTGGCCCCTTAAAATCACACAATTCACTCAAGAGTGGCTGTATCTAGCCTAAGTGACTACTCCTTTCCAATCTGTTGGAGATGGCAACAGAAGATATATGGTTAATAATGCACTGGTCCAGAGAAGTATAATTGTGATCTCCAGGCAGAAGTCAATAACGTCTCTATGCTTGGCAAAATTCTCTTAGTTGAGTGACTGTACTGCTAGATGTTTGCATGAACTCAATTCTTCTCTGAGATTTTTGAAAGAAAGCACAGCTGGGTTAAAAGCTGGAAGGATGATGAACAATATAGCCTTTGGATCCCTGGGTAAAAAAAGTGCAATTTTTAAAGTGAAGTCTTTTTATTTTTTTTGCTCTGAAGATTGTCTCCTTTTATAACCTTCTAGCCTAACTCTTTAGGATTGCATGCAGCGTGAATGAGACCATCACATTGAACCTACTTAAACAATAATATTTTTTTTAAGTAATTGAAATAAAAAAACAAGTAATTGCATTGAAGTGAGTTACCATGCAGTAATTCACTTCAATGTAACACGTAGAACTCTGTGCTGGTATTAACCCATTGTTGATGCCAAATCCCAAATGCGAGCCAAAGGCACCTCATGTCATCACAGAGATCATCATTGTTCCTATGCCAGAACCCCATGCATGAACCTCTTGCATGATTTGTATTACATACAGGCTGTATCCATGTCAGTAACAACCTCCTTTATGGAGATCAGGGAACCGTGCTCTCCTCACTGGTTGAGTTCACCAATAGTTTACTCGTCCTGCCCCTTTAAATAGGGCTGTTGTTTCCAACCTACTTTAAAAAGTTTCAGTGCCACTGGTCTCGCCAAGCATTACGTTTTTGTCTTGCTTCCCTTGGTAGAGTGTATCTTTCACCCATTTTGAAGGCTTGCAAGGTACCGGCTCCTTTAATACATCTCCATCGAGTTGTGGAACAGAGCTTGCTCCAGTCTGCACAATGTATAATTTACTGATGGCCATGGCTTGGTCAGCGGTTGGATCTCAATCGTTGGTGTTTTGGACCTATGAGCACTCTTGTACACTATTGACCATGACCTGGGCCTTGCAAGAATTTCTCTTTTGTTTAGCTATCCATATTCATGCCAGGCAGTAGCAAGCATATTAACATGGTTTCTTTGGGGGTGGGGGCGTGATTATAAGTTTCGCAGTGCAGGAGAAATGCTTGTAAAAGCGGCGGTAATACAGCCACCAGCACTTTTCCCGCACTGGGAAACTACTGATTTACCAGCTGGGGTGACTGATTGACCTCCGGCCAAGAGATGGAGGTTAAACAGCACCCCACTGGCAAAAAACTGCCGGAATTACTGATACTGGAAATACCAGTAGAAGGAAATTCAGGTAATTCAGGGAATACTTGGATATCAGGAATGCTAATTCAGTTTGGTGGTATCCCTACGTTGTAATGCTGTAATGTTTTTCAATGGATTCATTCCATCCTTGCCTGAGAAAGTGGAAAAATCCCATGAAAGCTTGCAAAATAAATGACTTTGTTAGCCTAATTAAGGTATTGCCTCGTTTTCTTTTGGATCAACACTAATCTATATATTTCTGAAGCTTATGGATCTGCTTAGATCACATGCTATGCATAGGTTGACATCTAGTGGTAGCCACAGAGTATTACATTATTTGTTTTCGAAACTCAAAGGGACGTCCACAGGGGGTGCCAGTAATACCATCCCTAGTGATGTCCCCTGTACCCATGGTCCTTCACGCATCGAGGTCCCTCAGATTTTTTTTTTCCGCCATCCTAGTCGGACGGAAGTTGCAGAGTTAGTTTTTGTGGCCAACACCGTTAATTATACAAAGTTTAAATTTAGACTTTATTTCCTTTTCGACGGCCGTACACCGCAAAATCTTCAGCGAAGGCTTTCACTGACAGATTCTTCATCGACGATTACTTCAACTGCCCAGACAAACTTTGACTGCAGCCTACCTGGGGCCCAAGGGCCTCTGCCCCTCAGTTGGTAGAGGGGGGGGGGTCATAATGGCCACCATGGACGTGAACAGAACTTCCAGCGATGTTGGCATCCTAAGAGACGCAGAGGGCGATCGGGACCTAATGGGTTCCCGCGTGCGAATCCCAGACTCCAACAGGCAGGCCAGCGATTCTGTTACAGATAAGACACTTTGCTACTCAATCACCCACACTGCATGCCACACAAACCACACCCCCATGGCTAGTCCACCACACTGTCGACCGATAAGCCACACGCGTTGTTAAGGGGAAGCTCTGAAAAATACCTGTCCTCTGGGCGATCGTGTTCACCACATGACAGGCCCCCCAAAAAAGACGCCAAAGCCAACGTCCGTTTCCGACACCACAAGCAAAACAGGCAGATCCTCGGGTACCGGCGAACGTGCATGGAAAGACGTGTCAACAGGCCTCTCTAATAATTAAAAAATTAGCGAACTCATTAAAAACCACATCCCTGACACTCTACTCAAGTCCAAGACATTGAATCACTCAAAATATTCGCCGCCCCTATCTTTAAAAACCCCTATTTCAAAGATAAAGATCACTCTGCCCCTAGTGACACCCTTTCAGGGGCAATGCACCATAAACAACCCTCTACATCAGAGGGTTACTCTACCGCTGTCCCCACAAAGATTCCCGAGCTCCACTCAATGGACCCTTGAAAAATTTGACAGAGTAATGAGGAGAATGTCTAGCTTTGTTGGTTTCCTTGATCAACACTGTGATCAACTGTCCACCCTCCAAGGGCCCTCTTGAGGGGAGACAGCCAAAACCCAGCCTGCCACTAAAAAACCCTGTCTGAACACCTCTCAGCATAGTACCACACAAAACATACCAGAGGACCTATACTATTTTGACACATCAGGCTTGCAGGACCCTGGTTCAATAGCAGTCCAAGGGGACCTAGATGACACAAGCCAGTATTATGACGACGATGTATAAATCATACAATATCTAATATTGTTAATGTCACCAGACGTTATTTGTACCCAAGACATGAAATGGGCAACAATACAGCAGTTTTGCGTACCGCTGAAATCGGACATTTGTGAGAGGATTGGGCCTTGCAAATTCTTTAAACTTCAGCTAGACCTGCAGGCTGGATAACTTAGTTTACCTATTCAACCTAAGAGAAATGCACTCGACCCATAGCAACAAGTTTAAAATGAGATTTATGTAAAAATCTGCTGGACTGTGTGAGTGGGCAAAACAACCTTGTGTCTGTAAAATGTAAAAGGTTAGCTGCATGAATGGGTACAAAAAATTGGATGTGATTAAAAAGGCTCTTTTTGGCCAGCTGTCTCCTGCACGTGGTAATATATAGTACAATAATAAAGCAAAGCGAGCTATAGAGGCTAACTACACAATGTTTAGTATTGCAGTAGATCTGTAGATGTATAGACTGGCTGGTACTACTTTGCGTAAGCATTTATTTCGCTTTGTGTATTTATTATTTAATAGGAAAGAAAGAGACTAAGCAGAGTGGATTGCATAGCAGGCAGAGAACTGGCCAAACTAGGTAAAATAGTGTAGTTTATGGTCATCTCACTTTCAAGGTACCTGGTATAAAGCAACAGGGTGATAATATAGAATGTCAAGTAGTATGGGTTCAATCATGGGCTGAGGACCAGTTGCAAGATGTTTGCATCCTGCAGGTTGCAGAACTAGTTTTGCCATCAAAAGCATTTGATCATGTGATAATGTACATTTTCAAAAGTTCTAGTCAACATGATGCATCTTCCTCAACAAAATTAAATATAATTGACACTATGAAATTCAGATACACTAACCTAAACTTTACTCTAAAGCATGGAGATGATGCAGGGCTTTACAGTATCAAGACTGTCATTATGTATTATTTAACTACTTACATTTTAGGAATGGAATTGTAGGACTGTCTTCTTAAAAGATATAAAGTTGAAACATACTTGTCTTTGCCAGACAGGATATAAAAAGCTTAATAAAAGTATCATCCCTATCACTTCTGGTTTGCAATTATTTGAAAAAGAAATTCTTGCCTAGCACTCCTACATATGCCTTTGGCACTTAAAGGAATGGTTCGGTCAAAAATGTTTATTGTCCCTACGGGTCGGCCATGTGTTTTTAAGCCCAAGTCGCTCGATTTTAGAAAAATTTCCTATAGATCTTACCCGAGTTTTCGTCCATTAAACGCACGCGAAAACAGGCATCAGGGCGCTGCCATTTTGTGATAATCCTATCACTTGCCCCATCTCCCTGGCTGACCTGCTTTTGCGGCACTAAATCATATCCCCGGCCCCCGAGCCTGACATTATCAAAACATTCATATTCCCCGCCTCTCTCTGTGATATTACTGTGCTGCGTAGGCAAACGCACCCAGTCGTCTACGCGACTTCACACAGAACCCAGAAACCAACACAGATCATCTCACAACACAGCGCGCCACAATTCGGAATATGAAACTGTACTTTCAAATCAAACAGCAACACGGTACATTTGGTAAAGTACATTTATTTAACATTAAATGTTTATAGAATATTCAGCAATTGGCATATTAAATCGGAATGTGATTTATTTATTTTTTCTTTTCTCTCTATCCGCAAATCCTGTTCCGTTTTATCGTGAGTCACGCGCTGTTCCTTTATGGTACACAGGGTGTTGGTTTTCGTTAAAAGAAGCACTGGTCGCATGGTGAACCGCAAGGCTGTTCCATCAACTAGGCACTAGGCCAGCGTAAAGGTTGATATGTTGCTTCTAGCCACTAGTACCGCGTAAGGGCATATAGGCCCTTGGCAATCGTCCCATAAGATCGTCAAAGTGGTGCAGTTGTTTACAAGAAGCTGCAGCTGGCGGTTGAAAATACCACCTGCCGGGGTCTGAAACTGGTGGCAGTAGCAGTAGGGTAGGATAAACCTGTTTTGAAAACATAAAAATTATAATTCGTCTCGCCAGCCGATCTTTATTAATATTATTCATTTTATTTATTACGGCCGATCTAAAACTATTTGCTTGCAAGGATAGTGCAATGGAGTATGTTCGGCTCTAAAATCAATGCAAAACGAACGAAATAAATCGAGGTTAACACACAATGAGAAACGACTGTTTGTCTACATGCGTGCAGAATGTGGACCTGCATGCCCATGTGCTCGGTACAAAGACGATCCCACATTACTTGCTCTTCATTCATTCATCCATCCATCCATTAATTCTTCATTCCGGTATAAAAGCGTCTAAAGAGTTACTTACATTATATTTGCAATTTCCATTGTGTCTCTGTGTAATGCAGTCCGTAAATCCCACTGTGCTCTTGACAACGATTTTTCGTATACTGAACTAACATGAAACTCGGTCTAGTTTCAGAATTTTCTGCCTTATCGTCTCTTACATTATTGCACCCCTCCTTGAAATGAAGTCCTTTCGGCATGGTCCCTGTCTCTCAAGGTCAAAAAACAATAGAACCTTATACTGCCAGTGCGAGTTGTGGGCCTCTTCAGGCCGCCAGCTGAAAATCAAAGCCACTGACCTCCACTCTAAATGAGCACACATACCTACTTTGAAACATCCCATGTAAAGCCATCTGTGAGAACTTGAATTTTTCGAATCCATCTATGTAGTAGGCCTCAATGTGCAAATGCGAACTGGCTTCTCTCCCATCTGCAACAGCTCGCTTGGCGGGTTCTAAGGCCCCCAATTTTGTCTTCGTTGTCCGCAAGCTTTGCAGCCCTAGAGAACCATAGCTATGGAGACATTGACTTTTTGGGGGAAGGTAACGTACCCGAGGAGTTGAGTTGAAAGTGATATTTATTGTTTGTTTGTTTTATTATTTGCAATACACAAGCCTCCCCTCGGTTAACAGATTGCGAAACTTAGTTACAGCAACAAAAATATATACATACACATATTGACAAGGTCAGCGATATGAGGTGAATAGAGAGAGAAGTCAAAGATGACACCCAGGTTGGTGAAGGGAGGGGTTAGGGTTAGCATACTTTGTATGTACACTGTACAATAACATTTATTTACAAAAAGACAATCATATTACAATTATTTAAACCGGGATTTGTACTTCACAACCAGCTCTGCTTTGGGTGGACATGGCACAGTGGCAATGTTTGGTGGCAATGCATCAGTGCTCTGCACAGAAACGTTCAAAATTCCATATCTGTGCTTCTCTAGTACAGCTACAATAAGGCTTTTTACAAAGTCGAACTCCATTTCCTCATAGACTGGTTTGATCACCATTGCTTACTTCTTTTTGAAAACACCTTAGTGTAGCGAGGCATCCTTACATTACCCGTAGTCCTAGATTGTTCACGGCAGAGATTCTCGTTATGGGCCAAGACCGCAAGTAGAGTCCTATGTCTCATGCCCTGAATGCTGAAATGCAAGCGCTTTGGCCTGTACTTTAGGCACATATTGTGGAACACCTCCAAACCTCCTGTGTGACAGAATTCTGTCAGTCCCCTCAAATCTCTTGATAGAGTTTTATCGAAAACAATCTTCTCAGTGGCTTTGTGTGTCGGTGAAGATGGAATCAACCACTTCTTCTTCCTTGCCTCCTCTGGGGACAAAGGGCCATGTTCACATTGGTGGAAATGTAGGTTTTCTGACCAGCGGTGAACGTTGGTACAGTGGTGCATCAGTGACCGCCATTTTTCAAGTAGTATTTCCACTGACCCTTCACAAGTTTTTGAGCTCCACCAAAGATGGTTGCTGATAGACTGGGACCACTCTGAAATACTTTCCAAACCTTTTTTTTCCCTGCAGCCGAGATTTTCTTATTGATTGATTTAGCAAGATGCCATACGTCAAATTGATGTTTAATATGTGGGAACTGCTCTCTCATTGTCTTGGTAATTGAAACGTGTCTGTCCATGGGTATGAGGTTGATGTACATTCCCCTCGATTGTAGATATTCCACTGATTTTATAAATCCTAGTTTCTCCATGGCCACTGAGGATGTACATTGTGTTACCTGCACGACCACCAAACTCACAATTTTCTTACTATCCGTGTCCTGAAAGTGGTAGGTGCAGTACTTGGCAGAAAATCCAGGGATGTCGCACTGTCCATCGCCGGCTAGCCTGAATCGTTTGTCTTCGAATGTACTTGCTAGAGACAATTGTTCAATTTTCCAAGTATCACTAATGGCCGGAAATAGATAATCGTGTTGGAATTTGTAGTACTGCGTTTTAGAAATGAAATGGAGTCCCACAAACTGAAAGAAAGACTCTCACTTTCTTAAACTGGAGTCACTAAAAAGTGATGCAGCTGCACACAGTAGATTGCCTGCTGGCAGTTTGCCCAGCTTCGGTTGTGCAGACCATGAGAACGTATGATTCAATCTACAAGTGGCATGTATTTTGACTTTACTGCCTTGTTTTTGAAGAGTCACATGAATCAATGGCCTCCAACATACTTTCCCCCTCGGAATGCCTACATTTCAGCATACTTATAATATCCATCAAACAACTGTCGAATACTATGTATTTGCCCTCTTTCTTTAGACTGTCATCCCGTGTCACACTTGTTTCGGACTGCATCGTTGAGGACATTTCACCACAACTGAAAGAAATATCATTGATATCAGGTTCTGATGCGTCAGTGAATGCTGCTGCTGGTTCATTCTCTGTCATTTCAACATCTGTTACTTCAACATTGATGGGAGAACACAACAATGTCGACAGCTTTTTTGGTGGCAATTTTTTGGCGGGTGTAGATTGTGTGAATTGATCTGCGACTACTTCCGAGCTATCCTCAATACATTCAGTATCATCTTCTTGTGGTGTTGCAGTCGCACTGTAGCAATGGTCCAATAAAACTTTACTGGATTCTCCGGACACATTCATTTCATGTTCTGGCCATTGGACATGAGCATCTCTAGTCTCAACACGCCGCGTCTGAATTAATAGTTCCTTCATAGTGTAAATGGTCTGGCAAGCAACATCTCTCAATCGCTTCACTGTCTGTGTATGTATAGTTCGTAGACCCACAGGTAACTACAGGACAGATTGGAAAAGGGATGTTCAGTTTAAACACAAGATAAAGTATAGTACAATTGACTGGAAAAAACATAAAATAGTCCCCAGCACAAAGAAATTCTAAAGTTATGAACTGTTTGTAACTAACCTTATTTTTGTTTCTTTTCTTTGTAACTTTCTTGACTCGACCTTCAACATCTGCATGCTGTAGCTCTGATTCGTTTCCGCATCTCTTCCCTTCCTCTTGCGCTGCAACGACTATATTTTCTGTATCCGGAAGCACGGAATGAGGCTCCATCGACTCCCTGAAACATAGTACTTTCATTACTATGTATCACAATATTGATAACATAAAACACATGTGAGGACGAAAACACAGGTACATCTCAATAGCTCAACACAAATTAATCATTGTGTAGAACAATAAAACGACAAGTATTCGAGCTCTGACGACCTAGTTCCATGGAACTGTCAGTATCCATACCTCTGGCTCTGCATGGACTGCCATGAATGATTGTATTGGAGAGGAGGCATCAGCAACTCCCTGAAACACAGTACTTGCGTTAGTATGGTTTTCAATATTGTAAACATAACACACACTTGGGGTCGACGGCACAGGTACATATAAAGAGATAACCACAAATGATGCATTGTCTAAAAGAATCAAGGAATATTTAAATATGATCATATTTAATCGACTTATTTCTCCAATTTCTTTACATCTGCATCATCTAAATGGGATCTTGTGATTGTAGTGGAAGCTCCATCGTCTCCCTGAAACACAGTACTTGCGTTAATAGGGGAGAAAGTATAGCAAATGGAATCACATTATATGATCATGCTCGATGGAGCTGTCAGTATCCATACCTCGTGCTGCTGAAGAATATCTATGGATGTTGTAAATGTGGTGCGCACTTCCGAAAGCTGTTGCGCCGATTCGTATACGCATGGTCCCGCTTCTACTTCACCTGGAATTACTTGAATGTGAGGCTCTGCATCAAGTGCGTGGGGTGACGCTTCAATAACTGCCTGAAACATAGTATTTGCATTAGTAAGGATTACAATATTGAAAACACAACACACACTTGGGGTCGACCGCACAGGTACATATCAATGGCTAACCACGAATGAAACCTGGTGTAGAACAATCAAACGACAAGTGTTCCAGTCCTGATGATCACGGTCGATGGAGCTGTCAGTATCCATACCTCGTGCTGCTGAAGAACATCAAGGGCTGTTGTCAGTGTGGTGGATGCTTCAGCATCTCCCTGAAAGACAGTACTTGCATTACTATGGATAACACTAATTATAACTGAAAACAAACACCAGTGCACGATAACTAAGGAGTATATCAATTGGAAAGCACTAACCAAACATTCTGTAAAATCATCACACGATACATAAAAACTATTACTTGACATGCATAAAACAAGTCTGTAGCGGAATAGCCAAGTAAGATTTCCTGATACGCATTAGAAGTGGTTGATAACTGTGAACACGTCACGGAAGTAGAATGGTCTTGCTTCAGATTCAAGGGATAGTCAAGAAGTTGTAAAGGTAAATTATTGTTTGATAATGAAATGCCAATATTTAAAATTGCCATGTAAGGAGACAGAATGAGAGTAATGCTATTGAAAATGCGCAATATAGCACAGTTACCTGTGACCATATATAGATTTTGTTTGTGGGTTATGAAATCTAAAAAGAATATATTGATAAATGTCATTATTCAAAAAGCTATACACTCATATCAATGTCGAAAGTATTACAAATTGGAAACACCTAAAATATCAATTAATCCATTCGGCTACCTACACACTACCGCAAAGCCTAAAGCTAAAAACGGACACTTGACTCACCAGTGGCGGAATGAGGACGAATAGAGTGGGAATAGCGTTTGCGAGCAATTTTCGTGTCGTTCGCCGTTTATTATTCTTTGTTACCCAAGATGTGGCGTACATGTTCGAGGAAAAGTGCCGGCTGCAGATGCAGTATCGATCACCCCTCTTGTCCTCTGACTTCTTGGACTCTACTTTCAAGCTCATCCAGTGGATATCCACAATGTCTGACCCATTCTCTTATTCGATCAACAGTTTTCGGGAATACATGCATTGTGTAGTGCCTTCAGATTTAGCATGGGTCTTCGAAGGGCAACCGCTAATCAAACAGGCAGGCATTGTTGAAAATTCTGAAAAGTAAATATCGACATTATTAAACAATCTTGATGAATAAAAATGTGATACAAAAGTAAATGAACCATACAATGTTCAATGCAAAGTTTTACTCGCCGGAACTATACCAGTTCATCATGTGCGGCTTAGTATTTGCATAAGTTACAGAAATGTGTAAATGATGTGACTAAACTCTGAACATGTGACTCGTCCCTTGGATGTTCTGTCTTGCACGAGAAGGAAACATGCTTACATTATAGACTGGACCCCCGAAGGATGCAATTCAATGACAATTGACACAGATGAAAATAAATAGATCTATTGATAGCATAACAATTGAAACTCAAGTCAATAGCAATGAGACCAATGACCATAGCACTATTGGGTACTCTAATCGCAAATAGATAGAAATTTAAAAATGACCGAAATATGACTAGGATACATGGCCTTACCTTGACCAACAAACAGTTGGATTCAGCAGGCCGAGCAGTATGTTGCAGGAGAACAGGTAGATGGTCACAGGTAGCACACTGACGAGTTTGCTCGAAGCGGTCACAGATAGCACGACGACGAGCAGATTAGCATAGATCTCAGTGCTTCTCAGGTAGAAGGTTCAGGAGTTGACTTGCAAAGCACAAAGATGTTCTCATGAGACATATCAAGTGGTTTATAAAGTATTAGAAACGGGGGGTGTTTGTGAATGAACGACGTATGTATGTCGTGGTATTATGTGGTTTGCAGGGGGGCGGCCTGCCTGGAGACCCTGGGTCTGAGGAGGCCATGTGAGCGATGGCCCCTGGTCGTGGGATACCTTTTGAAGTTTACATGCTGTTTGGCACCTTGGCCGTTTGCGCCCGTGACAGCCCCCCATGCCAGCGCTCATCCCCGGGTGCGAACCGCCTTTGATAGAGGGGGGTGGGATGGATGGGCCTGGGGCGTGCAGATAAGGCACAGGAAGACTGCTGAATGGCGACACACTTATGTGGATTGCAGGGGGGGCGGCCTGCCTCAGGGGAGGCCTGCCTGGAGACACAGGGTCTGAGGAGGCCATGTGAGCGATTGCCCCTGGGCGTGGGATACCTTTTGAAGTGTACATGTTGTTTGCGCCCGTGACAGCCCCCCATGCCAGCGCTCATCCCCGGGTGCGAACCGCCTTTGATAGAGGGGGGGTGGGATGGATGGGCTGCGGGATGGATGGGCTGCTGGGCGTGCAGGCAAGTGTGTGGGAGCAAGGGGCCATCAGGCCCCTCTCATCCTTTACTTCTCAATAGAAACTCGGACCAAGTGCCTCCAGTAGTGGTTTCGCCCCTTGCCCTTATGTGATGTTAACTTTGGTTGACATTCGCGTAGATGGGACCACTGAGCAGGACACGGGGCATCCATTTTTGTACCCCCTTTTCACTCCATCTTGGTGACCAGGCCTCACTGCGCAGAGCACATGGCCCCCACCCTCGTTCCCACTCTGACTGGAAAACTCCAGAGGTATTTGCAACAGCTAATAAATGTAACAGATCACTCGTCCTCTGAGATCACGCTCCTGCATGTGAACCAGCCTGAACTAAGCACATAGCTCGTTCATCTCCACAAACGTGTCCTTGCCCACGCACCCTCGCCAGTGGAAACTTACTGCCATTCTGACCCTGTGTCCTTGCAAAGTATTCTCTTCATGTGCCTGACCACTGACCACGCCATGATGCCCACCTAGCAGATCCCCAACTAACATTAGACCCCTACTGCAGTATATTGTTGCCTATGGATAACAAATGCCACATACCGGAGATTCTTGTGAGCACAGACCCACACTTCAAACAGTGTATTATAGTGGTCAAGACCCTTAACCTAAGGCCTGTATAATCCAATGTTAATTGATAGTATAGATGTGTGACTTTTATAGAGACATAACCTACTGAAAGACTTGAACAAGTGTTATTTAGTGCATGCATTATTGAGAATATATTATGTTAGCTTAGATATTGACCACCCTGCTTCACAGCGAACTTACCTTCACCCATTCGGAGCACAGATGTCTGACGTCCATCCTTGAATGGAGACACACTTGATTCATTTAAAAAATCGAAACAACCGTTGTTAAAATATATGTGGTGTTTAATTTTGTATCTTATTTTGATGACACAAAAATACAAGACTTTACACATTGTACAGGTCAGGTTGCAGCACAGCGAGGGAAAATCCCCTGTACTGACCGCTGTCACTTGGGAAAGTTTCTTTTATGGCACAAATGGCACAGGCGGGTATTACTCTCCGAACGCGGTGTCCAAGCCTCCCGTGAAGCCACCATGTAAAGGAACGATGGGCCACCAGCCTGTACCACCTGTGAAAAGGAATGAAACAAACTGTTTTTAAATGACCAAGATAAGTTTAATAAACGTTTGTTGTCAATGACAATTCTTGTAACTAATGGCATTCTGCTCGGACAAATGCTACCTAGACACTGCACACTATTGAACGACTTTCATGCGTTACAATGATATGTATATGTAATTTTGGATATAGTAGAAGACCATGAAATAGGAGTGGCATGACAAGCAGAGTATACTTACTCGTTACTCGGATTACGAGGACGAGCAGTTGCGCGAAGTTCGTGCATAAGCACCATCATTATCCTCAACACGAACCGTGTGAGGCAGGCTGCCCTGAAGTCAGGCAGCTCGGTGATGCATTGCGGCCGTGGGTCGCCTTCCAAAATGTAGGCCACACATCCCGAGTTTTCACAGCAGCAGCAGTAGTTATCGTCCTCGGTTGGCATTAGCTTGCACCGATTGCATGTGCACCAGGTGGAAACACCGTCCATGCGACTAGGTCCAGGCTCTTCAGCTGTTGAATCGTCCTCCCAACTGCCATCCGAAGACCCATCGTTTTCGCGTGTTTCCCTTTCCAGTAGTTCCTCCTCGGTATACTCGGGCTCGTACATTATTGTAGCCATTGTGTGTTAAACAAACTAAAATAATTTATAACGGTGGTACTGGTATCTGTTCACACGGGCTACAAGCAACTAAGGTAGCTGACCAGAGCACAGAAACGAGTCACAGAATACTCAAAGTAACACAGAGAGAGAAATGGAATCGAAAATCTGCTGCTGTGTGTTGTGAAACGGTCTGTTAATACTTATTGAGGAAAGAGGCGTCCTGCCATTTCCATGGCGACACATCATTAGCTGAAGCGCAGCGAATGTTGACACGAGACGTGCTATGGCGTTGTGAAATGGGAGGTACGCGTCTGCTGATGACAGGCTCAGGGGCGGGGGATATGATTTAGTGCCACAAAAGTAGGTCAGCCAGGGTGATGGGGCAAGTGATAGGATTATCACAAAATGGCAGCGCCCTGATGCCTGTTTTCGCGTGCGTTTAATGGACGAAAACTCGGGTAAGGTCCATAGGAAATTTTTCTAAAATCGAGCGACTTAGGCTTAAAAACACATGGCCGATCCGTAGGGAAAATAAAAAATGTTGACCGAACCATTCCTTTAAGAGGGGAGGAGAGGATTACTGCTGTACTTTCCCTCCATTATCATTTGAAGTGGACAGAGAAAAGAGGGTGAAGAGAGTACCGACAGCAAGAGAGGCATGCAGGGCGAGCTGTGCTTTCATTGTAGAGCAAGGCATAAAATAAGCAGTGTTGCATATCAATTTACTATGCAGTGCTGTAGGTTTGCTAATCAAATGAACTCTTGTGTAATTAAGCCCTCTACAATGAAAGCACAGCTTGCCCTGCATGCCTCTCTTGCCGTCGGTGCTCTCTTCACCCTCTTTTCTTTCCTAGGCGGAAAGGATCTAGCTCAAGTTCCCTGGTCCCTCAAGTCAGATAAGTCGAGGTTGAATAATTTGGGTGCCAAAGGGCATCCCTGTTTTAGTCCTCTGTGGATCTTAATGCTATCGGAGTATAACCCTTGTGCTGAGAGACATATTCAAACAGATGTGTCAAAGTAAAGGGCTCTTATGGCCTCAATCAAATTCCAGTTTTTTAGTTTGGTCCACAGACGCTCTCTGCGAACGCTGTTGAATGCCTGTACCAAATCAATAAAGGCCATGTATATATTTTGTTATTCAATACCTTTATGTCAGAAGATTTAATGGGAATATATTTAGCTGGGTACCTACTCCCTGTACAAATCCCGTCTGCCGCGGGTCCATTATTCCATTTTCAGTCTGCCAAGTTTTTAGTTTTCTAGTATAAGGGAAGCAAAGACCTTGCCAAGGACATCCAGCAGGGCGATAGGGCGGTAATTGAAGGGGTCCTCCCTGTCTCCTTTCTTGAAAATTGTTACGATCAAGGCTTTCTTCCAGGAAGCCGGTATTTCCCTCTAATTCAAAATCTGGTTAAATAATATCTCGGCAAAATCAGCCCAATGCTCGGGGGCTTCTTTCAGCATCTGATTTGTGAACCCATCCTGGCCTGGGGCCTGTGGCCCTGGAGCATTCAGTTTCTTAATCATGAACAAGATGTCCTACTTGTCGCACATGTTTGGCCATGAATCATGCCCAATCAGCATTCCGCTTTGATTGTAACCTTCTATGTTTTGTCTGGAGTAGTGATCGCTCAATGCCGATTTGGCCACTGGATTCGTTGCGACTGCCTCTTGGAACTTTTTTTTTTGTGCATTTTCTTCAGCATGGTTTCCGCATCGAATTGGGCTCTGACTGCTTTTGAAGACTTCAGCCAGTTTTTATAAGCCTGTTTTCAATTATCTTTATTCTACTTTCCTCACCACTCGGCATTTTATATTTCCTCAAGTCTCTTCTTAATGATCTTTTAGCCGCAACCACCTCCCGATTCTATTTGTGTGATTGCCTGAAGTCCCCTTTGTCAGTGCTTGATTTAGTTGACTCAAATTTGGATAGGAGCCAGCTATATTCAATTCAGTCTCCATCAGTGTCGAGATGATACAAAATATTATTTTTGATCTGTGGAACGTCACTAAATTTTACTCTTAGACGGTTTATTCCTTGGGGAAACTAGGAATGGACCTCCCAATCTTTGTGGTTGTGTTCCTATTGGTCTTATATATTTTATTTCTAAGAGTTTATGATCACTGCAACCTTGTCCAGCACTATTAAGCTCTCTACTTGGAGCCACATATTGCAGGATACAAACCAATAGTCTAGGTAAGGTTTTTGCTCTCCTGTTGACCACATTGTTCATCTCGGAATGTCACCCTTAATTTGCCCATTCAGCATTAAGAGGCCCCTATTGGTGATGGTCCTCGTTCCATTCTCGTACCCTTTGTGAGAGGAACATTGGACACAAGGGGAGCCCCTGGGTGTTCAGACACCCTATGTTCAAATCGCTGCATGTCAATAGATAAAAGTTTCCCCATGTTAGGTCGAATTCCTCCAATAAAGTCATTATTCTATGTAGGAATAGACTGTCACCCCTCTTTTCGGTTTTCCAATGCAAATTAAAAATGATAATTTCCTTCTTCTCGTCTTCTAACATGATGACCTGAATGTAGGGCTCTGGATCCAGCACTTTCTTTACAGTAAGGCCAATCCCTACCCTTACCAATGTGAGTAAGCCCAAATATGCTCTGCCTATGATGCCCTTTCTGGCTCGATCAGATAGCTGGTATACCTGTCACACGAAGGGTTTGATCTTATGCAAGTCTCTTGAAGGCAGCGAATATCGTACTTCCCGAATCCCAGCTTATTGTCATTGAATAAATGCACAAATCTTCTGGTGTTCCAGGTTGCCATCCTAAGATAGCAACCCTTTGGAGTGTCTTGGCATTACATTCTCTGGGGCGGGGCCAAGGCAGCTGCCAGCCATGACCATTCTTTGTAGGTCCTACCTTATGGTGTTTTAATTCTTTAGAATTTGACGTTTGTGGTTTGCTTTGCTCACCATGACTCTCACGGGAGATAAATTCAAGGATTTCCTTGTTTTTTCATCAGGTTCATAGGTCCTTTGCGACTTGGTTGCTGGGAATCTTGCTGACAATTCGGCGCTTTGTTCTAGTATACATTTTTCCGAGGCTAGGTCCGAAGGGTCACTCAGCTCGAATACTAAGGGCAGGAAATCACCTGCCATTTCCATCAGAGCTGTTTTTATCAAAGCGTTTCTTAAGTGTAGAATGACTCGCTCCATTCTGTCTTCAATTACAAATTGTACTACCCTCATGTCATCTGAGTTTATATTCCTCAATTTGGGTAGGTGATGGATCAATTTTAAGACGTTGCTCCTGTTTAAGATCAGGTTGTCATTTGTCTGACGGAGTCTTTCCAGGGTGATGGTAACTCCCCTTTCACATATACTTTGAAACTCCTTCGGGGTATTTGTTTGTGAAGGGATCCCTTTTTTCGAATCAGATTGCCGTAGTTTTTGAAGATTAATTCATAATTTTGTTCACCTCATTCTGTTTTTGTTCCAGAGTTTTGAAGTCCTTCAATTCATCTCCGGACTGGTCAAGCTCTACCATTCAAACCTCCACTTCTCTTCCTTTTGGTAAAGAGTTACTCTGGCTTGGGGGTGGGGGGGCTTGGGAAGGGGGTCCATCATTGAAATTTCCTCTTCTAAAATACAGTATTGGGGTCAGTTAAATTGAGGTCTTCCTCTACACATTCTGCTTCCATTTCAGTCTCACTTGATATCACTTTTCGTTTATGATCCTCATCTAAGACTGCTTTTTTCGAGGGATGAGATATTCTCCCTTTTCCAGTGAAAGTGACAGCAGCACCTTGCAGCAGGCAGCAGCATTACATGTTGCAAAACACTGCAGTAGCTTTCAAAAGCAGGAGAGCACAAAAGCAGGAAAGCACAAAAGTCAACAGCTCAAGAGGTCTCCACAGCCCAGCCACCACAGACCACTTGCGCACACTTCTTGGGATGATATGGCACTGCTGGATTGGGGAGAAGTAATGACATTGGCCTACTAAGGGCAAGCAACCTGTGGCTGTCTTGATGTTGTGACCTACCTATCCCATCAACCATAGCGAGTATAACCCATGCTGAGGGGATCATGATAGTTATACACCAAAAGATCTGGTGATCTGCAGGTTGCCCATCTCTCCTGAATGGCCGCAAATTTCACTTATTAAATGAAATTGTTTACGGTCCATATCCGGTTTGCTGGGCTGAGGGTTGTGGGGGTTAGAAATGCAGAGGACTGAGTGACTTGCAGAACAGTAGGAGGCAGAGAACAATACATTCTAAAAAAAAAACTATGTGGCCTACATACATTTCGATGGGAGGCACAGTGTACCATTTCGGCCTCCACCAGGACACGATTCTTCTTAAAGCTAATTTACTGTTTTATTTGACTGACTTTCTATCGGCAGAATGATCTGAGAGTGAGCGGCTGATTGGTGTGTCTGTCTGTCTGTCTGTCTGTCTGTCTGTCTGTCTGTCTGTCTGTGTGACTCATGTGAATATGAGGCTGTTCTCCAGGAGCCAGAACACCTTTTAATCTCTCTTGCTGACTTTTTAGCCCAGATCTAGGAATGCTCTCCATAACACACACTTCATGTAAAGTATCTTTCTTTCTGCACCCTCTCCATGTTTATTAATAGTTTCTCTGCAGTCTACTGGTCGGATAATTAAAACCTACATCAATTTCCAAACGTGTCTTTATTCTAGCTTGCTGTCTCATGGCGTCTGTCGAGTTCTCCTCTTGATTTTAGCTCCTCCTCTCCACTTCTGATTTCTCATTCTGGCCACTGTGCCATTTCAGAATGATCTCTCCTAAATATTTCTCTCCAAGAAGTAACTGATTTTGCAAAGCTACTGTACAAAAGTCACAGCTCTCTCACTTGGTCTATAAGCAGTACGTATATGTCCCTAGTCGCAGAAGAGAGGCTAGTGACTTATTCTGTCCACCCTACCGGCCTTTCAGAGGCAGTACTCTTTTGCATTTCCTCCAAATGTCCCTGTAGCCCAGTACATCATAGTGTTGAGGCACATTAAATACATGTGGTTTGTAGAAGTGGTCAAACAGTGGGTGCTTAAGGGCAGAACTGAGATGCATTTGTGGAGCTGCATGTTATCCAAGCATGGACATTCCATGGGCATGGTTGAGGAGCATTGCAAGAGTTGTGTGCCATCTCCTATTATGGGATGAGACTCATGTCTTGCTGCTGCTTCCCAGGGCATCCCACTGTCCGAAAGTAAGAGAATTATGAACATGGTACCACAGTGTTTCAAAGTGTTCATTAAGCAACAGCATGGCACTATGTAGGATAGAGTAAATTAATACAAACAAATAAAGATATTATTGCATGAAAGTAGTGTGGTGATTTCACAGATCTGTGGTTTGTCTCAGCATACTAACAGGGTGTGCTTTAGGGTGAACTGAGCTCGAGGTGCATTGCTAGAGCTCTGTTGTTCCCTTGAGGTATTAATCGCTATTCCTGTAAGGCCAGATGGCACTGCATCACTACTGTACTTTAGCACAGTTATATATAAAGTAGGTTAACTACCTTGCAGGTGGGTTTGTGGGTTCCAAGCATCACACAATAGGCAGGAACTATGGATGGGGAACCAGGATTAATTACACAGTGCACCATCAACCTAACTTAAACGTGAGGTGCACGCTTTTTGCCCATTATGAAGGGCCCATTGTGTTTAAATGTGTATCAGATGAGTTTGAATTCTTCTTTATTAACTTTCTCAAATACTCAACGTTCTTGTCGCTTATGCATGTTTGTAAGGCACAAGTTGGCCTGGAAAGCGAAATTAGCTCCTGATAGCTGTTGGTTTCAAGCAAACCAGGCATTAAATATCTTGCAGCAATTTTGAACCCTCAGATATATCTATATCTAGATATAGATTAGTTAATCGAAACAAGTTGATACCTTAATGTCATTCATTTCATTTATTACATTTTATATTGCACTTTCGCCAAATCGTTGAACAGATAAGTGTGGTACAAAAAAAAATCCAATGAAGAATTACAATTTTAACACTTTAAGATGCCAGCAGGCATGATTTGAGAGGAGAGCAAAAAGTAGAGATCTGAGGTAGAGCGAACAGAGAGCGGAAGGGCATTCCAAAACTTGAGAGCCAGCAGATTGAAAGAATGAAATCAAGAAGAAGCACATTGCGTTTTTGGAGTAACCAGAAGAAAGAGATTGAGCACAGAGAACGGGGAGGAATATAGAATGAGACTAAATAAGCCAGATATGGAACAGCCAGACCGTGATTACATTTAAATACAATACACAAGAAGTGGAATAACAGAATGGGTTCAAAGGATAGCCAGGCTACGGACTGTATGGCTGCAGAGATAGAAGCTGAAGGGGGAAGCCGGAAAAGAGTACGAATAGCAGAATTAAAGATGTAGTGCAGGGGGCAAGATGATGGACAGGAAGACTGAGAAGCAAGGCAGACTAATAGTCCAGCTTAGAAAGAACCAAAGAAAAAAGGAGCTTTTTAGTAGCAGATGTGGGACTCAAGGGAGGGATGACGCAAGTGGGAAAAGAATTAAGGATGACGAGAGAGCAGAAGAAAGAGGAGGGGGGAAAGAAGATGATTTCTCTTTTAGATGGGTAAAGGGGGAAGAACCATGAATGCATCCAGGATTGGACTGATTGAAGTCAGTGGAAACGTTACTATGAATGGAGTGGGAGAAAGCAGAAAAAGACCTGGTTATTGTCGGTGTAGAAGTGATATGATAGACCATAGTGTTCAATGATACTGGCATGCAGAGCAGTATAGAGCGAAAATAAGTGGCCTGAGAACAGAGTCTTGTGGAACACACAGGTTTAGAGGGGTCAGAGGTGAAGGGTGACCAGCCCAGGAAACCCAGAAAGAATGATCCAGGGGATAGGAGCGAAACCAGTTTAGAACAGAACCACATATACCAAGGAAGGAGAGAGAAGTCAGAAGAGCAGAGTGATGCAGTGTCAAAGGCAGCAGAAAGATCTAGAAGAATGAGAATGGAGGACAATCTAAAATAACGAGCAGAAAGTAGAGAGTTGGAGACGGCAAGTAGAGCTGACTCAGTAAAATGAAGTGATCAAAACCCGGATTGAAAAGGAAAGTTGTGATCTAAATAAGTAGAGAGTAGTGAATCCACAGCACGTTCTAATAGTTTGGAAATGTAGCGCAGAAGAGCGATCGGGTGGTAATTAGATAAAAATTAGGAATATAGAGGTTTCTTAAGTAGCGGGAGAATGACTGCATGTTTAATGGATGAAGCATAGGTTGAGGAGAGGAGTGAAAGATTAAAAAAAGAGAAGTAAGATATGAAAGAAGAATAGAGATGTCCTTAAAAATGTGTGGCGTGGGATTAGGATCCAGAGGAGATGCAGACAGCTGGGCCCTGGAAATAAGGGCTGCAGTGTCTGAGTCAATAAGGGGAGAAAAAGAAGTGAATAGTGGGTGTCGAAGGGAATGGTCATCTGAATGGAGACACTCAAGCGATTCACCTTCTCCAAGAAGAAAGTAGCAAAGTCGGAAGAGAATTAAGCGGAATTAAGGGAGGGGTCGGGCAAAGGGGGAGAAAGAAGACTGCTCAGAGACTGGAAGAGACGCAATGGATGATAAGAAAGTTATAGAATAAGATTAGAATAAGATTAGAATAGTAGAGTATTTTAGCGTTGACTAACGCCATACTATAAGAAGAGTGGAGTACAAATGGAACAAGAAGATCAAAAGTGTGAGATTTTTTCCATTTGCGCTCTGTGAAGAAAGCACCGGAGTGATATGAGATCTGGGGTCAGCCAAGGTTGGCGGTCTTACGTGAAGTTTAAAGGGGCGGAGTGGATGTGAGTGATTCAGAGTAGAAGAGCGAGCAGAATTAAAAGTTGAGAATGCAGAGTCGATGGACTGATTGCCCCAAGCTAAGGCGGGTGAG
Source organism: Ambystoma mexicanum (assembly GCF_040938575.1). Classification (NCBI taxonomy): domain Eukaryota; kingdom Metazoa; phylum Chordata; class Amphibia; order Caudata; family Ambystomatidae; genus Ambystoma; species Ambystoma mexicanum. Next base: position 464,399,283 of record NC_090921.1, read on the forward strand.
ATAACAGATGACAGTTGAATTGAGTGACAAAAATGATATTCAAATGAAGGAAAGGTCTGTAAAGGATTAGGGAGGAGAGAGGGGTAAAGACTGGATGGAAGAGCATACCAGTGCCACCTATCTCTGAAGAACGAGATGAATGAGAGGAAGTGGATGAAGACGTGAAGGCAGCTGCAGTGACTGTGTCAGAACAAGAGATCAATGTTTCTGTGAGGCAGAGAAATTACAGGTTGAAAGTTATCAAGGATGATATGTGATGTATTACAACTAATTAGGTTAAACAAGTTATTTATTTGCAGGCCTTCATCCTCTTGTAACCACTTAATCAGAGAGATGAAATGAAGCATTTGAAAAACATTACAACTTAACCAGTTCCTTCTGGAATTATTTAGCTGTGCCTGTGTGTACCTGATTTGTAGTTTCATCAGAGAAGCATACATTTGAGCAATGCTACACATTGCCATCTTCAAAGTTTAAATGCAAGACACCCTCTGCTAAGTGGTGTTGGGCTGATGATAACAGGCTGTTTTTTCATTTTGTTCCCGTGCTCACAGGAAAACATGAAAGAATGGGATAGTGTCAATGTATGTGAAGTCCTTTATTTCTCAGGTTGGCCCCTTTTGTAAGATCACTGGTGGCAAAATAATCCACATATCAGGTTGCTATATCTAGAAGGCCGGGCGGGAGGGGGGACAACAGTCATGTGTTATGCCTTTGCGCAAGGAGTCTGGTGTCACAAGTGTGATGAATCCAATGTAGTACTCACTGATTTCCTGGCGGTAACCTCCTCCCATGTGTCTAGAGGATGGCAGCCGCTACCTGATCCTGACCCTAGGGGCGACTGCATGAGGGAGGATCGCATGGGAGTAGACCGCCTCCGGAGAGATGTCATAGCTTCTTTGAATGAGACCTGCTAGCCCCCATTTGTCCATGTTGAAATCCCCTTGATACCCAATACCCTAATGCCATACATCTATACCCCTTAAGGGAAAATAGACAAACCTTTTCCCGAAACCCGATAGGCCAAACTTCCATCCTTGGACTAATATGTAAAACCTCAGGGACTTCCGTTTCCAGTTCTAATTATCCACCATATAGAACTGGCTCATCATTCAGAACCATTGGCAGTGATTTCCAAGTAATCTGCATCAATGGACTCCGTTTCCCACAATCGCCCAAATACTGGGCCGAGGAAGAAGGAATCCTCAATGCAGAGCAGGAGTCGTCTCAAGCTCAATGAGTGTTCGATCTTTAAATGTCCCGTGCACTGGTGCATTCCAAAAACAGGTGGAAGACAAACTCCAAGAGGCTGCTGCTGTTTAGGAGAAGTCATTGCTCCTCTCTGCAAGACTTGTGGAGCTTCCAAGCACAAACCAGTTTGGCGGAGCCGAGCAACTCATCAGCTAGGAAGCACAGGAACTCTGCGGGAACACAGACACGTCAGGAGAAGACTCCTGGGCGTTCGGAAACCAAAGAAAGCAGCGTGTCACCGACGGGGACCTGGAGCAAGACGGGTGTGCTGAAGCAAAGCTATGAGAGAAATGCAGGTGGCAGATCTTTGCCTATTAAGCACAAACATGACCAAGGATGCCACACAGAACCTGTGAGTCAACCCAGGCAAAATGGTGGCCCTGGGGCATTACGGCAACCATGCCAAGTACAAATAATAAGTGCTAAAGCCACAGAAACAAAGACATAAAGAAATTGATTGAAAACCAAGAAGGCATATTACAAAGAAGGACCCCTGCCATATAGAAGTGTATAGAATGCAAATATGGTGGGGAACCAAAATCGAATGATTTATCAACCAGTTGTACTATATCAAAAGGGATACATGCAATTGTGGAAGTAAAAGAGAAACCATGTGAATATAAATGGGTAAGCCAACCAGTTACAAGTGTGTATGAATACCAGAAGCCCTGGCAGGGGAGTATACCAGACAATCATAAGTGAATACAAGAGGTCCCAGCAGAAGAGTATACATCTAATCACAAGTACATATGAAGTCCTGGCAAGAGAGTATACCAGGCAGTTGCAAATCTACAGGAAGTCACAAAAAAGGATAAAGAGCTGTTTCCTAAACAAGAAGGAACTTTTGAAAGAAGGAACAGGGCTAAGCAGCTTTGTAAATAACTGAGTTGTTGTGGGCCAAGAAAGACACAATGGACTGTTAGACCAAAATGTATTTGTTTCAAGACAGAATCTAGTGGAAGGAAACCACCCTCTGGAACCAAGTCTTATTGACCTTGGAGAACGTTTGTGTTAAAGAATCATTTGCATTGAGACCGAATCCAGGGGAATGCACCACCTCACCACGCCCCCCCTTAGAGTCGAGGTTTTTTGACCTTGGAAAACCTTTGTGTTAGAGGATAATTTGTATTAAGGAAGAGGGAGCCGCCCTCTGGAACTAGGGCTCTTTCACATTGGCGAACCTTTATGTTGGGGTTATGAACTCTTTTTGCAATCACTTAAAGTTAAAGACATTTCCCTATTCACCTTATATTTTGTTTTGTAGTGTGAGGGTCAGAATAGAACTTTTGGGCACAAATATAGTTTTGATTTCTACATCCTGACACACAGATCCTTCGTTTTTGCTTTTAGGTGGGAAAATCCTCTGAGAGCACAGTCATGGAGGCCTTTTCCAAGCCCTTTTTGTTTTCAATAACAGTCTTTAACGAAAAACATGGCAACCTTGTGTTTGACTTTCATTCCTAACTGCTCACACAAGTGTGTGGGGTCGAATACCACACCAGGATTGTGTTTCTCTGCATCCTATGACGAGGGCAGAGTCTGACATGAGACCGGGGTACTCGCAGGCATTTGTGGGGGATGCGGAGGGCTGTTCTTTGAGCCAGTATGAGTCCACTCTCCTGCTTTAAATAGTATTTTCCACCTGGCATTGCAAGGCACCATTTAACGGATAAGCCATACTGGTACTGGGAAGCAAAACTTGCCCTGTTTCTTTCTTTTTTTGATGTTTTGATGATGTCAGTTTGACTGTGGACTCGCTCCCTGCCAGTTATTGCATTGTCAAGCTTTCTAGCCGTGGGTACGGTTGGATATAGTATCGTACGTTTTAGGGTATTAATGAAAGTTTCACATTCTTTTAGCATTTTTTAAAAATGTGTTTTTGTTTTATTTTAGTATGGCTGACAAGAACAGTGCTCTGAAGTGCACATTTTCTGCTCCTGGCCATAGCACAACCCTCCTGCTTGGACTGGCGGCGCTGCGTGCACAAGGGCAGCTACTCGATGTGATGCTTACTATAAATAATGACGTTTTTCACGTTCACAAGGTTGTTTTGGCAGCGTGCAGCGACTACTTCCGGTGAGAATTCAACAAGAGAACTGGGAGAGAAACGGTGAAATGATTTGTATTGCCTCCTCTTTGTCCCATATGCTTTCGCTTTTGAGGGCTCTCTTGCTCTTTTCCTGGCAGGTGAGCCAGTCCTGTTTTTAAAAATGCAAGAACTACTACAATGAAGATGATGTACGCATCCCCCGAAAAATGCCTGTCTTTTTCTGACACCTCAGTTGACTAGCTGAACTTGATATGTATAAGTATACTATTGTGCTGATCAGCAGGTTACACAGGAACAGAAACACAGGAATTCTGGCACTGCCTATAGCCCAGAGGTTTACCTGGCACCGTCTGCTCAATTTACGTTACTAAGCAAAAGAGATGGCGCTGCCTGGGTCACGCTAGGCACTAACGTTATTCTTTCTTTCACGTTTACCATATGTTCTTCAGGTCACTGGCAGCTCAGTAACATTCTGCGCCCATGGTACTTGGGGCTCGGAGGCTGTACGTGTTTAGTACACGCGTGTAGTGCGAACTGGTTGGCGGAGGATACAGCAGGACTTGGGCGAGACTACTTATCTGGGCAGGCAGTGCAGCAAATTTCAATGAACTCCGAGGCAGCGTATCAATATTTTGTAAAATTGGATGACAAGCAGGACCAGGGTTCAAGTCCTAAAATTAAAAAAGTGGGAGCAGTCATTGGCATGCCAATTTAATGTGGTGTCGCCAGAAATTAGCATATCAAGGTGCCCTCAGAAAAAAAAGTGGAGACTTCTGGAAAAAAAGTGTGGGGGTGGGGGACTCCATCCATCCCTGCTTACCCTCGACTTGAGCCCTGAGCAGAGAAAGCTGTGCTGTACACTTCTCCCTGTTCCCCGTGGCCTGTCAGTGGAACACACTGGCCGCATCTGATTTTTTTTTTTTGTTCTATTTTTTGTTTGACGCACATTGAGGTATTGTGTTTTACCCAGAAAACTGCAATGTTATGACCAATCATCCAGCCTGGGTTTAGAAGCCAGAAGTCCATGTTCCACGGTCAGGAACTGCACTGGTGCACCCGACTTCTTCCTCCAGATGAAGCTGGTGTTCCTTTATGGCTGTAATGGGTATGCAGTCAATGCCATGTGAGGCTGAACTTGGCACTGTGCAGAGGAGTGCATCTGGGCATATTTCGGGTCATTCCTAGAACTGGGAGAGTGATGGAGGCGCAATGTTGTCATCTGACGCGGCAGCTGCCATGGTACTGTGAAATCTTGGATCAAGGCTGCAATTTGAATCCAGAAAGGGGTGATTCTTGGAGTGTGGTGTAGTATTGGTTTGAGGCGTAAATCTGAACACATGAGGTCGCGTCTCGCATGTGAGTGGGCGGAAAGGATATGCAACTGAGCCGGTTGAATGATAGGATTGTGAGGGGTGGGTAGTAGATATCTCGCTGCACTGGCGATTATTCAGAGAATGTAAGGCTACATCTGCAATTTGAAAGTTTGGGGGAAATGGGCATAAAGAATTTAGAAGCAGAGCCTGCCTGGAAGGAGAGCAGAACCAGGGTGTGTGAGACTGAAATTTGCATTAAGTAACGGAGGATGCTTCTCTGGGGAAACATAGTAAGGTAGTGTTGAAACTAGCATGGCCTTCTTCTGGGGGGAGGAGGTAATGTGAAACTGACGCACTGCTTTTCTGGGAGAATGCCCGTTTTCTGGGGAAATGTGGACACTAACATGAAAATAGGCTTAATTGGATCGATGCAGGAGATTTCTAGGGGCACAAACAGGCATGCACATGGGGTCGTTTTTTTTTAACTTGATGTGGAATCCAGCATAACCATTTACTTCATTTGGGAGCCAATTGCTTAGCATTTTTGCCTACTGAGAAAGCGATTTTCTGTAACCGTTTGACTCTAGAATTTAGCATAACAATGTGCTTAACTGATACAAAATTCGCATGGCACTATTGAAAATGGCATGCCAATTCTTTGGAGGGCATATGAAACTGACAGCAGCATTTGCTAGGAGCCGTGTGAACTGGCATAGCAATATGTTTTAACCAGCATATCAGTGAGGTTAACTAGATCAAAACTAGGATGGCCATACTGAAACTGGCATGAGTTTGTCAATATTCTATACATAGGGACAGTTTGAATCTGTCTTGGCAATGTTTAAGGTTCAAGCTGACATATTGAGTTGATTTCGGCATATTTTGAGAGTAACTTGAGTACTTGAACACCACCGATGGCAGAGTGGCTCTACTGTAACATTTGAGCAATGCCTGCCTTGAAATTGACACAATCCTGGATTAGTTGAAGTAATCTAATACATTCTTTTGAAGTGAACTGGGATGTGGTGGCAGCACCCTTGCATATATTTTTAATTGCGCTTTAAGACCTGACAGTTATCACAACACTTGTTTTTTTAATTTTATTTTTTTACTGCCGTGTGATATATACATATGTATATATTTTTTTTTTGTAATGGCATTTCCCCTGTGTGGGTAAAATGTGTTTCTCTAATATCCGTCTTGTTGGACGGCATTACTTTATTGTATTTAGGGTTTCTAATGGATAACTTCTGCACCATCCACAGACTTCTCATATGAAAACTTTTGGGTGTAGACTGGACTCTGTAGTCCCCACCAGCACTCCGTTTCCATCACACCATCTAATGACCGAAATGACCAGCGTATATGTATTTAGAACAGTTTGTGCCCACTCATCTGTTTTTTTTCTTGTTAACGCTTGAACGCCATGCTGTATTTTGTTTTTTCGCTCCACCGTGTTGACGCCCTGTGGAGGCTTTCAAGCGTTTTGTTGGTCAACACACATTGGTATTGTGCCTGTTGGAGGGGCATGAAGCATGATACAAACTGTTATCTATCCTTTCAGTTCAACATTGAAAGGCTGCTTGGGAATTTGTTCTGAAAGATATTGCTACTACACTTAAGCACGCAGGCTGGGATCCCAGGTCCTGCTCTTTTGTTCAACAGCGCAGGTGGACGCCTCCGTTACAGCTTGACTGCCAGGCACACAGACGAACAGTTAGTCAGGAAGACACAGGTCACGTTCAAGAAGGGAGTTGTTTTCCTTGAAGCACAGATCTTCATCTTTGGTTGTGATGATCATAAGCTCAGAATCTATGCACAGCTTGCAGAAAGAGTACCGCATGCCTTTTTTGGAGGAAAATGTTGAGTGGACAGTAGTGTGACATTTGGATTTTATTTTTAGGCATCACTGCATTTTATCACATCAAACCCAACACCACTGCCAATCCAACCAAAGTTCCTGCTTGCAAGTTGCTGTTGATGATAAGGGGCCTGCAGGTGGTAGGCCCCTTATCATCAACAGAAATGTCTGCTGATTATGGGCCCAACAAGGAGTATTGGGAGCAGCCTTTGGTTGCGTTGAAAATATCATTGATGACTAGTCTGTTTCCTTCTCTTGGATGAGTATGACACAGACACCTTATAGGATAATGACCTGGACTTGTGGCCCTTGTCCTAGTTGAAATGTCAGCAGGTTGGATGCTACAGACGAGAAGTACCTTTTGGTCTGTTTGCTGAGCCCTTTTGAGGACTATTCCTCATTTGATAAAGTCACAGCCAGCATAGCACATCCTCATGGTCATCGCAGAGGCATACACCCTTAACCCATTTTGTAGATTGACACAGCTGGGTGGTATAGCCCTGTAAGCGAAGACGTACTCTGAGCCTTCCTTCAGGGTCCACGAAGGTGGACAAGAAACATAGGCTGGATCATGTTGTCTAGTATTCATGTTGACTCTCCCTATGCTCAGAGGTTACTGGTTCAAACTCCAAGTGTGAGGTTGAAACCTAATGTACTCTCAATACTAACCGCCTCATTAGAAAGCTAAGCAATTGGTTTGGTGAACCTTTTTTTACGAGCATAAAGGCTATTTGCATTAGATGAGCCACACTCATTTTGTACCCTTTGGAATTACAGTTATTAAACGAAGATTCATCGGATATCCTGTTCTGCATGTGCTCATAAAACAGATCATATATGAAAAGCATCTAACTTTAGTATGTGGAATGGAGGGCAGCCCGTCAGTGCTCGGTGGTCAACAAACTCATCACATGTGCACAGTGTGCGTTTTTATTTGGTTTTAAATGTAATAGTTCCTTAATATCATTTAAAAGGTTTTCGATTCAACAGCCGACACGGGTTTCGTTTTTGCAAGCCTGTATTCATTTATATACCCTGTGAAGTGTATCAAACTTCTTTACAATGTCCACTTAATTTGGTAAAGAAAAAATAAATATGAAAAGGGGAGGTGGATTGGCAAAAGAATATCGACTCAGTAGTGAAGGGTGACTCCCTTCGCTAGTTTTTCTTTACTTTAAAAAGGGTCTAGATGATCATACTAGTGGGTCTATCTTGATCTCTAAAAGGATTTGTTTTTTTACACAGGTGGTGCAAAATAGCATGTTCTGTGAATAATCTGCTGGCCTTTTGCACATAGCTTCCATGACCACCTTCTTTTTAGAATTTGTAACACAGGAAAAAGGTGACTAGCCTGTCGAGAATAACCTGCTGGCCAACTTTGCCTAGTAATGATTTCCTAAATGTCTAGGAAGAGGCTAATTGTGTTTAACCCCACCCCCTCAAATTTTGATTTTAATGCGCAAGTGGTTTTTCATGCAGCTCAACGGCAATGCATGCAGTGTGTAAAGTCTAACAAGTTGATAATTGTGAACAAAATAATCCAGTATAGGAAGATAATTTCATGAAAGCGGGTAAACTTGCCCACGTAAATCCACATATTGCAATTACAACAAAACTTCGGCCATTTTGTGTTGAGGATTTCCACTGTTCCTGCGTTTCCTCCTCTAATATCGCCTGGCCATATGCCCTATGAGAAGTTTGTATTTTTCAGATAATCGGATATTTGTTTCTTGGACCATTGTGAGGTAATTGGGTCACAAATGTCCTGATTTCTCATTGCCAGTAGATGTTGTCTTATCCCCCGAGTTGCATTTTAGTGCTGCCTAAATAGGCTTTATTGCATATGCAAATTATTATATATACTTCAAATGGTTTGCGAGGGTTGATGAAGCATAGTATCTTCACATTTCTTACTATATATTTTTTTCTTCAATTAACTTATGTTCCTAAGGGCTTATGCACAGGTGTAACTGTTACCACAGTTGTATAAACCATCCATTTTATTTACTAAGCATTGTATATGCATTTTCTCCCCCCACCCCTTTTTTCAGGCTCGTTGGATGTCATGGAGGCTACTGCTTGTCTGTACGTTACTTTTGGCACTGCATCTGTGTACTTCAGTAGATCCAAATTCGCTTTCAAGAAAAGCCAATTCCTCTGAAAGGCACAAAACTGTGATGTATATTTGGCAATGAATCTAAATGGTTTTACATTATGTTCACTGGAGTAGTTTTCATCTTCACAATTGATATCCCACTACTGGGGCAATATTACAGAAGCTTTTCTGCACTTGTGAAAATGTTTGCCCTTGTGGCCAATTTGCATTTGTGAACCCAAGGATTTTAATATGCGCTAACGAGATGGCACAATTTCAAATTGGCCAATGTGATTGATTTGGCACGGGTCTGCCTAAACTGTGCTGCATAAATTTGGAAATGGCATTGTTGTTTATGGACCTTTTGTCATGGGCCTGCCTAAACTGTGCTGCATAAATTTGGAAATGGAGCATACTGTAGCCCTTTTGGAATAGGGTAATGTGCAGGTGTTCAAGAGTGGTGGAATATGGCAAATACAAGTGCAAAACATGGAATATGCTTAAACCTGTGAACCCTCCTCCAACCTGTAGACTGGATGAGAGGAGAGATTCTATGGCTACTCTGCATGATGAGTCTGTGGGCAACTGCTAAATTTGAATACCTGCCATGGCAACTGCAAGTGGTCCGGTTTGCCCAAAGACGGGGCCCTGGGCAAAGTAGCCACAGTTCATGGCCAGTGGTGATGCCCAGTGGCCTCTGCGGGGTGGCTTGGGGCACTTAGGGCATGCTCCAATGGGCTGATCCCACCCACTGCTTCCAGTGGGTTAACTCTAACCCATTGCCACTTTCTGCTCAAATTTCCAGTGCTACGCTGACGACACTCAACTCACTTTCAGGCTGCTCTCTGCCACCTCCTCTCCCTCTATCATCTCCGATTGCCTAACTGCCATTCAAGATTGGTGTGCCGCCAATGGTCTTTGTCTAAATGCCAGCAAGATGGAGATCCTCCTCATCGACAAACCTTCCCCATCCTTTCCCCTCACTCTGGCCGGCCTCCCTTGGCCCTCCTCCTACCCCCACCTGCGAGGCTAAGAACCTCGGGGTCATCTTTTACTCCGCCCTTTCCTTCTCCGCCCACATCTCTGAGGTCTCTAAAAAGTCAAATTTCCGACTGCACCTCCTCAGAGGTACTGTGCCTTTCCTCTCAGTCCCCCAGAATTTCATGGTATCCCAAGCTCCAGTTTTCGCTAGCTTGGACTATTGTAACAGCCTCTTTCTAAATCTACCTGCCTCTATTCTCCACCCTCTGCAAATAATCCAGAACATGACTGCAAGACTTGTCCTTGGCCTCAAGCCCTGGGATCGTATCTCTCCAGCTCTGAAATCTCTCCATTGGTTCCCAATGGATGCAAGGATTACATTCAAAACCCTCTGCATTGTCCGCAAGGCTTTCTGGGGCCTGTGTCCAAAATACCTTCTGCTATCCCTCCGCAAATACCTCCACTCTCAAGCTCTTCGCTCCTCTACCTCCAACTCCCTCAGGGTCAGTCGTTTTTCAAAGAAACGAGCTGGGGGTAGATCTGTCTTCGGCTGGGGCCTCCCTCTGGAACAGCCTCCCTGCCACTCTAAAACTTGAGGAGAACCATCTCCGGTTCCGGAAGCACCTCAAGACTGTCCTCTTTTCTTCTGCCTTCGCTCCCCCTCTCCTCTGCTGATCTGTTCTCTTGGCACCGTGCACCTGGCCACCCTCTGTCCTCCGGGCCCAGGTACCTGCTCACCCTGCCACCCTCCCGCACTGCCTCCGGGCCACTCCGTGCACTGGGTCTGTATCTGCAAATTGCTGGCTGCACTACCACTGTTTGTTGCCTTTATTATTTATTTATTGTTATTTATCTGTTTCTCCTCTGCTTCGCCCTTTCCACTTTTTCCAACTTCCATGCACTTGCACGTTCTCAATGTCACTGGGCCTAGTAAGGTCGCTGTTTTGTTCTCCCCTGTTCCCCTCCCTTGCCTTGTCGCGCTCTGAAACACTTGTGTAGGAGTGCAATAGAAATAAAATGTCGATATCAATAAGCAGCAACATCACTATTTTTCATCATTTAGGTTCTGCCTATGCACATGCTGCTTTGTCTTCTAGTACATGGACAGCCAAGACCCATTAATGAAAGTAACTAATCGTTTATCCCTGTAAGGCATGATCTATTGTTTCCTTTAAGCATTGCAGCAGATACCTGGGTCCTGTGACACATGCTGATGGATTTGATTGGGCTCTAGCTGCATCTCAGACTTCTGTTAACCATCCATCCATCCATCTCAGAATGAGATTCCCGTTTGTTGAAATTGCAGAGCTTCTTTGAAAAGGTGCAATTGAATAGGTCCTAGTTAAGGAGCTGTAGAAGGGTTAGTACACAAGATACTTCCTCATAAAGAGGATTGTGTGACTGGGCCAGAGATCCGTCCCGTCGGTAGGGAGCCCTCTCAGCTTGGGGCCGGTGGCCTACTGGGCTGGGGTTAACGCCAGACCAAGTCCTTCCTCAGAGGTGGGTTGTATGACAGCAGTACCACTATCTATCACCCCATGCCTGCACAGCAACATACTGCCAGTGTCTTTCTCTTTCTATTACAGAACTCACTCCATTGGCACCGCTGTGAGCGAGTTGTGCAGTAATAGGGATCAAGTACGGCGCTATGCGATCTGTTCCTGGCGAAACACCATGGCAAACCAGAGCATGAGAAGCGCTCATCCACTATGCACCCACCACGAGTGAACCTGCACCAGTAGAACACAAACCTACTAACCTAGGTATGAAATGTCTGTACAGACTGATGCTGATTCATGAATTGCGCTCACCAATAGATGTGCCACACAGGGGCACCATCAGCAATCCGACACGTGTGGAAGGCTAGCGGACTCTCGCACGAATGTGGACATTCATTATTACGGAAGAATGACAGTCCTGTGGATGAAAAAGGGCAGGGCTTATCTTGGCTTGTCTGTAACAACCCCAAGGGGAAAGAACAGCCAGCGGCAATGGAGGGGAGGACGGGAGGACGGGAGGATAAAAGGTTGGACAGGAAGGTGTGGGTCAAGGAAGAAGCCCAAGAGATCAGCTGGTAGGAAGCCGAGCAGAGGAGCATGGACATTTATTGCAGGAGTGTGCCAGTTAGGTATTGGTTGGTAGGAGAGGGTGGTACTGGAGTTTGTGCATGATGGATGTGTGAGAGTATTGAGAGAGGAAGGGAGTGAAAGGAGAGTGTCTGTGGGAGAAGGTGTGTGGAATTGCAGTGTACAGTGAGGGGAGTGTATCAGTGTATTAGTAATGTCGTGAGTTGGGTAGTGGTGTAGAGAGAAGTAGTAGTGTTGGGGTGTAGAGAGAAGAGGTAGAGAGTACAGTTGGAGGCGAACAGTAGGAAGAGGGCTAAACGGAGGGAGACGGAGAAAAGATGGCTGGTGCAGTAGGAAGGTGGTTGTAGGATGAGAATGGGAGCGTGACCACAAGATCCAGTGAGAGGAGTAATTGAGCATGTAAGGAGAAAAGCAAGAGGTGTTTGTCTCAGAGGCACCCCTATGCGCAGCCCAAGTTATCTCAGGCATGATAGAGCATGGTACTATGTAGATGAAGCATTTATTTATCTTTAGGCCATCACCACCAGTCAGACTTTGAATAGTAGGGGTTACCAATCTCTAGTCACCACCCTGGGGTTGACGGATGTCTGGGTTAGGGAGGGAAAACCAACTCTTAGATTAGATGGAGAGGGACGGCCTTTAAAGAGCCTCCTGCTGCCATTTGAACAAATAAAATCTCTTCAACTGTCTCCGGAAGTTGGTGTGTTCTTGAGGCCAATATTCGACCTTCGCATGTTGAACACATTCCTATGGAAGTAGAAGTTCAACTTCGTAATCATTGCCCATATTCCAAAGGCCCTTTTGGTTGGGGACTGGCTGGTGCTTTTCTATCTCCAGGATACATATTTCAACATTCCCATCCATGGCAAAAACATGAGCCATTAGTGGTTTTAAATGGGGATGGAACATTACTAGTTTACATCACAATTTCTTGGGTGATGTCTAAGCTAAGACCTTGGCAGTGATAGCTGCTCACATCAGGAAAGAAAATGTCCATGGTTCCACATCCGGAAGACTGGATGTTAAATGCAAAGTCGACAGACTTGTGTGAGGAGCCAGAAATGAGACGAGGACACAAGGGATTCATGCTTTCGGTCAAAGACCTTTATTAAAATAAAAGTGGTGTGGGAAATGCCTCTCTGTCCCTGCTGTAAGAGGGGTCTCCCTACCTAAAAGCAAAACTAAGGGTACATCAATTGTCAGAATGTCCAAAGCGAAACGTTTACGGTCCAAAGTACTAATCTGACTCTCACATTCTAAAAATCAACCCTAAGGTGAAAAGGGGAAATGTCTTTGGCCTTTAGTAGTGCACAGATGTTCAAAAAGAAAATGCGGAACTCAACCCAAAAGTTCCAGAAGGATAGAGAGTTCCTTGTGTGGGTGGTTCCCTTCCTCTGGATTTCTGTTCACTCTGTTTTATATTCAAGAATATCCGTTCCTTGACTTTCTCTTGATCAACAACTCAACTGGTACACAAAACAACTTGTCCCTTTGTCTTTTGGATACCTGGTATACTCTGCTGCCAGGTTTTCTCTCTTCTTTAATATGTGTCTACAGTCTCTTCCTAATCCTGATGTGCTCTTAACAGGAATTCCTGGCGTAATATTTTTTACACACTGTTCAACTTGCCCATGTCTGGTATACCTTTCTGCCAGGGCCTTCTCACATAAACGTGCTCATAACTTGCATCTGCCTGGTATACTCTCCTGCCAGAAACGTTCTTTTATGAACACGCTTGCAACCTGCATCTGGTTGGTATACTCTCCTAGCAGGGCTTTTCATACATATATACTCTCTTGTGACTTGAATTTTCCCTGTATACTCTGCTGCCAGGGCTTTTCATACATATATACTCTTGCCCCTTCAATTTGCCTGGTATATTCTACTGCAAGGATCTTTCTCATGTTGGCTCTGCGCACACTTCCAACCTAGATGGTCTCTTATATTTGCTTTATCTTGTATTGCATCTGACTGGTATATTATCCTGCCAGGGCTTCTCTTATATGTGTATTGCATACACTCACAAAGGAATGTCGCTTATACTGGCTCAGTTCTCCTCTTTAAAGCAATGCTCACTTGCTTCTTCTCTTTCATATGCTTGATTAACAATTGTTCGCTTGTGGCATGGCTGCCAATACGCCCCAATGTCCCTGCTTCCCTCGGTCAGACTCACAGGCATATTCTGTTTCTACCGCAGTAAGCCAGTGGCGGACCTTCGGCATTTCCTTCCTTCTCACCGCATCCGCTTCCCGGCTTCTCTGCCTCTCGCATTTCCTGCTGGGCTCTTCTGCATCGTTTAGGGCTTTGGTAAGGTGGAGGCCGCCTTCCAATCCCTGCAAACGCCCAGAGGCCTTCCGTCGGCCTCTGGCATTCCCACAGCTTGTTCTCGCTCGCAGTCAGCTTCCCTTCTTCTTCTCGACGAGCCGTTTGGCTCAAGGGACTAATCTCCAGGCCCACGCTCTCTTGATCAATACCGAGAGGAGCAGCGTTCTCCTGCCAGCAGCGTGCTTCAGTCAGCAGCTTTTCCTGTTTACATTTCTCAGCCGCAGGTAGGCGCTCACAACAACTACAGCGCAGCTTGTGCTCCATTGATCTGTATTACTTGGTTCCTCTTTTTGTCACAGTATTCTCGCACTTATGGGAAAGGAAGTCAATTCTTGACAACTCCCATGTAAAGTCTGGTAAGTGTTCTCAATGATCTTTAAGGGCAAGCCAGTTCTGTTTGACTTGTAGGTAGCGCCTGAGAAGGTGTTTTCATGAGTCTTAAAAGGCAAGTTAGATTTTGACAGCTTGCATGCAGATCTTGTGAAAAGGTTTTAGGGGTGTATGACATCACATGCCATTAAAGCATTGGGCATGCAGGGGGTATGCTCAAAAGAAAAGAAAAAGAGGCATACCATATCTCATCCGATGTTGCCATGACACTCTCTCAGAGGCTGTCTCCCCCTGATGTGATCTTCCCTCATGTAGCCGCCCCCAGGCTCAGGATGAGGTAGAGGCTACCGTCCCCTGCCCACGTGGGGAGAAGTCACTGCCGGGAAAGGAGTGAGGACACCATCGAATTCATCACACTTGCGATTCAGTTCATATGTGTCATATTCTGCAGTAGCTAAGAATTCCTTTCTTCCCCACAAAGCAAGTCAGGGACTTTTGCCAAGCAATGTCCGTTTTGTGGTAACTCCTGTTGGTAGCCTGCAAATGTCTTCATGACAGGCCTCTTGGACTCATTCATCTTTCTAGTGCTCATTTGATGATGCTTTTGCTGAATGAGCACAGTGACTCAGTGGTTATGGTCTGGAGGAATATTTGGATTGGGTCATGGTGCCTCTTTTCATGTAGCACAGTGGTTTGCACAGAGGGGCCGGACACAGAAGCTCAAACGGGAAACCGGCTTTTTGGGAAAACATCAAATGCCTCGAGTACATCAGTTTTGCAAACTGAAATAGCCCTTTAACTAGACGATTAAGTCCTGGGATCACCCTCCATGACCAGACTTCTCATTGCATGTTCATAGAGGTTCCTTAACTCTTGTTGTCCTTTTGTTGCAGAGTTAATGGTGCACCCAAACCCTTCTTATACTGTTCTCTTCCAGTACTTATGTCTCCGAAAACTGCATTTGGTAGAGCCTCTAATAGCGAATGAAACGTTTTCTTTCAGCCACTGCTAGACCTGAAGCTTCTCGGTTATCTGCAGGTATTACCACAGAACAGGGTTTTACTTAGCCGGCTCATGGGACTCTGAGGGGGTTTGGTTGTTTAATTACCCGCAGGTGAAGACTTAAATCCTCGTAGTCACCTCTCTCTTCCTTGATGCACTGTCACATTTGCATTCTTTCTTCCACCGTGAGAGCAACCTCTTCATATTGAGGTTGTTCCCCTACCACTTGCATTGGGCAAAATATGCCTCCTGGTGTCTTTCTTCCTAGACTACCTGCCACCTCCTCTTGATGATCTTCCAGCTCTTCCTTAGCTTTGCCAATAACTTTGGAAAAAGTGAGGCGAAGGTTGAACATCTCCAAACTATTTTCGCTCATCCACCATCTCCTAACTCCTTTGAGTACCCACACTCTAAATGCATCTGGGGTTTTATAAACCTGCCCCTGTGCTTAGCACTGCTTGAGCATCTGCAACAGTGTTTGGGGATTGCTGGAGTATTGTGATTGGTTGGGCCGAATTTGTTCACCTATGCTTACTGAGGGGCATGTTGAGGGGGGGGAGGGCGGAGGAGGGGTCCACCATTTGGGAATTCACTGATACTTTTTCTAGAGTGTATTCAGCAGCCTTAGACCGCCTGCAGCCCTTTCCTTTTACTCACGATATTTGAGCACCTGAAGAAACTTTCCTCAGGAGTTTGTGTGCTTATAAGTTTGTAAAAAGCAGCTTTGAATCTCCTGCGGTTTGTTCGTTCGTATAACAAGCAACAGCATAACTAGCAGTGCAAGTGGGACAGATTGCCATCTGTGAGGTTGTGCAATGCTGAGCTTTTTCTATGCAAAATAATGCTGATTTTCTATCTCAGAAAGTGGAATCTGCTCAACAGGCCTCCCTTTCAAAAAGCTTCATGCTGAAAAGTACAGTCAAACATGTCCTGCCTACTGACACCAAAAGCTGCACTGGGATTTGGTAAAATGGCAGCCACAAAGTTTGTGTGCCTTCCTAAAACAGCCTGCTGGAACAAAAATTTATTCTGATGGAGATTTGGCTAAATATAAAGCTATATGTGCTTTGATATGGTGGAAGATGTCAAATACAGTTAAAACTGGCAAAAAACAATGGGCCTCATTACGACCCAGGCGGTAAGTTACCGCCTGGGCCGTGACTTTACCACCATGGCGTAAACTACGTTTACGCCATGGTGGTTGCGCCATTGGTTACGCCATTGGTTACGCCATGGTGGTTGGCGGACTTACCGCCCCATTCCGACCTTGGCGGGGCGGTAAGTCCCCAATCCCCATTTACCCTTCCCCATTCCCATTTTTGCCCCATAGGGCATAATGGGAGTGGGGAAGGCGTTAATTACGCCACCGTAAATTACGGTGGCGTAATTAACTCCATGGTCCCTTAGCGCCATGGATTTTAACACCTGCTAAAAGCAGGTGTTAAATCCGCCATGGCGCTAAGGGACCTCGTACTCAGGCGGTAAGGGTCGGCGCTGTTTACGCTGCCGTAAACCCCTTACCGCCTGGGTCGTAATGAGGCCCAATATCTTGTTATTATATTTACACTTATTTTCCACTGGACCTGTAGAGCCATTGTGTATTACATCTGCCCTGCTAATATTACCCACAACACATGGAGGGGCTTGCCCAAGATAGTCTTTGTTCTCTGCTGGAAAGCAGCAACACCTTTCCCATGACGACAGGACAAACAAGATTGTGGCTCGAAACAACTTATGTCATGCGTGGATTAAAAAACGCACCAACTTCAATGAACACCCTTGAGTCATCTCTGGAATTCTTTGCATGAGCGCTAGAGGTGTCCCTGGATCTCATCTAAAGTGAGCAGTTTCCTTCCTAGCCCAGGCTCCCTACCTCTCTGGTTAGTACACAGCACTCATTAACCTCTCCTATCTGTATACTAACTGGCTGATAGTGATGGCCTAAACTAAAGGCAATTACCTTTTCTCTCTAAACTGTCAGACTTTCTAGGGTAGACCTACTCTGATATTTAGGTTAGTTAAAGGATTTGTAGGGATGTGCCTCACAAACTTTCGCGTGCCACTTAAGCCTCTTCCTTTCATGTCCTGATTTTCCCCTTCCTATGCATCTGTATTCCCCCTGCTTCTGGCTACTCTTCCCACCTTTTCCTCCTCTGCTGTGTCTGCCTTCACTTTCCCTGTCTTTCTTTCCTTCTCCAATCTACCTTCACCCACTGATATTATCTCCATCTAATCACCGCTACTACACCCCTCTCCACACTCCTCATACTGTCCACCCTACTCCCACTCTCCATCCCACCTTCTTTTCAATCACTCCCCTCTACACCCACACACACTCTTCACACAGTACCACTTGTTCTCATCAAGCAATACCTTTTTCTCACAATGCCCCCACCCTCCATTTCACTGTCCTACTTCCTGCTAGTCTCTTGGCGCGCAGCCTCCTCCTCCTCTGACCTCACCTGAACAACCACACCATCCTGTTTGCGGTCTCTTTTCGTGTCCTACCCTTCTACTTCTCCGATTAGACTTCTGTACATAACCAATCTGATTCAGTCTTCCTCACCCATGAGGTGTTCCATCTATCAGTGTTTCCAGAAGGGGTGGAGAGGAGCCGCGCGGAGCCACTGTGCTGGAAATAAAAGGTCAGCCCACATTGGCAAGTGTCCCAGTTCCTGTTAAGGGGCTGTGTTGCAAATTGTTACGAGTCCCTGTGAGGGGGAACAGTTAGGGCTGCTGGAGCACAGCGGGTGATGCCGACACTTGGTGGTATGCCACTTTCCTCATGGCTGCATGGATCCTCTGGCCCCCTGCTTGCTGGTTCTCCTCCTAGATGCACAGAGAACTCTGCTGTTTTGAATGTTTGCTTTGGATGTTCTGATAGGTTAGGTTTATGTGCGTGGCCAGCCCGACTTCCTCGGGCTTGAGGTTGCCTGCAACAATAGAAATAAGACTGACAAGTTATTCTTTGCCGAGGTATAGGGTAATACAAAGTGTTACCCTTCAGATACCAACAGACACTTGTCAAGGTGGCAGGAATTGGGGCACTCTCAACTGCACCATTCCCATCTGGTGTAGGACTGGCTCTGGCTACTATCCTAGTAGGCTTCGCACCGTAGCCTAAGCGAGTGTCCCCAGCCCCTTATGACAATGGGGACCCAATATAAGGAAAGGATGGGTTGTTGGTGTTTTTAATGTTTTGTCAGCTCTTTTAGTTTACTTAGTCTTATTTTTATTGAACCTTGATCAAACATTTCTTTTATTTCTCGTACTTATCATGCTATTGTTGTTTTGGATGATTCCATTGAGGGTCAGACGCTCTGTGATGAATCCAGGGAGCCGTCCCCATTAGGACTACGGAGGTTAGCCCACTAAGCTTAGCACCCCCAGTGGATAGGGCAATGTTGCGAGGTGGTGTGAGGAGTCTGACAAAGAGGTGACATTTATTCATATATAGTTTATTAACTAATCAGCAAAAAGGGCTAACTTTCTCTATCTTTATAGGGTTATCCCTAACTATTCTAAGACCACTCTGGTGCTCGTCGTCAGATCCAGGGCCAAAAGAAAGTCTCATTCCTCTGTCCAAACCCTACTCTAACCCTACCACTAAGTTACAAAATAGTTAGGCATTTATAGAGAACAAAATACCAGGTGAATTGCTCCTTTCTCCTCTTAAACTGGTTGTCTTTTTCAATCTTTTGCTTCAGTTTGTGATTCAACTAAGGGTTCCGGGCTAGGAGACTCCCTATTCCTGACCCACCAAATAGTCCTCAAATGTCTCTTTAGTTCCTCAAACAGAGTTTAACAAACTTGTTCCACAATTCCAATGTTCTTTCTTGACCTTTTACCACACTGAATGTTTTCTATCAACGGCTCTGTTTGTCTGTTTTTCCCTGCACTGCTAATGTAATCACTGTGACGTAGCAGAGTACTACCGAGACACTTCAGACTTGTATTAATTTCACTATCACCACGGTGACGAAGTAGATCACTCTTGTTGCACTCTTGGCTTTGTTTGCTTTTCCAACTACTGCAGTAATAAGGGAGGCTACTCCCAAGTGATTCTTCTCTGTGGCTTCTCGTTACATCACCACTATGAGGAGGGAGATTACTCCAGAGTGGACCTTCTTTTTGGCCACTTTTAGTGTTACCACTGGGGTGAGGAAGATCACTCCTGTACTTCTCTCTTTCAAAGAGGTCACCACTGTGACAAGGATGTGCATCCTTGATGCAGTTATATCCTCGCTACCTCCCGGGTCTCGCGCTGTCTGTTACCTTCTGTCTTGAGGGCGAGCATCTCCAGGCATTCCTGTGAGGTTCAGCCACTTCTCACAGTGGGACCTCTGCGGCTCAGTCAACGTCCTCTTCCTGGTGGCATGCTTCTTCTTTTGAGGCCTTGTCCATGTCATTTATGGACCAACCAGCCCAGCTTCCTTGCAAGAGGCAACTACCTGGAACTCTTCTTCAGTCTGGATTGGCAGCCTGCCTCCCCTTTGGTCGGGAGGAGCCACTCTCCATCCTGACGTGTTTTGACCGGCTCTCACCTCGGGCTTCACTGCTTCTCCGCCTTCAAATCGCTCAGGCTCCTTCTACATTGGCGGTTAGTCTTTCATCTCTTTTATTCAGGTATCGCTGGTACCTCCCCGGTGGGAACGCATAGTCTTTTGTTTGTCTTTGTTGATTGATCTCCACTCTCTTTGCCTCTTCTACGTCTCAGTTTGGTTCGCTACTAACCAGCAAGCACTCTTTGTAGAGTTTTCATTCTTCCTTTTCTCAGTACTATTAAAGGGCATGAAGGGGTGGTGAACATCACAGTAACAAATAGAGACATGAAGGGCTGATACCTTGTATGGGTTAGAGGGTGTAAGGATGCCCTTTTGGAGGTTATGAGGGAGTTCCGTAAAGGAAAGGGAGTCCTCATCAGGTCCTCCTGCTTATTAGCACCCCTAGGGGGAATATTGTGTAGAGGCCTCACCTCCCTAGCATGATAGGGAAGGACTCCCCAGGGGAGAAGTGATGGAATCCCATGAAAAGCCACAGCAAGCTGGATCCCACTGGGGGTGCCTCCCACTTGTAGGGCAGAAAATCCCCAGAGAGGGATGTCTGTTATTGTCCATTGTCTCAAAATCCCAATATCTATATTGGCTGTATGGGAATTAATGTGTGTGATGACTTGAAGCTGCCTGTGCGAATGGCTGGTATGGCTTCTGACCCACTGTGTCCTCGGTCCTCGCCTGATACAAGGGAACAGTGGGTAGTCTCACCCTTGACAGAGGGAAAGATAAAGAGTTAATCTGAGCTCGGAAGAGGGATAAGAGACCAGCGAAGCTGCCAGAGGCCGAGCGATTACTTCGTGGGAGGTGTGGCAGGAGAGTCGGCGGGGCATACACCAGGCATTGTTGACCCAGCTGTGGCTGATCCCTCAGAATGCCCAGTAAGCTCCTGCCCCAGAAGAGCATTGAGTGTGTGCCGGGCAAGCGGCATGTGGAAAAGCCGGCCCTGAAGTTCGCTGGCCGGCCAACCCAACATTCAGAGGAGCACCGCTCAGAGGTGTGGGGAGGTTGCGAGGTCCCATGTAAGGAAGGCATGGTATCAACAGTAAAACCGACTCAAGTGACCACAGTTCAAGGGTATTTATCGAACTTCAATTGGGTTTGATTCTAAATCTAAAGATGGGAGCAAGCTACGACCGTCAAATAGCACAGCCCTAGTGTTGTCTTGTCAAAATAAAAGGGCCTATACTAATAAACCTATTGCCAATCCTTGCCTCTAAATAAAATAGTGTGGGAAACAATGTTACGCAAAAGAAAAGTGTTCAAGAAATCATATCGGGATATTCAAGCCGTAGGCTTTCCTTCCCCATGTTTTCAGCACAGAACAAAATGGCACACTCGAGCTTAGCAGTCTTTGGCTTCTCTAGCACAAGGGTGCAGTTCAGAACTTCAACATCATGGCCCACTGTGCCAAAGTCTCCTTGCCATTCAAAGTCTCTTCTTTCGGAGGGTCAGTTGCAACAAAGTTCCTTTCTTTTTTATATTTCACATATACACAATTTTCTTAGGTGATTTACTATTCACCTCGGATCCTCTCCGACCGGGGCTCAGGTCCACTTTAACACAATGTTCTCAGGATTTCCACGTATCCAATTTCTCGGGTGATTCACTGTTCACCCCAGATCTCCATCTGCCGGGCTCCGACAGATTTATATACTTTAACACAAACTCGCTTTAACCCAAAGCTTTTGATTGATCTCCTTCTACAGGCTTGGACTATCTTTATCTACTTTGCCATAAACGACAGGGATTTTGCTTGACCCGTCGCAGGACGTTTTTGATTGACAATCCTTTGCCGCTCTTTCACTTGTCAACTCTCAGCTGGATATCTTACAGAGACCTTCGATTGAGCACACAAGCGATGCCGGATCACTCTGTCAAAGATATTGTATCTTGGTTTCAAAGTTCAATCACTCATCTGTAATTAAACTTTACTTGCGTTGGTTATCACACGCGTTTCAAACAATGTTCATTTCAGCGCTCACCATACAATGTTGCCACTTGCAACCTTGGCTTCAACACAGTCCGGTCTTGCATTGGTCACCCCAACTCACCGGCTGTGTTGATTTCGATGTGGCGTTGCTTTGTTCTTGGAGCCAAGGACATTACCAGTGTTTGTGTTGTAAAAGGGGTGGAGAGGTTGGGTCCTTAAATATCCTACCTGGTAGGATGGGGTAAAGGTGTTACAGGGAAGGGGATACTGCGTCTCACCATCCACTCCCAGAAGACCCGTCACACAGCTGATCCTCCCGCACTGGTCCATCCCCAGGAACTGGATCCAAACGCGATGTCCGTATTCTGGCCGCCTGGATGACAGATCCCCTGGGACTGGTGGGAGAGCCACCTTCTGGTTTCTCACACCAGTGAGACACCAAGGTGTGGTGAGAGAAAGTGGATCAAAAGGCAGGGTGAGAGAACTAGACCCCACGGTGGGGTGTGAGAAACTAGACTCCCAGACGGGGTGAGGCGGAACCAGACCCCCAAGGCAGGTTGATAGGATCCAGACCCCAAGGAAGGGTTAGAGAAACCAGACACCAGGGAGGGGTGAGAAGATCAAACCCCTCAAGTGGGGGTAAAGATATAAGAAACTACCTAGGTTGAGAGAATCCCAGCACCCTGCTTGGTAAGAAAACAAGGAGACCACTCAGTGGGGACATTAGGGTCCCCATGTGGGAAAGAGGACCAGAAAAATGTAGTTTGTTTGAACTGTGCCAAGGAGAGTTAGATTACAGAGACAATTGGTATACTTGCTTGGGCTGTGCTTTGGGGTCAGGTGCCCCTATTGATAAAGATACAACAGGGTGGGGTCAGAAACAGCTACCATCATTTTCCTTGAGGCAGAACCTTAATTGATTGTACCTTTGTTAAATGTATACTTTTCTGTTGTAGTGGTAGGGACAGAACTCGGGCTAGCATAGGATTCCGGACAGAGGACTTTTCTTGTTATGTAAGACATCTTGTTGAGCACCCTTTGTTTTCATTAATAGAATAGGGTAAATAATCTTAAACTTGGGGATAGCTTAGCCCTTGTGATTTTATAATCAAGAACGTATTCAGACAACATGCCACTCTGTCCGTCTACTGATTCTGATCTACCACACCTCTTAGGACCTAATTCACAGAGTTTTTCAATGGGGGTTTGCCATTATAAAACACTTCTGTGAATTAGGCCCTTAGTATAGCCTGCCCTCAGCCGGTTTTCCTTTAAACAGTTGAAGGAGGTATACCATTCATGTTGTGCCTGTTTCGCCTTTATGATTGAGACCTCTGCTGTTCCAGTAGTAGAGTGAGGTGAAGTTACAGTTTAGAAAACACTACTGGTCCATTTACTCTGGCAGGGCAGCAGTCCTTTAGTCAAACAGAGTGCTTGAGATGAAGGTGATATTTTGGTGGGGTCTAATCAGGATTTCATCTGCTATTGTTAAGGTAATGCATTCTTTTGCAACTATAGCCTACATTTCAGAAAGCTGCCTGTCTTTCCTCAGGTGTTCACATGGCACTATAATACGCTCATTCGCTACAATGTTTTTCTCTTTTGTTGAGTGAATAGTGTATGGCTCACAAATATTTTTGTGAAATCTAATCTGATACTAGTCTGTCATTTTTAGGCACATTGAAACTATCATTGAGTTTTTCTTTTACTTCTTGCTGCTTTAAAGGACAGCTGCTTGGTAAGCAAGATTGGCAAAGTTGTGATATATACTGGTGGGGTGCTGGTGAGTTGGCACCCTGACCTTTTTGTTGAAGCCTTACCTTTGTGTAGCCCTCCTTAAAGGGCCAGTTCTCCCAATGTTTTCCCCTCTGACTGTACCCTGCCATACGATGGGGCTAAGAGGGGGAACAGGGCCTCCTCCATATACCACTTCAAAGACCAGCATAAACTAGCTTTGGGAGGTACTGAAAACTTGGGACACCCCACTCAAAGTTCCCAGAGTCAGGCAGGGAACTTCGTCACATTATACCCATAAATCCCTCCTGTGGTGAATGGCTCATTCTAAGCTCCACCATGCAGAATCTTTTAGTTAACGCGGCTCTCAATTGACATGGGCACACATGTTTCCTCTGTTGCTGAGCATTGATTCTGACAAGCTGGACATGATGCTTCACTTTTAACTGTGGGAGTTGTTGCTGTCAAATCTGCACTGGTTGGGTCTCTCCAGTCTGTTTGGAGAAAGCTTGTTCAAATCCTGAAGGACAACAACAATGTATTGCATTATGTGAACAAGAGTGGTGGTGTGGGTTCACACTTTTCATGCAGGGATACCTTATTGATCTAGTTCTGGATGCACTAAAATGGTGTGCTCTGTAGCTCCTTTGGCAACAAAAAGAATGTGCTTGTGGCCCCACTCAGTAAATATGAAGTCACTTTATATGAGTGGGCGCTACCCTGGAGAAGACGAACAAATCATTTTGACTTCTAGTCAGTTCTCACCTTATATTAATTTGCTCAAATCCAGAAATGTCCTCTCCTTTTTTTTGCTTGGGGGATTTCCGCCTGGTGGAACTCTAGGGGCTGCTCTGGTAGTGGGTGGCCATCTCGGTCTCGTATATGCTTTCGCAAAGGTCCCTCTGATTCCTTTGTCCTTGCTTCTAATAAAGAGGTATTAGATTACCTTGATCCTCATTTCCTTGGATTGGGCTAAGCAGTCTCGGCACCTAAAACAGATTTGTCTGCTATTGAGTCTTTCTTCTATGGGATCTTGGCACCTTCCATTGCTAGAAGAAGGTGGGATGCGCTGTTAAATCTAACCAGATGCAACCTTCATGCTTGACATTTAGGAGCTTGAGGCTATTGGTATTTTCTACTTGAGTCATCTGTGTTGTTGATGGAAAAGTTTTTTATGATAATATCCTGGTAGAGTAATTGAACCATTGATGAAGCCCCGTCACTGCAGTTTTGGAGTTCCTGCTGTCATTGGCCAAAAGTGGCCTCCGTGTTAGCATGGCTCTTTTTAGCTGTATCTGTTTCTCATTGGACACAAACGGGCTTTGTGCTTTATTATTCCAGCTTGTACTTCAGTTTGCAAATGCTTTTCTGCATAAGCAGTCTGTTTTTCCATCCTCTGCCTTCCCCTTTGTCTTTGAGTGCTCTAGGGCCCCTTCTATACAGGTCAGGCAGCTACTACCGCCTTGCATAGTGGTTCTTCAGTGTTGGATATTTTTCGGGCTGTTGCTTGGACCACTCGTCACACATTTGCCAACCACTGTTGTCTGCTTTCTTGACGGGTAAGAAACACAGTTTGGATTCTCTGTTCTGTAGCATTTCCACAACTAAAAGGTATTGGTGCTGTTAGGCAGGATTATATGCAGTACCCTTTGGGAACACCACACACAATTAGGACTACAAGGACCGTTCAAATTCACCTTTGGTACAAGCATGTACTACACAGTAAAGTGGTAGCGATGGCTGAGCAGCCAGACTTATCTCAAGAGCAAGTGAGCAGTATCAATAGTTACACTAAGGACATCAATTACTATGATTCAAACAAACACTCCAGGTTTCTGAGTAAAAGAATATACATTTATTTACACATCAGTTGTATAACATTTCACGAAAGTAAAGCAGTTGAAAAATCACACACTTAATATCACACCACTCCCAATAGATGTTAGACAAGTTAAGCTCAAAAATTAAGTGTGAGCAAAATGGCACTCCAATAATTTAAAAGGCAGGGAAAGACAAAGTTAGACACAAATTGAATATTACCAACAGGTAAGTAAGCGGGGCAATCTAGAAAAAGGAACTACAGTGAGGGAATCCAATCAAAAAGGCTTAGGGCCAAAGTCACTAGGACAAAAGTCTTTTGCTCCAGATCACACAGTTCAGGGTAGTTCGCGGGTAAGTCTTTGCCAAGAGTTTCGGACGGAGTTGGTAGGCAGAAAAGCTAGTTTAAAGAGTAGAGAAGGGGATCGTCCGCCAGGGGGCGCACGGATAAAGCCGTGCACCGAGAGTGAGCTCGTCCCTTGATGGTCCCTGAAGAGGTCTGAGCCCCCACTTCTTGGACCCCCCCACGACTGAGAATCGGTACCGAGCTGCATGAACGTGCCCCCCACTGGCAGGAGAAAATTTGGCGAAAAACGACGAAGCATTCGCCCAGAACAAACCAACTGAACAGAACGACCGTCCACGCAACCAGAGAACGACCGTCCACGCAACCAGAAAGTGAAAGTAATCCTTCCAGCTGCACCGCCGAAGTTTCATACAGGTCCTGCGTTGGAAGCGAGCCCGCACTTTAACGCTGGAAAGTGTATCATCGACGCGGCGCCTGTCCTGCGCCCTCCCCCCCCCCTCCACACGTAGCCCATCCAGAAGTTCTGGAGCAGCAAAAGAGGGCCCCCAGGACACCAATGCGCCGGCTTCACATGGGAGCTTGTAAAACGTAGACCGGCGATACCCAGAGGGCTTGAAAACCACAGGCCGGCAGCGGGCAGAGACCATCCAGCTTGCGTAACAACACCCCCCGAGATTGAAAGTTGGCCAGGCCGGCCGGTGCGCCCCCAACCACTGAGCGGCGTCGAAGACCAGACCAGCGTGCCTTCCGGAGGCCCAGGGCGCGTGATCCGAGGTGCCCGCCGAGCCGGCGCCATCACTGCACGACCAAGGCAGTTGAAGCAGGTGGACAGCACACACAGTAAGTAAACGCTGCTAAGCCCCCATCCCCCTGAGGACGAAGAAGTTAGATGGTGGATCCGCAGCACCGCCATAGCCCGCTCACGGGAATCCTCGGCTTCCGGCTACACGTCGAGTCGGTCCCCAGGGAATGTTCTGATACCCCATGGACTGCTGAAGATCTGAGGGTTGGGCCTCCAGGACCCGGGGCGTGTGCCCTCCTCGGATGTACCAGGTGCGTCATTGATTCCCAGACTGAATGGCGAGAAGATCTACGCTCTCCATTCGGAGTCACCCCTGCACTGTACCCCGCCGGCAAACTCTGAATTCGCAAGACGCATCCCAATAAATCACTGGGCCGATAGACCATACCCAAAGGGCCTCTACTGCGACACTCCAGCTACCCCAGCTCGCTCTGGTCCTGCCTGGTGGCGGCCAGAATTACATCTATCGGTACGCCGGTGCCCCCCAGATTTATGGACGCTAAGCAGAAGTTGACAAAGTACAAGTTTTCCCAAGCCCCCAACATACCGCCGACTCCTGACTGCACAAACATGGCATCCAAAGGCCTCGAGGCAGCTTTAACAAGGGCAGATATTGCCAACCTCCTCACTGAAATGAAGGGAATGAGAGCGGACATAGGGAACACGATTGATAAAATCACAAACCGAATCAATAAAATGGAGGAGAGGAGAGAGGAGGTCGAACATAACCAAACCTCATCGAGCACGCTCGAAATGCAGATAGACCATCGACTTGCAGAAATTGAAAATAAGGAAGAAGAGATTTGTCTAAAGGTCGACGACTTAGAAAATAGAGAACGTCGCAACAACATACATGTATTTGGCATTCCGGAAATCGAGGGGGAATCCGAATCGCACCTCAAAAAAGTTTTACACGATATCCTGAAGGCACTCTTCAAAGATGACCTGGTAGACAAGCCCAAAATTGACCGGATCCATTGAGCCGGGGGGGAAACCAGGTGGCCCGAGAACAGTATTAGCCCGGTTTCATAACTATGCAGACAGGGCTCGGATTCTGGAAAAGGCCAGGCCACCGCAGATCTCGATGGGGGAGGCGAATATTGCCATTTTTCAAGATCGTTCCTCCCTCACACTGAGAAGAAAATGTCTCCCAATCACTAAACTACTCAAAGACAAGGGCATAAGATACCGGTGGGGCTACCCATTCTCACTGTCATTTGAATGGGGTAGAATGAAGACAAACTGATTTCCGAGAGACACATCTCCAATTGCATTGCAGACCTATTGGGCCCTCAGGCAGGAGGTGCGCCCATGAGTACACAGAGGAGTGAGGTTGGAGAATGGCAGATCAAAGGCCCTTGAAGAAGGAGAATACAAGGATCCAGAAAGTTTAGGAGGATGAACACTGACTGTCAATAATCCGATCACTTCTCTCGCAAAGAAACTTTTGTCGGCAACGTCGGAGCAAGGTAACACTGAAACAAAGGTCATCCTCGAATTACAGCCTACTACTGAGGAATGACAGCAGACCTTTGTGAACTGAGGTACTGACAGGAAATAAGGGATCGTATGGGTATCTAGAAGCCACTGAAAACGTTGGATGGACACCCATCAAGTATCGCCAGACGAGGGGTGGGTTGTCACCCTCCTCACATCGCCCTACTCGACCCAGGTGATGTAACCAGGAAATGGACAATGGTAAGGACACCCACACGATGTGCACCAATGCATTTCCATGGGCTCTGCAGGGGCCTGGGGGAGATTGAGGAATGGGGGTGGCCCGGTGAAGCGAGAAATGGAGGTGGTATTGAGAAGCAACATAAAACAGAAACTGCCCATACAATGTCCTATTAGGACTCTATTTTCCGGCTCACATGACTAAGATCTATGGTTGAAACACGGTTCAGTTTGTTAATGTGTTTATATAATCTAGGGGGGAGTTGGGGGCTCATGGTTATGACGAAATGTATATGAGATCGGGACCGTTCAAGGTGCAGTTCTCGCTGGTGGTCCGAGGGCGACTGGGTGAACATAACCCAGCCAAATCGGACACCGCATAGGTGTGGGGGAGGGGAGGATGGGGCAGTACAACTCGTGGAGTCTGTGGGAAAGGATGTGGAAGAGGGGAAGAGGGATGGAAAGGCAGACTTCGAACTCTTTATGGCAGAGCACCAGGAATGCTCATCAGCCTGCGCAGGGCCAGGCAAAACTTGCCTCATTAGCAAGAATCCAGACATGTGGCAGGTACCTAGATCACAGACATTGAGGCAGGCGCACTTACTTGGCTATTCCACGCATATAAATAACTACAGCGACCGCACCTAGACACCGCATGCTACGCGTATGCTCAATGTGAAAGGCCTAAACTCCCCCACAAAACGCTCATTAGTAGCTAGAGAATTCAAGAGGTCCAACATTGACATTATGTTCCTACAAGAGACAAAATACCAGAGGGACAGCGAGAAAAGGATCCCCAGTAGTCTGGTGGGGCAGGCTTATTGGAGCTTGGGCGTCGCCAAAAAAGCCGGGGTGGGAATCCTGATCCGAAAAAGCCTCCGCATGAAGAACCTGAACTCCTAGCCCGACACAGAGGGCAGAGCCATGATAATAGTGGGATCCGTCCGGGACACAGTGATAACCCTTGCCACAATTTATGCCCCCAATCAAGGTCAAAAGAGATTCCTTCTTAAAACAACCGAATGGCTTTTCAACAAGTCGCAGGGTCACACTATTCTAGGGGGTGATTTCAACACATGGATGAACAGCACCATGGATAGGCAAACCACTCATGACCTCTCCCAACCCCCCCAGACAAAAGACCACGTAGAAATTAAAGCGACCCTGGCCTTGTACGGCCTCTCGGACAGCTGGTGCCATTTACACCCATCTGACAAGGAATTTACCTTACGGTCCATCCCCCGTGATACGCTCACAAGAATAGACTACGTGTTTCTCTTTGAGGGCCTAATGAGAATATTGCAGACCGCAAACATACACCCCATTGCGTGGTCTGATCATGGCATGGTCGTGGTGGACATGGACTGGGATGGCCTGGCCCGTCGCAATACAAAGTGGAGGTGCAACGACACTCTGGTTGCATGTGGTTTTCAGGGAGGAACTGGAAAATGAAATTAAACAATTTTTCATAACAATCGCAAAGCAGTCCATCCCCATCAGTAGAATCCAAGGAGACACCTTGCACAGTTGTGACTACATGCTCATCAAAATCAACCCCTCACCAAGCTGCACCATCACTGCTCACGTTACATACCGCCCACCAGGACCAGCCGGAGAATTCCAGGAAGTGCTCCTACACTCCATCAGCAACAACCTCAAGAAAACCACCATGTCCATCCTCCTGGGTGACATGAATCCTGGTCTCCATGACCCCTCAGACATGAATGCCACCTCACTCTATAACGCCCCTG
Organism: Ambystoma mexicanum; assembly: GCF_040938575.1. Taxonomy (NCBI): domain Eukaryota; kingdom Metazoa; phylum Chordata; class Amphibia; order Caudata; family Ambystomatidae; genus Ambystoma; species Ambystoma mexicanum. The sequence continues at coordinate 464,429,153 of NC_090921.1, forward strand.
CAACTCTTGGATTTAAACAAGAAGTGCTAAAACCAACTCGCAACAAAGGCCGCATCCTGGACTGGATCGCCCAACATAACTGTCAGGTATCAACGCCCATCATCTCTCCCATTCCATGGTCGGACCACTCCATTATCCACTTCAACATCAACTACTCTAGGACCCCTCCCACCGCTCATGAAATTCTGCCGCCCGTCCTCAACAGGAGCGCCAAGCAACTTACCAAGAAAAAACTACTTCCCCACCTCCTGGTTCCAGAACTCAAACACCCATTTACCAACAACCCGGACACCCTCGCAGCAACCTACAACGCCATTATCACCAAGGCCATAGACACCATTGCCCCCCTGGCGCACAGGAAAGTCAAACCCACCAAAAAAACAACTCTTGGTTCACTCAGGATCTCTTGAAACTACGCTCACAAAAACAATTGGCTCTCACAGCTTGGCAAACGAACCCCAATGACGCCACCAAACAAGCTTTTAAAGACATTGCCAAACAATACAAATCTGCCATCATCACTGCAAAAGCCAACTCCTTCAATACCAGGATCGCCAACGCTAAATCAGGATCCAGAGAAATCTTCGCAATCTTTAGAGAATTGGAGACTGCCACTCCCCCTCCCAACCCCTTGAATAAAGACAAAGAATGGTGTAACGACATCCAAGAAGCCATGCTCAACAAGCTGAACACTCTGCAGGAAAAAATCATTAGCCACCAAAAAGCTCTATCGCAACAACTATCAGACCTACACCAGACCACCTCCCCATCCGCAATCCCAGCCTTCTCATTCCAGGAAATGACTGAAGAGGAAGTCCTAACCATACTCAATTCCATCAAGCCCTCCAATTGCAAAGGCGACTTGTGTCCAGCCCAGCTCATCAAGGACAGCGCCCCCTCATTGGTACCGTTCTTCACAGCCTTCATCAATGCCTTGTTCAAATCTAACCAAGTGCTATCCTGCCTCAAAGAAGCCTGGGTCCGCCCATTACTGAAAAAACCCACATTCGACCCCAAGGTACCAGGGAACTACAGGCCCATCACAACAGTTCCCTTCCTTCTCAAGATCCTTGATAAAGCTGCATACCTCCAAGTGCAGAACTACCTCGAAGCTCATCACGTACTTGGTCTCCGGCAATCCGGCTTCCGCCCTAACCATGGTACAGAAACCGCATTATTAAGAACCAAATCGATGACCTTAGAGACGTAGGCAAACCTGCTCTCCTACTGCTACTTGACCTCTTGGCAGCGTTTGACCTGGTTGACCATGTCACCCTCTGCCATCACCTCTCTACAGCAGGCAACTTTTCAGCAGACGCCACCGCCTGGATAGCATCCTTCCTTAGGGGTAAAGAAATGAAAGTCTTCTCTGACCTAGCCTGCTCCCAGCCACACATAATTAAGTGCAATGTCCCGCAGGGTTCCTGCATTTCTCCTACACTGTACAACCTTTTCACAAGATCACTATTCAAATACCTCGACACAATGGGCATCACATACACCAACTACGCGGACGACATCCCTCTTACTGGAGACTACGAGGCCGACCAAAAAACCCTTATCTCCATTTACACCACCATCCAAACCTGGATGGCTGAAAACTGGCTATGCCTCAACGGCGAAAAAACAGAACTACTCGTCATCGGATCACCAACCACAACCAACAAAATGGGGCCCCAATATGACTCCATCATCGACTACTGTCGCATCTCGGTTTCCAAAGCAGTCAAAACCCTAGGAGTCTTCCTGGACTCCAACCTCACCATGGACAGACAGGTGAACGCAATCTCCTCAGCAGCAGCCTACCACTCGAAACTGATCAAGCCGCAAGGCCCTTCCTCTCGCAGGAAAACTCCCTAACCATCGCAAGAGCAATCATAGGTTCCCGCCTAGATTACTGCAATGCAAAACTTCAAACGGTGCAGGACAATGCCCTCAGAGCAGCCACTGGTATCTCTAAAAGAGACCACGTCTCGGCCACCAGAAAATCCGTCCACTGGCTACCTGTAAAGGAACGGATTCTCTTCAAATCACTGGCACTCACCCACAAATGTCGTCACGACACAGCACCGCGCTACTTTGCTCAGAGATTCTCTGGTCCCCCATCAAACAGACCGACCAGATCCAGCCATACCAACCGACTCAATTCCAAAAAGCATCGGAACCAGAGGAGGTGGCGCTAGCTTCCCAGTCCTCGCAGCCACCAACTGGAACCTGCTACCCGCCGAGATCAGAGGCATCGAATCCCACCTGGGCTTCCGAAAAGCGATAAAAACGATGTTGTTTGCATAAACCCCCACTCGGTCCTGTGACTAGACACACTCACGTGTCAGTGCTGACCTTGCCAATTGTCTAACCTATGTAAAGCAAATGGTAGACACAATGATCACTCTGTAACACACACTATCTACTCTCCATTGTACTGTAACGAAGTCATTTTCTTGAAACAGCGCCCTGATGCCTCTGGGCTATGTGGCGCTTTACAAATGCAAAAATAAATAAAATAAGATAAAATAACCAATGACACAGGTGAAGTCAATATATGGGAAGCGGCAAAGGCCACTTGGCGTGGGATCCTAATCAGAGAGGGAGCGGCCAAGAAGAGAGAACGCACCTTATTGGAGACTAACATCAGAAAGAAATTAAATACAGCACAGAACCTAGCACAGACGTCCCCAGAAAACAGAGCCAGACACCTTGCCGAAGCCAAAGACCTAAGGGAGGAACTAAAAGCCCTGGAAATGGGTAGGGTAGGTCAGACCTTTCAATACCTAAAACAAAAGTACTACGAGAAGGGAGACAAAGCTGACGCCCTCCTCGCAGCAAGGCTTCGTGCACAACGGCCAGAAAGATGGGTGGACACGATAGAGAGGATGGATGGTACCCTCATAGACACAGTGGAATCATCCCCAGAAGGCATACAAGAGGCATTTGCCTTCTTCTATGAAGACCTATATACCAGCGACCCTCCCCACTCAGCGGGGAGTGTAGACGCTTACCTCAAAGAGACAGATCTCCCTACACTCGTGCGTCACGAGGCCGAGGCCCTCGACGCACCGGTCACCGGGGACGAAGTTTCCGAGGCCATCAAGCGTCTTAAGTCAGGGAAGGCACCAGGAAATTATGGCTTTACACCCGGCTTCTATAAAACGTTTGCTGCACTCCTCGCCCCCTTCCTAGACACCCTATTCAATAATATCTTTGAAACGGGACGGGCAACCCCGTTCTTTGCCCAGGCCCTCCTAACAGTCATTCCGAAGGAAGGTAGAGACCCAAAACATTGCATCATATCACCCCATATCACTCCTCAACATAGACACCAAAATATACGCGAGAGTAATAGCAGCCAGACTAGAAAAACACCTACCGAAATTAATACATTCAGACCAAGTCGGCTTTGTAATAAGAAGACAGGGAGCGGATACAATGAGGAAAACACTACACCTGATACATGAGACGCAGGGGAGGAGTGACGACCCAACCCTCCTATCACTTGACGCCGAAAAGGCATTCGATAGAGTGGACTGGGAGTTCTGGGAAAGGGTCTTAGTCTGGATAGGTCTCGGCCCCAAACTCTGTTGTGCCATCAAGGCAATATACTCATTTCCCATGACCTCCGTGACAGTGAACGGTGGCTACTCAAGATGGTTTCCACTGGAAAGAGGGACCAGACAGGGCTGCCCACTATCCGCCATACTATTTGTGCTGTCCCTTGAACCATTGGTGCAGAAGTTAAGACTTGACAAAAGGGTGGAGGGAATTACTGTTGGGGACCAAGAATACAAACTAGGCCAATATGCAGATGATATTCTCCTACACACAACCAACCCCCTCAGTTCGATACCGGCTGCTATGGAGATAATTGAGGAATATGGCCAACTGGCGGGCTTGAAAATTAACACAGCAAAATCGGTCCTCCTCCCGATTGACAAGAGTAGGGACTCAGAGGTTGATAGATTTGCACCTTTAGGTATGAAGGTAAGTCTCACCACGATGCAGTACCTGGGCATCAATGTATCTCGAAACCTAGGTGACCTATTTGAAGCCAACTTCCCCCCGATACTACACACGCACCAAAAATGTTTTGCCCGGTGGACAAAGCTTACCATCTCGTGGATGGGCTGTTTGAACACCATTAAAATGGTAATCTTACTGAAGCTGCTCTACTTATTCCAGATGCTCCCCATCCAACTACCCAAAGAATTGTTTGTGACCATTAAAAAAGTTTTACACACCTTCCTATGGCAAAACAAAAAGCCAAGGGTCCCTGCTGCTCTACTTCACCTTCGGAAGGATGATGGGGGGGGGGGTAGGCCTCCTGAATATGGATCTCTATTACAGGGCAGCTCAATTACGAGTGCTAATCCTGCATGTCAGACAAAAAAAAAGACCTCCAATGGATAGCTCTAGACAACTGCCACCTGCACCCCTTTATTGTGGGAGAATGGTTATGGGTACCCGGACCCCCAGTTACGAAACAGTATTAAGAGCCATCCCATCCTCTGGACCTTATGGGCCATATGGAAACCAAACAGGGATATGAAAGGAGTCACGACATGGCCCTCCCCACTAGCACACTTATGGACACCTGGCATTCGGGATGATATCCCTGATCCAGTTAGTTTTGAATCATGGTACCAGGTGGGGCTTGAAAGGGCGGGGCAACTACAGCGAAATAGCATAGGCCCACTCTCTTTTCCTATATTTGAGACTGAAAGGCGTCATGACCCGTGAGGTCTGGAAGGAGGCCCTACAAAGAGACCTTACCCCATTTGAAAGCATTCTAGATACATATCAGGGCTCCAAGGGCCTCATAAGTGCAATGTACACAGCATTAATAGGAACCAATATATCCCCCTCAGCCACTTTAAAACGGAAATGGGAAAAGGACCTTGGCAGACATCTCTCCCCAAAGACATGGCTTAAGATATGCAGAAGGACCTCAAAAACCTCTATTTCATCCCAGTACAAATTGCATGGAATTAAGCTACTCTACAGATGACAGTACGACCCGCTTAGACTAGCTAAGATGTATCAAGATGTAAGTCCTTTTTGTTGGCGGGGCTGTGGCCGGAAAGCAGATTACTGGCACATGTGGTGGGGATGCACGGCGGTCCAAGCTTACTGGGACGAAGTCCTCCTTTGGATTAAAGAGCTCGAAGTGGAGGAGAGGGAGAAGCAACCACTCTTGATCCTATTTAGTCTGGTCGAGACGGATGAACATACACTTAAGGTACCTAAAATGACACACGGGGTCCTGCTTGCTGCAAGGGCCTGCCTCACGACTATGTGGAAAAGGGCAAGTTTACCAACCAAAGCTGAGTGGATTAATGTCTCCCGTAATATTTACAGTATGGACAAGCTAACGGCCGCCATCCATGGCGATCGCACCTCCATTGACAATGAGTGGTCCGAATTCCGTGCCAAGTACATTACCGGAGTGTGCAATACAACGTAGCCAAGTCGCCAGTTTTTTGTTCTGTCTATTGCTTCAATGTTTATCCCAACATGTCATATGTAAGTGCCATTGCTTCACATTACGGATTTGCCTACTAACTCCGCCGTCGATCTACGGAAGTCAGTGAGACCATCTCTCACCTCAAGGGTTGCAGGGTGGGGGAGGCGGGTAGGGGATAAGTTAGGGTTACGAGTTATTATGGGTGCTCGTACTGCATATGAGCTATTTCACAATCTTTGTAATGTAAGCGGCAATATCCTTGTTGAAAACCAATAAAACCAATTTTCAAAAAGAGTAGAGAAGGACAAGCCCTCGGATTGGCGAAAGGTTTCACACACCTTCACCATGGCTGGACGAAACGAACAACCGGATTCGAACAGTACCTTAAAAATGAGAAGCAGCTGTAGCTGAGGCGGACGTTCCTGGCAGGTCCTGCAGGCTCACGGTTCCTGAAGCAACTGTCGGACTGACACGAAGTAGGAAGACTGGAGGGTCCTGCACTGCCCAGGGAAGAAACCAGCAGCAGCTCAAAGCAACAAATAAAAGGTGCGCTCCTTAAAACCCAAGCAGGGTCCGACCGTCCTGGCTATCCAGTTCACTGTAGCTCTGCACAGCAAATTCGACCAGAGGGGAGGCCTGGCTTGGAATTTGTGTGAGCTGGTTGTTCCCACGAGCTCAAGGGAAGAAGATTCCTTGCAGATCTTCCCTGTCGTTGGAGTTTGAAGATTCTGACCTGCAGCAAGGCTTCATTGGGCGGTTCAGTCGTTGAAGGGGTCCTATTCTGTCAGCTCCTCTTCAATTCTCTCGTTCCAGTTGCGACTCTGCCTTTCCAGCCCCAGAAACCTGCTTTTTATGCAGTTTTCCTCCATTCACACAGCCTGGCTGTCAATCGCACAGCAGGGTTGGCTGTCCTACCGGGACAGTCACCACTGCCAATCAGATCAGAGTGCGACATGGGTTCCCAAGGAGACCCTGTGCAGGGAGTCATAAACACCTCCCTCACATCCTGTCCCCCCCAGACATACAGGCGCCTAAGGAGGGGGTCTGTGTAGAAGCCCGCGAAAAGACGGTGAACAAAGGAACCAAACCTGGTTTGGCGCGTGGAGTAAAATGCGAGAAAGACATTTTCAAAAAGAAATGGCGAATAAACCCAGCAGGAACTGTATAAAAACGTATATGGTCTAGCAGGTTTAAGTTCTAGGCTACCAAGATAGCCTAAAACAATACCAGGGTTATTTAAGATTACCGCGGTAGGAAAGATAGGGTAGTTACCACTGCCACCAGCCAAGTCTTAATGAAAAGGGAGTGAAACAATGGTCCAAGAGAAACAGACAAAAAGGGATAAGTATTAACCCTTTCCAGTACTCTATGTAAGATAGTTTGTACTGGGTCTGTGGATTTAAAGAGACTAATAGTCAATGGCAACATTGCATGTTCTGGGAGACAGTAGTCAGTACCAGAAAATGGAGTCTGAGTTGGGAAGTCTAAAAGACAACCCTGTGTCACTGCACTGAAGGTGCTGTGTAACACACAGTAAAAGATGATGCCTGTGAAGTAGCTGAGACTCCACAGTCTATGAACACAAGAAAATGTTAAACACACACAGCAAAACACATGTAAGAGTGGTGCAAAAGTCTCACACTCTTACCAGGTGAAAAAAATAAATCCTAGAAATCCAGGAAAGCTGCTGTGGGACTTGATAGGTAAGGGAAATTAGCCATTCTGGAGAATTCTCCCTAACAGGTGCCTTAAACTATGTCCACCATCATATACCGTTTCTTATTTGGGAGTTTTTCTTTAGAGAGGAGGATTTGGAATTGAGGGATATTACTTGCTTAGAAAAAGGAAAATTCAGTTGCGCACTGAAATTTGTGGGAAGAAAATCATTTTGAGGGTCTGGTTCAACCCCCAAAGTGGATAATTTGGTCAGAGTGAACTGCTTTCAATGTTATCAAATGTTGGAAGGATGAATGGGAGGAAAACATTTGATAGAATTTGGGGTGCATTTCTGAGATGACTGTTGAATGTGTAAGGGTGTCGAAGGAGGAGACTTGACACACAGGTGGCATGCTTGTTGTTAAAGATTTTATTTTATTTTAAATGAAGATAAACAGTAGACCTACCTCTCCCTATATCTGCCAGGTTTCCCTGCCTCAGCTAAAGTACTGATGAGTCTTTCAGGATGTCTTATCTTGGAGCCCACTGCCCTGTGTCAAAATGTCCCAATCTTTGTCCCTTACAGTTGTAACTAAATGAAACAGTTGTACCAAAGTTCTTGTTCCTGGAGAATGACTCCCTCCTCCTGGACTAGGAGGTAGAGTTCTGCCTAAAAGTTTTCCAGCAGGGGGGATGGCTCCCTTCCCCTGATTCCAGCACTTTACAAACAAAAAAGATATAGATCTACATCACAAAGTTCAATACTTTATATCCCAGGGGGAATGACTCGCTTCCCCTGGATTCCTTCTTTGATCCTCCTTGTGTGTTGGTTTTCGAGGAGAAGGACTCCCTTCTTGCCCTAGTTAGTTTTGCCTTTCATGTTCACAACACGAGGGGGAATGACTCCCATCCCCAGGATTTCCACATACTAGGTTTGCCAGTTCCCTCAGCCCGGGGGATGACTCCCTCCCCTCTGGTCCTCAGGTCACAATTTCCGGGGGATGACTCCCTCCCCCTAACCTTCTGTAGATTTCAAAGCCACCAGGGGGAATGTCTCCCTTCCCTTGGTCTTTCTCCAGTTTGGCTTCACAGTTCACCCTTCCCCTGTCCCTTTTCAGGCAACTCACTGCCAGGGGGAATGACTCTCTTCTCCTGGCATCTTTCTTAACTTGCACAACTCACAATGCCAGGGAGAATGTCTTCTTCTCCTGGCTTCTTCCTTTACCTTTGTGTTATCTCCCCAACCAAGATTGGTCGTCCATTCGTGTTGGTGCGGGTCCCAGACCCTTTTGAAGCCTCTTAATTTATCGGATCAGACCTCGTTCACTTAACCTGCCAGGTTCTGCGACTATGAAGATGGCTCCTGTACTCTTTCTTGTGGTTGTGGGTCCCTGACGCGTATTTAATTACCTGGTTCACTAGCCTGCCGGGTTCTGTGACTAGAGGTGGACTAATGCATTCTTCCTGCAGTTGTGGGTCCCGATCTGTATTATTTCTAACTGCTTTTCCACAGTCTCTCTCTCAGGCTGTTCCTCCAGCCCTGGTTCCGAGGGTCTCTTCACTGCAGGACTGGCCTCTTAGCCCTTATTCTGCCTCCGTCAGTCAGCCCAAATGTGCCCCTATCTCCAGGGAGCTTTTCCTCAGGCTCTGGCCGGTCCATCGACTCGGTTTCAGTCCTCTTATGCCTTCCGTGGGGTTCTTCCGACCTCTGGTGGCTCTGCAGCTCCTGTTAGCCTCTGATCTGCCTTCCTGCTTTCTCGTTGTACCTTGCAGTCGGCTTCCATTTAGGAGAAGAGTCCTTCAACTTCGACCCAGCCTGGATGCTTCGCCTTCTCCCCACGCGTCTATTTTTTCACCTTGCTTCTCTTCTCCTCTCCGTAAGACCCACCTGCTTGCAGTTCCTTGAGGAAGGGTTGAACTCTGACTAAAGTCCTTCATCCCTTTTTATGTTTGATTTGCCTGCACATTGTCCACATAGACTGAAACGCTTACTTTGGTTCTTCCTTGCCTCGCACCTTTTCTTCATCTTGATATTGGTGTGCCAGTTCTGTACTGGGTCAATTGGCTTCTTCTTCATCCCAGTCTTTGAGAAGATGTGAAGTGGTATTCCTTCATCCTCGTCTCAGTGTTTTCCAAAGTGGTTGATTTTTCTATCCTACTTACATACATGGAAGTATGGGGTACTGAAGTGACCTCTGTTGGATAGAAGGGTGAGTGACGGTGTAGTGGAGTGTGGGAATACTGCGTTGTCCTGGATAATCGCGTCTAGTCCCACAGGAGATCTATATGTTGAGAACCACCCTCGGGGATTCTCGGGTAGCGGCCTCACCTATCTGGCTTCATGCGAAGGGGTTACCCCTTGGAGAAGTGACGACATCCAAAGATTCGTCACAAATTATTTAGCATAGTAGTTTGTTACTTGACGAGTTAGCGAGCATACAAGCTGCTTTGTTTGCTGCATGCTGTGATGAATCTGGACAATTCGTCCCTTCCACCCCCTTTGAGGCTAGGGAGGTGAGCCCACTTAGCAAAACCCTCCGTTGGTGTCTGGGCAAGTGGAGCTTCACTGTGAGTGACTACCCTCTTACGGACAAGGACTCCCGTTCCTGTACGAAACTCAGAAAAAATGATCTGCCTACATTGGAATTGGAAAGACTGTTAACCCTGTTTTGCATTCTCCGAATAGTGACATTCCTTCAATCTCTTTGGCATCAGGTAATGTGGGATCTCTCCAGAACTCCACAGTGAATGAGGAAAGACACACCTCTTTTGGTTCTGATGACATGCATAAAAACACAAGGAACTTTGAATCTGAGAGAAGGAAACCTGCGTAGAGGCGAGCCTCTGATGGAGAGATATGCTGGAGGGGTGGAACCATGGTAGACTGCAGAGCCAGCAGTAGCCTGGTAAGCAATTGAAACACTCGCTAGATGCCAGAAGCCTGGCGTCCTGACTGACTGAACGATAAACCAGGTTCGGAATAGCGACTGAGACTATAAAGCAACTGTCTCACCCGGTGGCGTGACCACAAGGAAGCCGTGCTGTGCCTGGGGCCGTTAACCGATGCCAGGACCAAACTGCAGCAGAGAGCCCAAAAGCCTGAGTATTGCAGAATGCTCCGAAAGAGGCAACACCGTTGAGAGGGGCGAACTGAGACATTCCAGACTGGGAAAGCCACGATGACTACAGGATCCTGATAAAACCAACCAAGCAGGCAAATGCCCTACCTAGGCCAAGTTGAAGCAAGCCTGTTAGTGGGTCAGAGGGCTTTGTATAGCCCAGAGAATCTGAGACACTTTAACATTCAGGGCTATGAAAGCCACAAGGGTTACGGAAACAAAGTCCTGCTGAGATAAAGTAAGCCTGCCAGAGGGCCAGAGCACTTTGTGAAGTCCAAGAGCCACGAAATATAACTAACAGAAGTGGAGAGAGCGAGAGAACCTGGAGGGTTCCAGTGTTTAAGTTTAAAAGAAGAACACTGTCCAGAACCAAGTCGAAATTGGTGTAGTTGTATTAGGAAAATCTTTTCTTCACAGAGAGAGAGAGAATTATAAAGAACTGAGACTTTACATGCAGAAACCTAGTTTGTGAGCTATGCTTTTTGTATACCTTGATGAACATTTCAAACCTATGGAAAAAAAATCCAAGTGATTGTACCAGGCTGAAGCCAAGGAGAGAGGCTATTGCTCCAGCCTCCTTCTTTTTGTTTAGTGGTCCTAAGTGATGGGGCTGGTTAGGTGAATAGCATTTGGACTCGGGACTATTTCTTGTGACTTTTGACCAGAACCCTTATTTTTGAGTTGGTTAGGAAGGGAACTTCCCTCATAACAGTAGGGCTAGATATGAGTTTTCTTTTTATTTGAATAACACATCCAGGCAACATGGCACACTGTAGTCCGAACCACCTGGTTCGCCACAATTCCTGAATATGCTAGTTGAACACATCTGTACTGCCACTGCTTAACTCCCGCCCCCCCACCCACCCTAAGTTTTATTTCTTTGTGGTGCAGTCTGTCACTAATATCCTGTGTGTCTTATAGGTTTACTATGTGCAGGCTGCCTCATAGGGAGGGGTTGATTCAATGATGTCTTGGATTCAGAAACATGTTGATTTCTTTCCTGCATTTCTGCTTGGTTAAAGCTCTCGTGTCCTGAAAATTGCAATAAATAAAGCTCAGATTAAGGGATTTCTGATGAATGAAGTGTTCTCCCACATTCCCATTGGCCCTCATGTCTGCTGAGTGCTGCTGATTGCCTGCCACCTTATGTGGTGGCACTTAGCGTGCTGACATTACTTTTGGCCTCTGTCGAGCCGGGATAATTGGTAGAACTGCCATAAGATGCATTTCCGTTTATATATCTGAGATCCATTCCAGTGCCGCCACTAAGTAAGTCAGGAGAAGTTGCAATGCCCCTAGGCGGAGACTTTGATTATACCACAGGGAAATTGGTGGGAGCTGGGAACTATTTACCTCCTGCTTGTAGCCTAGTGGAGGCTCATTGGCTTGATATTAACAGTACTAGGAGCTACATTTGGCTCTCCATGCCAACTGATGGCATGCAAACATACCATGGGACATAAGTTCTTTGTGTTTAGGAACATGTGTAAAGGAGAGTTCGGACACATAGAGAAGACATTTTAAGCATAATGGGTTCCATATAATAAGTGGGTACAAATTTATAGTTGACATCAGGTAAAAGTTAGATTTGCGGCCTGCTACCTACTAGCTCTTGGTTACCCAGGGGTAGTACATGCTTACTGGGTGATGCCTTATACACAGGAGATGCTTTTAACCCCTTCCTACAAACACTTCATTTCAATCTCTGCTAGAATCCAATCTGTGCCTCGAACTATGTCACAAGATGTGGAATCTATGAGCGAAATGCAGAATCCAGCAGAAAGAACATTACCCAAGCAAAGGTCTATGTTAAATTGTTGAACATAGACCTAGCGAAAGGCACAACGGAGAAGTGTATATGGACTGTACACAGCAGAAGGGGTACAGATACATTTTGTAATTTGGCTCCTTTGGTGGTTCATGCTGCTTCGCTCCAACTGACCAGTACTTGCTTCTTGAGTAGATTACTTTGCCATAGTCACCTCTCAGCGACTGGCCTTACCGGAGTATTCTTCTTGGAAGAAGACAAGGAGAGATAGGGCTGATCTCCACGAGAAGCTACCACGCTTCTCTGATGTTAGAACAGACGGTTTTAGCCTCCCCAGGAGCACAGTCCCAAAAAACGAGGAAGAAATCCAAGCGGGAAAAACATCTCCTTATGGGACTTGATGAAGATGATTGTAGATGGTAGCAGAGATGAATTTCAAAGTCCACAATCCGGTACGGTGGTAATAAGAATGAAGCTGTAGTAAGATGCTACAGGAACCGTCAACGTGCAGCAAAGAAGCAGGGACCAAGGTAAGCAGGATGAAAATGCTGATGTAGCACGCAGCGAGACAGGTCAAAGCAGTAAAGGCAAAGGGTAAATAGATAGAAATCGGCCACGGCAGAAGGCACAGAATAGAATGCCAGGAATGGGGGGAACCAGGTGAAATGAACTACAGAGTGCAAACAACTCGTAAGGGAAAGGCAGAGTTGCGACGTGCTGCTTACCACATTTGGATTCTTTTTTTATAAGGCTACCGGGATCCCGAGTGTTCCGATGCTGTGGGCTGCTTTCCAATGACTCACTGATTGCGGAATGCCTGACTAGCATGGCATGCACACCTGGGATCCTTCAGCACTATCTTGGTATGGAACGCGGCTTCCCACACTTCAATCCGTCCCAAAGGGAAGGCGAAGGTGCTAGATTCCACCTATGGTGAAATGAGGGTAGAAACCTAACACCACAGCACCTACCTCCTTTCATTTGGACTCTATTATTCATGCTCATTTTACTCTGTTGTGCGCCTCCATGCTGTACTTGCATTGAAACTTTTCTGCCACTCATATGCAATGTTACATTAACCTTTTCTTTGTTTATTTTTTGTGTGGTTAAGGAGAATGAGGAGTAGAAGTTAAGAGTGCGGGGAGGTTTTGTGCTGAGGGATGATTGTAATGATGTTCTGAAAACCACCATAGCCTCAGTATTTCAAACTCCTGAGGATGCAGAGTGTGCACAGCAATGAAGACCTTGATGAACACAGGTTGAATGATGTGTTGAGATCATTGCCTCTGGCTAGGCAGGAAGTCTCTTTTCACTCAGGCATTCATACATTGACTGCCCTTGTGGCAGATAACATAAAGATTACCATAGAGCAGCCATTCTCAGCCCTCACACCAGTAGTTGCTCAATTTGGAACTAATTACTGTATAGCCATGGCACACAACATTGTATTTAAATACCAAGCTATTGGCTGACTACTTCGGTCAAGTAACTTGATAAGAAAATTAAGGCTTTCTTAGATTAATCTTGATTCATTCAGTATCCAAATGTTGTGAGCCACTTTTAAAGCCAGTCTGGTTTTAAAAACAGAAGAGTTGCAGAAAGCTGATAAAAGATGCTTCTAATGGGATAGAGGTAGACAATATAACATTTCTTTTAATTAAAGGCTATCTGGTCTCAACTAGGGAGTATTTCTGGCAACCGGATGATAGGGTGGGCTAATTACTAGCACTCAGGCTGCAGAAGGAATAAGAAGAGAAAAAAAGGTGTTACTGGTACCAGAGAGGATTTTGTAGAGAGGGGGTTGAACTCCTCAAGTATAATTGCCTCTACACGTTTTATGAGTGACTGTTTCAAGTTCAATGTGAATCATCAACCAGTTATTCAAAAGAATGTTCCCAGAGTTGGAATTACCGAAACTGTACAGAACAGAGTAATACTACTTGGAGGTATATTTTATGGCTCAGAGGAAGAAACTACAGACAATCATCACCTTGTGTCTGGTAGAACCCAAGGCTTAAACAGATTCTGAAAGAATTTTTAACAGGAAATTTGACCTATTATTGTTCTTGTTTCTTTGATACAGGGTACTTAAGTTGTGGGGGATGCTGTGTGAAATTGCTGAAAAGCACTGATGGCTCTTATTCATAAGCAAGTGAAGGATCACATTGGTTGTGAAAATGACATTACCCTTCTACATGTACATGTGGATATCCTTACGAAGGCTCATTATGTACAAAGGCAAGAGGGATGCATCCCTAAGCAAATCCTTCAACAGGCTTCCCAAAAGAGATTCAGAAGTGGTCAATTTAAGGACTGTGATCGATCTTATGGATATTGCACAACTGATGCAGAGAAAGCCTTGAATGGATTTGACCGATCTTACTAGTTTTTTAATTTAAAAACTTTTCAGGGCAATGTTTGCTAGAATATTTAATAAACTTTATTCTGGGGATTTATGTTGATTTTTGCTGAGAAATATAATCTCAAAGTCCAGTGACCTCTTCAAGGGAACTAGTAAGACTGCCTGCTCTCGCTGTTGCAATTAGAAAGGAGGATGTTATTCAAGGAATGTCTCAATGTGGCAGAAGAGCCCAGAAGTGATCCTGTATCTGGACGACATGCCTGCAGTTTCAAGAGTTTGGTGCAGAGAGCCATATGATCTGCAACGGCAGCAAATATGAGGCATCTGGCATGTCCTAAATCTGGTACAGGACCCATGCAACCTACACAGGGATGCTGCAGTAAAAGGTAGAGTGAGCACAGTGCATAATCACGACCGCTACACAGGGCTCAGGAATAGATGATGCACACATCATATGTACTTCACTATATATTATTTTTTATTTATATCATTTATGTAACGCCCAAACCCAAAGGTATCACAGTGTTTGCACAGAATGGGCCGTTCAGAGCAATGTAAAAGAAGGATGGGAAAGAGAAGGAGAAGGAGAAGGAGGAGGGGACAGTAGGCGATGGTGGAAAGTGTCATTATTCATATTTATTGAACAACCAGATTTTCAACAGTTTCTTGAAGATGGTGTTGGATGTTACATCTCTGATGCTTGGGGGTAGCGTGTTCGAGTGTGACCGGCAAATCTTACACCTGCAGAATCTCAGAATGATAAGGGCTTTGCTATCAGCAGAGCGGAAGGGGACGTGAGTATTATTTCAGGGAGATGCTCTTGTTTAAGTACAAAGGAGTAACGTAGATAAAGTGATGTATAATGTCAATGTTTTGAACTCGATACAAGCTTTAATGGGGAGCGAGTGGGTTTTGTGCTTGGAGGCAGAGATGTGGTCAGACCGGCGCAGACCCAGAGCAGCACGAAGAGCCTTATTTTGGAACAGTGGCAGTTTTGACAAGTTAGCGGCTGAAGTACCCATGAGTAGAGCATTACTATAGTCAAGTTTGCTAATGATAATGGCTCTTGCCAGCGTGAGACAGTTTGAGGAGGAGAGGAATTGCCTGCTCAGAGAAATTAGTTTGCAGTGTAAGCTGTTGAGGAGGCCAGGGCATTGATGTGCTTGGTCATGTTGAGTTTTGACTTTAAACAGACCCCCAGTGTCTTAACTTGTCTGAGAACCGGGATGAAGGAACCATCAATAGCGATGGAGGAGAATTCTGCTGCAAACTTGCTGAGGTGAAAGGAGGAACCCACAATAAGTAGTTCAGTTTTTTCATCATTCAGACACAGATTGTGGATGGTCATCCAGTTGTGATGTGCAAGCGAGGGATAAAAGGCCACATGGTGAGATAGCTTGAAAGATCAATGTGCATGCTGCAAAGACCTGTATAGAACAGCACAGGATCTATCCTAAGAGCGTACACTTTGATTAACGTTAAAAGAAAAGCACTCTGATGGATCAGAGCATTAAAAGTAGTTTTGCACAATAAAACATTTCCATCACATTAAAACTGATGCCTCTAAATACCAGGGTTGTGTGACCACAGGTATTTCAATGCATGTTTATATTTCTAATTAGAAGTACCTTTCTAAACGTCCTCTTGATAAATTAAAATGGGTATAAAACGGGCAATCCTGTCACCATTGCTGTTACTGCAACACAACAAGAAGGGAATCGTGTATGGGTGTAGCTGTTCCTACTGTGTGCCTTACTGGTGGCCTCAACGCCAAAGGGCCCCTGGCCATCTTGCCAGTCATGCATTGTCTCTCTTTAGTAAAAATCTTGGTTTACTGCCCCACCTCTCTAACTCAGTGTTTACATTCAGGCGAGGAGGTGTGGGTAGTTTGAGGTCTACAGATAGATTTGTGGTCCAAAAGCAGGACACCAGGCTCTAGGGTAACCAAATTCCTAGAATAGTCTGCCCTTGCTTTCTTACAGAACCCAGCAAGATGCCTCATCAGCCCAACCTTCCCATCCATACCTACAGAAACCAATCTTAGGAATCAGGTGAATATTTGCATCAGGCCAGGTTATAAGGTTTGTATAATCCTGTTCAGCAAAAGGCATATGGCGCACTCTGGTTTGCAGGTTTATGGACATGAAAGTGACATAGTAAATGACATTGCAGCGATTCACATTAGTGCTTGAGGCGATCAGAGGCAGTTGTAAATCAAGCCACGACTAATAGAAACCACCAGAGACCTTAAGCAATCGAGCGCTTCCTTATTTTTTTCTCAAGCATTCTTTCCTTCTTTTGAGATCAGAATATCAACATCTCGCCCTGCCCACTCCAAATTTATAACTAGCAAGTAAATTGACCAATATTTTTTCCAGATCGGAGAGAAATTTAAAAAGGGTTACTACGCTTACCTTCACTGTCCTTCTGGGTTAAGCCAGTGTCTTTGTATTGCTCCTGAGCAAATCTCCATGCTTGACCATCAACACAAAGTAACATTTTGTATAATATGAAGTCTGTAAATAATCAGTTCACAATCTTTAACGTATTTGAGCAAGTTGGAAAATGTTTGTATTTTGGGAATTGCCTTTGATATTAATGATGATATTCTGTTCATAGCATAACATGTCCCAAACTTTTATCCACAAGTAAGCTAGTATGGGGTCCCCAGGGTCTTGAATCACGCAAGGGTAGTTTGTGCAATTAACGGAAGATGGGAAATCATGTCCGCAGTGGCATACGAAAGGGGATAAGATCCATCATTCATCGAGTGCACCAAAATTAGCACTACTGGGTTGGAGGGCAATTGACGGCCAGTTATGTCCTTTATGCTTGCAAGAATTTCCTTCCAATATATTTGTATTGTTGGGTACCCCACCACCATGTCGCCTCGTCCACAACCTCACCAGCATAGTTCAGAGGAGTGCAGCAGATATAGGTTGTGTAGTCTCTGGGGTGTTGTACAGCATCAAAAACAAATTGTGTATGCTCCTTCTTTGATCAGGGTGCAATTGGAGTTGTTGTGGGCGCTGAGCTCCATGTGCTGTCATGATTCATTAGACATACTCAATTCCAACTCCTCCTCCCATGTGGTCATATAAGGTAATCTTTCTTCAGAGTCGGCTTTCTTGGATCTCATGCCCGTTTGCATTGTAAGCTCTATGCCTATGAATTTTACTACACCCGCTATTCTCACCATTCTGTTGGTGATCCAATGCCTTAATTGTTCATTCCTGAAATGCTGATTCCGTCAGGGTGCGTCTCTGCTTGCATTTGATGAAAGTTAGCGGGACACTTTGTTCATATAGTTCCACTAGTGTTTAATGTCCCTTTTCTCATATGCGTCTCCCAATGTAAAGTCTGGGTTCTACGTACCTGGTGAGAGGGGGCTGTGGTAAGCCAAATATAGGAGACCGAACACGAAGACATAATTCAAACAGATCTTTATTGGGAAACTTAAAGAATAACCTTCTCTAGTCTCTATTGCTAAGATGAAATCCCTATGCTACAAAGCATAAAAAGGGTGCTAGTCTGGATGTGGAAATAAAGAAGATAGAAAATAATTCTAAGCTGATGCTTTTCTCAGGATCACTCCATCCAGAGGACTTTAGTAGAAGCTGGTTTGACCTCCCCCCGCCCGCCACCAGCTAGTGTATGAAGTCTCAAAAGATTTGTTGTGAAGAGACCTACTAAAGTCTTTTAAAGTTTATAGGAAAGCATATTTTCAAATAAATAAAATATCACAAGCAAGTTCATTCAATAAGGCATCTTCCAGGTACCTGTGCTTATCCCTTCTCCAGGGATATTGGAGTTTGTCCGTTAGGTCTTGAAAAGGCAACTTCCAAGAATGCTCATCTAAGGTTTGCTGGTTGTTCTGGGTCTCTTGGCTCAGGTAGGCGGTTGGCTTCTCCAGCCCCATTCAAGTTAGTTCCTCCTGGGATATGGGCTTCTCTCTCCCCTGCTATTCCTTGGTTCACCTCTCATGGGCTACGGCTGTCTGTGACCCTTGTGGTTTCTTGGTTGTATGTTTCTCTCTTTCTTGGACCTTGGGTAGGCCGTGGGATTCTTCGGCCTGTTTTGTTGTGGTTCTTTTGGCAGCATTGGGCAGCTCTTCCCCCTTCAGCTCCTCCATTCACCTTTCTCAGGGCATGGGTCTTCCCGACCACAGTGTTTCCTTGAGGTTTTGCGGTTCATTCATTGTGGACGATGGGCGTCTCTCACCTCTTTGGTCCCTCTTAGGGTGTTTTGGTCCGATAGCACAGCGAGTAGAGCGCTCGCTTTGACATCTGTGCAGATCCTGCTGACGCAGTTTCGAATCCCGGCAGGGTCAAACTCAGCCTTTCATCCTTACGAGGTTGATAAATGAGCACCAGTCACCTGAGGGTCCGTAGCGCTATATAAATGCTAAATTATTATTATTATTATTATTGGTTCTTTTTAGACCTGGCAGATTCTTGACTTTCCCCTCGTCGGCTATGGGCGTATTTTGCCCCTGCTGTTCCTTTGTTGGCTCTACCTGGGCTATGGCAGTGACAAAGTGTGTGTTTGCGCTTTATAAATCTATTTACCATACCAGATCATACCTATGGGCTCCTTGGGCCTGGTAGTTCTTTGATTCGCCCTGGGTCAGCTTCCCTGTATTGGAATTGATGGGCTTAGCATCTCCAGATGCTGTTTGCTTTTGTTGGTGCTGAGGACGGTGCTCCCTACCTCATCGGCCCTGTGTGGATTGGGGACTCTGCCTTTGTCGAGCTCTGATGTCGTACTCTCACCCTGGTGTATGTCTTGCGCGGGACGCTGTCCTTGCGTGGCTCCGCTCAGCTGAGCTTCGTTCTGCTCGGCGGATGTTCTCCCCTTTGGTTCTGTGGCTGATTGAGTTCTTCCGTGGATTGGAAGAAACAGGGTTGGTTCAGGTGTTCAGTGCAAGGTCATATGCAGGTCAGAAACTCAGTCTCTCACCTTAAAGGGACCCTGTACACAATGGTCCTGCTTAGTCCTCATTTATCCTACAAAGATGTCAGACTGTACGGTAAGGGCAGTGGGCATGTTGCTGTCATTGGGGCATTCCTTGTCCCCACAAGGGGGTGTGTCTCCCCAGTGGTATCTCACGTCTCACGTCCCATGTCCCATAGGGCGGGTGTTGTGTAGCTGGCTCGCCTCCCAAGCACCAAAGGGGATTGCCTAGCCCTGAGAGAATCCCATGCAACCTCTATCCCGATAGTTTAGTAAGCATAGTGTGGGGAGTAACCCTTTATTAAGGTGCCTTATTTTCATCGAGAGAAAGGGGAAGAGATGAAGAGATGAAGTAGGATATGTATGCTTGCTATCTGAATTGTGGGTACTTGAAATATGTAAAGCAGCCTTGTTAATATGGTAATCTTCATTGAATTAATACGACCCACCCAAGATATGTCTTGGTGTTCCTGTTGTGTTAGCTGTTCTCTGGTTTGCCCCAGCTAAAGACTTGTACATTGAGGTTATGTTTACTCGTAAATAATTGATTGCTTTCTCTGACCAGCCCTTTTATTTTGGGGTCAGTCTGAATTCCCTGCACCAGAAGTTCCATGGCTAGTGCGAATATTAGTGGGTATAAGTGGCAACCTTGCTGGTGCCACTCTCTGATCTGATCAGGTTTGACTATACGCTTTTGACCTTAAACGTAGTCTTCGGGATTTTAAAGTTGGCCATCATGTTTTTCAAGCAATTGGGGTTAAAGCCGAAAGCAGTGATACCGTCAATGGTCCCTCTGATTTTATCATAGTCTTCTCTATCAATTATGAATCTGGTCTAATCCAGTCGGAAAGGACCAACATTGGCGCGGTGACTATTATTTTGCTACACAATTTTATAAGCGGCGTGATGGGGTGATGAGTTACATTCTTCCAGATCATCTATGGATTTCGATGAAGCCCCTGATTTTTATGAAGGAGTTGAACAGTTTGGTGAGGTGGGGTTTTCCTAGAGGTTTCAAAGTCTTGTAAAATAGATTAGGTAAGCTGTCCGTCGCTGTTATTGGCACCTCTAGAGCCTCTCACATTTCCTGAGTGATCCCTGGATGTTTGACCATGGCAAGACATTTTGCTAGCTTGCTGGGTATACCCAGAGTTCGGATGAGGTGTCTTTGAAGAATTCCTCCATTATGGCTCATTTCCATTCCTCTGGGCCCATTTTTGTCTATCATACTAGACAACTGTCTTACGATTTGACAGTTTCCTCAACTTTGCCGCTAGTAGTTTGTTGGCTTTGTTTCCCTTCGAATAGTAATGCTGTTTAGTATGTAGTGTGATTGGCAAATTGTCTTGGATACAGGTGCCACCAGTTAGTCTCTCACTTAGTGCTACTCACGGAGGAGTACTTCTTCCTCCATAAGCTGTCGTTGGGTATTTCTGACTTTAATGTAGGCAGCCGTTTGGCTAATAATGTCTCTCCTGTTAACCGCCTTCTGTGCACTCCATATTATGCACTTCTTTACCCTCGTCATATTTTCTGTGACATAGTTGGTTCGTTTTTCTTTTATGTGTTTTAATTCTCAGATCGCAAAATAGAAAAACATTTAGGTGCCAGGGTCGTCTTGTAAGAGGTGGTAGGCCATCCAAGTCCATATTTACTAGTACTTGGGCATGGTTCTATAATACCTTCTGGCAGATCTTGGTGAAACCTACTTTAGGGATTCGAGAGCTAGATATTTGGAATATGTCCAGTCTTCATTACTCTCTGTAGAGTAGAATGTATAGTCTTTTCTTCCTGAGTGAAAAAACACCCATGCTCCTATCAGGGTGAAGTGCTGCAATATTTGTGTGATAGCATGAAAGTTTATCTTGTCTCTTCTTTTATGGGGGTAGGATTGTGTCTATTGTGCGGTCTTTGATGCAGTCACCCCCAATTATTATGCCTACCACAACAATACCTCTGTAGTGTGAAAAGGGAATCCCCTTTGCATTAGGATGGTGACTGCTTTCCTTTTTGTGCATCTAGCTGCAAAGTAGTTGTTAGTGAATGACTTATTCATTCATCTTTTACTTATTGTGAGCAAGTGGGTTTCTTGCAGCAATGCTATGGTTGAGTCCATCAACACTAACCTCTGGATAATAGATTTTCATTTAATGGTTGAATTGAGTCCCTGTGCATTCAGGGTAATCATCAGAGGTTCAAGAGCCGTGATCAGCCTGCAAGTAATCTTTAGCCACGACCGGACCTCCATGCTGACGTCAGACTGGATTTACCACGTTCCGTTAACTTGACACAGATCAGCAAAAGTAACACAGAGTGATTACATTCCCATCGAAATAAACACCCATTACCTCTACCCATGTGTGTGAATTGCGCAGGTTAACTGAGAAAATTACATCGGAAGCCCCATCTATATCTCAATTAAAGCTCTCAAATCCTGCTGGTCATTACATTTAATGTTCTACTTTTGGTCAAGGTGTGAGTGTTGATAAATCTTGAGGGTGATGTCTGCGTTGTGCTATTTGATAGTTTGCATTGGTCTAGGCTGTGGTCATTCTCTTTTTTTCAGGTGGTACAAATGAACCCTGTTAAGAACGTTGTGTATTAAATTGTTCTTGTATTTGTATCTATTTATTTGTATAGCACCAAAGCTAGCCCGCATCAGGGTGCCAATGTAAATAACAAACCCACTACAACAATAAATAAGAACAACAAAACACACACATTATAGTACATATACATACACTAAACCCAAAATACCCCCAACAGGTAAACTCAATAAAAACATAGGGAAATAACAATAACATGATTAAAAACTAAATATAGGGCAAAAATTCAAAATAATAAACCTAAACTACTTTGATACAAGATAAATAAAAACAACCAGTTTCAATTAACAAATACTATACAGCTGGTAGCCATTACATAAAATGTACAGAACTATAGGACATTAACGAAAACCATCACAAGTTTCAAGTTGGAGGGGGCGTCCAAAAAGCTGTTACACATACGCAAACTGGGGAAGATGGCTGTGTCCACAACCTACTAATATACAGTCTCTGTTACCAGGAGCAAACCAGTCAATAACCTGTACCCTTTTAAGTACTCTTGTGTGCTGCGGTCTGATGCATCCCCGCCCTACCCACTGGTGCAGCCAGGCTAGTACTTTGTTCCCAAGTGCCTCTCTTGTCTCATTCCTCACTGGCTTTTCAACGTTTGTTATAATGAAATTCCTTTTATCCATAATGAAATCTCTCTCTCGCTGTCAGTAATAATAGGTCTTTTAGACTTTTCCAAATGGAAATACCTGAAGGAGATCCAACTATCTTCTGTAACACACCTGCTGTTCCCATGGAGCCTTGATGAGACGAGCATTTCCACCAGGATTTTCTACTGGCAACTGTTTAGACGTTAATGTAGAGGGTGAGTGTTGCCGATTAGCCCTCTGTTTATTGCTGCCAATACTCATCACACACCCCTCAACCTCTTCCTGAACCGTTTGACAGAACTTGTCTGCTGTGGCCTTTGATACTCCCTTATGCACTAATTGGAGCCATTGGTAAAACTCTACTACACGATTGCACTTATCGAGCTTCGATATAATGCGCTTTTTAGAGATTTACCAGTTTTCGGGATTGCTTGAATCACCATCCATCGCTGCCTGTGTTGATAATGGTATCCATAAGGGTCTGTATGGAGACTTCTGGTACCGGTCTTCCCCATTAGCAATTGTGTGAGACTCTCCCTTTTGCGGCACTAGGCCTCCCCA